>NC_090927.1:525155254-525456619 GCF_040938575.1 Ambystoma mexicanum
GTGATTGCAAGTCCTTTGTGTATCATCTTGTACTGCTCACATCCCTCTTGAGATAAGTCTGGCTGCTCAGCCACGGGGACCACATAACTGTGTAGTACAGGCTTGTACCAAAGGTGAGATTGTACTTACACCTGTAGTCTTAATTGTGTGTCGTGTTCCCCAAGGGTACTGAATATAATTCTTCCTAACACATTTATGTACAAGTCAAGCGGCCAGGATCTTGGCAAATATTTCCGTGTCTAGGCTTACTATAGAAAACAGCAAAAATGAGGCTACATCATCCGTGGTTTGTTTGGTTTTAACAACACCGTGATGATGGCTTCCCTCAGAGATGATGCGTATCCAGTGATATGGTTGCCGCGAACAATCCTGCAGAAAAAACGACTGATTTAACCAAAAAAATAATTTGCACTTTTCATACATATATATGTGGGGTGGGTTAGGGTAATTATTTATTGCATTGGATGTCTGGGGGGATCTCTCTCTGCATATAAAGTGCAACATTTTTTTAAAAAATCAGTCTTCTGTGCTGCAGGATTTTTGCGGCGACCATATCACATAGGACCAGATTATGGCAGTACCCCTTTTTCCAGCAGTTCTTCCCATAGCTTAAGAAAATGTGGTGCCAAGCTTAGTTTGAACGCTTTATAAAACTCCACCCACTGTCCATCTGACCCAGGAGCCTTGCCGGATGCCAAGACCGCAATAGCAGCAATGACTTTGTCTACAGTTATAGCTAAGTGCAGAGCCAACTGCGCCTCCTCCAGCAGTTGTGGAAGGTCGAGATCACCCAAATATGTCACCACATTTTCTTCTGAGCACATGTCAGCAGTCACATATAGTGCCATTTAATAATTCCTAAATTTCAAGTTAATGGGCCTCATCAAGTGTCTGGCGGTAACCCTGCCAATACTACTGGCGGGTTGCTACCAGACCAGTGATGATTTACTGGTGCCTGACTTCCCGGTGCCACTGGCTCATTATGAGTCTGGCTGCCCGGGAAGTCAGGTGCCGCCAAATTTTAAGTCCCCATTTCCAACAGTGCTGGTGCTTTCGTGAGCAGTCTGCCTACTGTGGCCGCTGCGCCCAGCAGGGTCAGACCTATCAGGCAAAGCAGCTCCGGCAGGCAGATTCATAGTTTGCCGGTCCGGAAACAAGGGTGCCAGTGAGCTTACCGGCACCCTTGTTTCCGGACCGGCAAACTTATAATGAGGCCTAATAATGTCTCCTCCTTTGTTGGATGTAGTGTCTTTGCAGGGACACAGTTAACAGAGCCTTGGAGCTCCAACGGATGGGCCAATAAGCATGCGCGAACATTGCGCATGCGCCGTAGCGAACCCGATAAGTGGCAGTTTGCCGCAGGAAGGGAATAAAGGAGGTTTAACCTGGCGAAGGCTCCTGTCTTCATTACAGGCTTGGGCCTATTATATGTATATGTGTGCCTGCATGTTCCCACTGTATGCGGTCTTTCAGTGAGAATTAAAGCTGAAAGAATCATCCACAGGAACTGGACAATGGCAACAAGGATGGAATGCCTCTTTTGAAAATAAGAAAATACAGAGCCAGTTGTAGCAATGCACACTTCAGACGAGGTTGTGAATTGGCTATCATTTTCTAACCGCCAAGATGTCAGAAACCGAAGAACCAGGTAGCGCCACAGCTTTTCGCCGACCTGGACCATTTGACATGGGTGACCAGCAAGCCTTGGGGCCCCATTGGGAAAGATGGATACAGAGATTCGTAAATGTATGGCATACCCACGATAAAACCACGCACAACAAGTTTGCTATGTGGCTGCTATTGAATCTGGTGGGAGATGAAGTGGAAGATCTTCTACCTACCTTACCCCCTGAAGATGTCACGACATACAAAGGCCTCAAAGAAGCGCTGATCAACTACTTCGACCCACAGCACAACATTGACGTAGGGAGACGCCAGATGGTGGGTGAGTCCATGGATACCTTCACCACCTGCCTTCGTTAACTAGTGGCCCCCTGCGAATTCCACAAGTTCATGAATGTGGAAGCAATCAGACTGAGGATCATAGGAGGATGCTTGTCCTAATCATTCATAAAAAAATGACTAGGTGAACCGCTTCCTCTGGCATCTATACTACAAATGGCTAAAACGGAGCCCCGGGCAGATGTGTAAGCCTCGCAAATTGAAACCACCAAGACTCCAGGACGAGAACAAATATATCAGGTCTCTTCAGCAGCTCCAGCTTGAGTCAAGCCTAAAAGCAACAGCGCGCCCAGAGGGACTCCTTCGTCTGGAAGATGCCACTGGTGTAGCCTTCAATTCCCTCATCAGGAAGGTGTGAAAAGCCTGTTCCAAGTGTGGTAGAGAGAACCATTTGGTGGTTGTCTGTAATTTTCCACCCAAACGTTCACAAGGGTACAACTCCATGCCATATAGATCGGAGTCCGAAACACCCAGCAATTCTTCAAGAAGAGATGTAGATGCAAGGAGAGACCTTGTGAGACATGTCAGGCAAGTGACGGAAGATCTTCATCATCCTCACCCACTACAGATGGCACCCCACAGGATTATGTATATATGATGAATGGAATGACCTCAGCATTGGAGGGTGACATAACATTACTGGTGGGTGATCAACAGACATCGGAATATTGCAGGATGGTATCTCCACCCCAATTAATGTCATATGATCTCAGAGTTTTTCAGTGGGCCATGAGATGTCCTGTGCAGAACCACGGGAAGTTCACCACAACAATCCGTTACAAGGAGAAATATGCGCTGACGTCCCTGGAAGCAACTTTCTAGGGCACAACACTGCTCTTGAGATAGAAATTGCGGCTCTGTCCCACACCATGCAACATGGACTGTCAGCCATGCAAGCTTTCCCGACTTTGTTGGAGGGTGTTGGATGCCTCAAAGGAGACCCCGTGAGGCTTCCCATTGATAAATCTATAGCACCCGTGGCTCAGCACCTGAGGAGAATACTAGCTCACTTGTAACCCCCTAGTTGAAGGAGAAATAGAGTTGTTGCTGAAGGAACAAATAATTGAGCTGGCTGATGGTTTGACCCCCTGGGTGTTGCCTATATTGGCCGTACTCAAGGGAGGATCCGCCGACAAGATACGCATATACGTCGACACGTGACAAGCAACATGATAGGCATCCTGGAATGCACCTGGATTTTATGATCAGCTTGCTGAACGTGGCAAAAGTGTTCTTGAAGCTTCATCGGATTATGATAGACTAAAAAGTCCTGATACATCACCACGTTTGCCAAACCAATTGGGCTCTTCAGATACAAGAGACTCAGTTTTAGCATCTTCTCAGCAGCTGATATATTTCAAGAGAGGGTGCGGGAGTGGTTCAGTATGTTAGCAGCTGTTTCAACTACAGTGGTGATATACTGGTGTTTGGAGCCACCATCGCTCAGCACGATCAAGCACTCTATCAAGTATTCATGGTGCTCAGAGAGTATAGCCTGACACTGAACCGGGAGAAGTGTGTCTTTCACAAGTCTCACCTTAAATTCTATGGGCACATCTTCTCACACAAAGGCATGAGACCGGATCCAGGCAAAGTGGGCGAGATCTCCAAGATTTCAGCTCTGTTACGCTCACATGGTTCCCACAGGGGCATCGATCGGACCCGGACAGCTGCGGTCTCCACCTACGTGATGCGTAGTGCCGAGATGACTGTCTGGACTTGCCCGCCTAATCTCGTCTGCTTGATCCGTAGAAGTATTCCCCTGCAGGTGGAGAAAGGGATTTAGCCACCCGTGGATTTTAGTGATGGCCCCTTCCCACTGTTCTCGTTCTCCCCTCTTGTCACCTCCGATATCCCCTTTTAGTAACCTCACCTTATGTTCTTAAATGATGAGCTCTCCATCCTGCATGGCATGCAGGGGCGCGTAGATACCAGTTACTTCACTGGTTTGAAGGTGCTGGAGGAGTTCCGGAGGAATATTGACTCTGGGGTTTATAAAGTTCAAAGAGTTCAATATGTCTGATGATTACTCTTATTCCATTCCCTTGTTGAATTGCAACTGGTTCAAAAGAATATTTCCTGGAGGCAGCTGATGGCGTTCAGGTAAGAGTCTGTATTACCCAACACTGTCTGGTAAAAGTTGCATGAGTTTAACTTGTTGTTTTCTCCCTTTATAGGTGCGGCAAATGAAGATGAGGCGTATTAAAGGGTAATGCCTCCAGTGGTAAATCAGGTAAGCCTATGGTGGTAAGAGATTGTATTTGTCGGCTCTCTTAGCTCACATTGTTGTTTCTTTCGTTTTCCCCCAGGTGCTGGAGTTTGGCAACGAAAATGATGGAGGCAGCGCCGGAACGAAAAAATGCTGTGAGGACTGGTGAGTATGGGAGAAGAGAAGAGCTTTATTTGAGGCCCCCAGGTAGCTGCAGTGGAAGCATCAACTGGCGAGGCACTCTCAAATGGAATCTACATGCACAAGGTTCTAAGGAGACCTGTGCATGTATTACCATAACATCTCCCCCACGTGAGGCAAAAGAAAAAGGAAAAACAGGTGGGGGAAAAGCTGGAAAGTGAAAGGGAAAAAAAGGGTGTCAAGTGGGAGAGGCAGAGGGAAAATGGGTAAACTGGGGTAAATTAGTAATAAACATAGTCATTGTTGAAGTTTTGGATGATTTTGCGGTTCCTTCTGGACATTCTTCCAGTGGGGACTCCTTGATGCATGGAGTGAGGTCTGTCATTGTCCACATGTTCACAGAGGGATTCTCTTGGGGAATGTGAGGTGTGTTGTGATGGTTTGTCAGGACTGTTGTCCTTAGATATGCTGGTCTCTTGGATGCCTTTTGTTACTTTTATGAGATAATCTCCAGACCATCTCTTTCCATCATCGAGGATGACAGACTTCCCATGACAACTCACAACTCTCTGTGGAGGTCTGAAGATGGATTCACCCTTGAGAGTTTTCTTCGGTTCTTTGACACGTACCCAGTCTCCTTCACGAACCATCATCTCTTTTACTCCATGTCAGGAGTCGTATTGTCTTTTGTATTTTGCTTGTTTTTCTCTTACTGTCTTTTGAAGTAGATCCATGTTCACCCTTGCTTCTCCCGTGTATAAGAACATCCACCCCGGTCTAAATCGGTTAGTTGCAACCCTACCTCGCATGAGGGTGAAGGGCTCTATGTTCGTGGTGGTGTGTGGGGTAGTTCTATACGCATGCAAAGCTTCTTTGAGGGTTTCTCTCCATGGGAGGTTGTTGGCCGTGGCCAGTTGGACTACGCTCTTCACGAGCCTGTTCATGCGTTCCACAAGTCCGTTGGAAATTGGATGGTACAAAGATGTTGTTATGCGGCTGATGGACCTTTTCTTGAGGAAATCAGCAAATTCCATAGATATGAACTGAGACCCGTTGTCCGAAACCAATTCCTTGGGGTCTCCCTCCCTGCTGAAGATCTCTGTCAGGAAATCTATGACTTTCTTTGAGGTCACATTGTCCTCAGCTATTCCCCATTCTGTCCATTTAGAGGTGTAATCGACAAGTACTATGATATGTACTTTGACTGTTTTGAGGTTCTCGAATGGACCCATGATGTCGATTGCCAGTTTAGACCACACATGTTTGGGAGGTTCAATAGGCTGTAAGGGGGTCTTTCTTAAGATCTTGGACTTGTCACTCATGGCACATGTGGAGCAATTTTTGACCAGTTCTTCTGCTTCTTTCCACATTCCTGGCCACCAATAGTTGTTTCTCAACTTGTTTTTTGTCAAGCTTCTTCCTAGGTGACCTTCGTGTGCCAGTTGGAGTACTTTTTTTCTGAGTTGGGTGGGTGGGATTACTCGATCGCCTCTGAAGATATGCTCATCGTCCATCGATAATTCTTCCTTGAAGGGAATGAAGGTTGTTAAAGCCTCTCCCGTTTCCACCCAGTCATTAGCTATCGCTTCCCTGATTTCTCGCTGTTCCGGATCAGTATTGGCATTAATTTTCCATTCATCTCTCGAGATGGCAGGGTTTACGACAGCTATGATGTCCTCATCTGGAGATGCAATCTCAGTGTCGATGTTGGTCGATAATCTGGAAAGACAATCTGCTACTTGGTTTTGTGGACCAGGAATATAGCATAGTTGGAGGTTGTATTGCATGATGTCGAGGAACCAACGTCTTATTCTCAGTGATATAAGGTGAGGAGTTTTGGACTGAAGGACATTTACTAGAGGTTTATGGTCTGTTTTCAGTATGACGGGTAAGCCCCAAATTAGGTTCCTGAAATGCTGAAGAATCCACCTCAGACCCAGAGCTTCTCTCTCAATGGTGGAATAGTTTAGTTCGGCTCCCCTCAGTACTCTCGATGCGAATGCGATTGTCACGATGTCCTTATCTTGTTGCTCTTCTAGGACACCACCAAGTCCGGTTTTACTTGCATCTACGGATATGATGGTTTTAGCTTTATAATCGAACATTCCTAAGGCTGGGGCTTGGTTAATTTGAAATTTGATTTCTTCGAATTCGTTCTTGCATTCAGTGGACCATATGAATTTGGTTGCCTTCTTCAAGATGTTTCTCATGTTTTTGGTCTTATCAGCATAGTTGCTTATAAACTTGGAGTAGTATTCTGTCATCCCGAGGAAACTCCTTAATTGGTCTTTGTTTTGAGGCTCGGCGATATTCATTATGGTGTCCATGAGTTTCCTCTTGGGGCTGATGCCGTTGGCGTCAATGGAATGGCCCAGGTATGAAACTTGGTCGCACTTTATGTTGCATTTCTCTAATTTGAGTGTGAGCCCACTTTTTTGTATGACCTGTAGGACACCCACAAGTTTTGCGTTGTGCTCTTCTTCTGTACTGGCTGATATGAGGATATCATCTTGGAAGCAGTGTATGCCATCAAGTCCTCCAAATAGATGTGACATGAGTCTCTGAAAGACTGCTGCGGCTGAAGCGAGTGCGAATGGCATTCTGTTAAACATGAATGTACCGAGAGGTGTGACAAAAGATGTTAGGTTCTTTGAGCTCTCTTCCAAAGCAATCTGGTGATAGGCTGAGGAGAGGTCCAGAGTTGTAAAGTATTTTGCAGGTTTCATGGTCGATAGGAGTTCAGATATATTGGGAAGTGGGTGTCTGCCAACCCATATGTTTTTGTTTAGGTCTCTCAAGTCGACGCACATTCTTATGGAATCGTCCGTTTTTTTTACTAAGACAATTGGGGCAAGCCATTCTGAACTTTCGATGGGCTGTATGATATTTTCATCGCAGAGGCGCTTAAGTTCTTTCTTCAACGCCTCTTTTGTTCCAAAGGTAATACTGCGGACTCGGTGGGCCACTGGGACAGCACCTCTTTTGAGGATTTTTCTGTGTTGGAAACCTTTTAGGAGTCCAATCTTGTCGCAGAACACCTTGGGGAATTGTTTTGCTAAATTAGATTTGATGTCCATATCATTAGTGAGCACACTCAGCACGGGGATTTCTTCTCCAGGGTGTATTCTTACTCGAAGAGCGGCTTGTTCTTCCCATCCCACAACGGAGGAGCCATCTTTGGCTACAAAGAGTTTGCAATATGTTTCTCTGTCATGGAACTTGAGGTTCACCCACACATATCCCATTATCTCGATGGGCGTTTTTCCATAACCGGTAGCTCTTACACAAGTGCTTCGCAGGTCATGTATCTTGCCAGAGAGTGCACTCAAAAAGGTCTTGAGATCCACGATGGTGTAGGGGGAGCCAGTGTCTACCATTACAGGTAATGATATGCCGTTGATTTGCATTTTGACCCAGGGACTGTTGCTCTGTTGTTGGGATGTTACAGTGAGTATTTGTACCTTTTGTTGCATTGGACTGATAGATAACATGTCATTGTGCTCTTGGTTGCTTTCGATTACTCTCACAGAGGACGGTCTGATGACAGGTCGCCTGGTGAGATTGCCATATCTGGTTGTCTTTCCCCGTGTGTTCTTGCAGACTTTGGCAAAGTGTCCAATCTGGCTGCACTTATAACACTCCACAGCGATGGCGGGGCATTCTTTGTCAGGATTTGCATGCTTGTACCATCCGCACCTCTGGCAGCGCGTTGGATTCTGGGAGTTGTATGGCCTCGCTCTGCTTGAGCCAAATTTCGAACCCCTTGATGGCGGAGCCTTTCTTACTGCTGCTACTAGAGGCTCGTAAGGCTCGGACTCAGGGCTGACACATTTGATTTCCACACTGGTCGTGTGGTCACGTCTTTCCCTCATGCATCGATCTCCCAATTCCATGCTCCTTGCTATCTCCGTGGCTTGGTCCAGGGTGGGATTTTTGGTTTGCCACAATTTTTGTTGGATGCGTGGATCGGCCACATTCAGCACCAATTGGTCTCTCAAATACTCATCACAGACACCTGTGAAACTGCAGGTTGACATAAGCGCCCTGAGGGACGCTATGTATGAATCAATAGACTCGCCTTTGAGCTGCTTTCTGGAAAAGAACCTGAATCTTTCCAGTACTACGTTGGTCTTGTTGCCAAAATGACTGGTGAGTTTGGCCAATGCTATGTCAAACTTGCGGTTGCCATCTCCTCCTATGTTGCCGGGTTCGGGAAGGGTCCTGAAAAGTCTCAGTGCTTCTGCCCCTATACAGTTCAAGAGGGTCGCCTCCTTGAGGTCATCATTGAATTTGCTGCCCCCAATGGCTCTGAGGTAGACGTGGAATCCATCGATCCATTGTTCCCATGGGCAGGTTGGGCTCCCAGGGCATGGAAGAAACTTGGTGGGAGGCGGAACGCCCTGCATGGTGGTGTGCCTGATTCTAGGTTGTAAGTGGTGAGGAATGGCGTTGAGTGGCACCAGTTGCTGTAGTGTAGGCAGAGGTTTTCAGTACTGTTGGCAGTTAGCAAGGAGGCGCTGAGATACAGTCTTTATAGAATTGCTTGCAAGGCAGGGTGGGACCCGATTCAGAGAATGCCCAGGTGTATCTGTACTGCAGAGTCTTTAGGCTTCAGTGTATGGATGGTTCTTAGTACAGATTGTGACCTCACAATGGGCTGGGAGCACAGGTTGGCTGGTTCAGGGAAGACCTGATGGAATGTTCAGTTGTGATGTCACAATGGACCAAGATAGTGAGTGATTAGTCCCGGAAAGTCAGAGTAGCCATTGAGAGAATGAAGACTGCTAATGCTGTGTGTGTGTTGCTGGGCAACAGCTAGCAGCTTTTGAAAATGATGCAGGGTTCTGCTCAGGGCAGCAGTGAGGGTTTTACACAAAAAAAAATGCCAATAAAAGGAAAGCGTATGTTTCATTTTGTCCGTTTTACACATAAAATGCCAAATGAAAGGAAAGTGTAAGTTTCACTTCGTCCTCCCCCCTCCTCTGACCTGATAGATGGACAGCTCCTGCTGTCTGAAGCACTTTTGGAGTAGGGCAGGAGTGCAATGTGCTCCGCTCTAAACTCCCAGCGGGGAGGAGCGGCACCCTTTACAGTGGAGAACTGAAAGGTGATGTCGAGGCCTCTCTTGGCTGTTCCTCTTGGCTGTCCACAGCTGACAGGCAGGCCGCTGCAGGCGCTGGCAGCAGAAGTCGGCGGCAGCGAAAAAAGGGGGGGGCTGCGCCCAATCAGGTGACCTAATACGCTCCCGGGGCCTCGGGGTACAGTTCCTCGTCGCCATATGAAATAAAGAGGCACAAAGTATGGGAGAAGAGAAGAGCTTTATTTGAGGCCCCCAGGTAGCTGCAGTGGAAGCATCAACTGGCGAGGCACTCTCAAATGGAATCTACATGCACAAGGTTCTAAGGAGACCTGGGGGCCTCAAATAAAGCTCTTCTCTTCTCCCATACTTTGTGCCTCTTTATTTCAGAGGACTGGTGAGTATGGCGCGGCTCTGCAGATGGCGATGCAACACATGCAGAAATAATGTTCTTTTCAAGTTCGAAGCCGTGATGGATCCGGAATCAGGTAAGGATTGAAATAAGGTCGGTGTTCTAACCTTTCCTTCTTGTTTTCTCTTTTGCTAGGAGCTCTGGATTTGAGACGGGCGTGGCTGAAGACTGGATGCTGACTGCAGGCACGGTGAGCGTTACGCTGCTGGATGCAGAATAACGCGAAGCGTGTGTTGCTGATCGGCGTGGTTTAAATAGCCTCCAAAGTAGTTCCAGGTAAGAAGTTCCCCAGAACCACAACCGAGTAAAAAATAGTCCCTGTAACAAAATAGTCCCATCCAAGCCTCACGTTGGCTTGGATTCAGTTGCAGCATGGTCTGCATGAGGTAAGTAATGTCTAAGAGCCTGGCGCCTACCGCCAGGACTGATTTCTAATATGAGCCTGGTGCCTAAGGCGCCAGGACTGAACCCAGACAGCCCCTAGCCGGGGCTGCTGGGGTTTTAATAAATATCTGGATGCCTGCTCCCGGGGCTGATGGGCTTGGTCCGGATGCACGGGGGTAGGCATCATGACAGCTCCCCAAGATGTTTGTGAAGTGAGGTCTTTCCTAACGATGGCCAGCTACTGCAGCCAATATCTCAGAGACTTTGCAACCACCAGTGTCCTGCTCAGCGAACTCACCAACAGGGCAGGGCATTCCTACAGTCTCAGCAATGTGAGGAGGCATTCACACAAATAAAGAAACACATTGCCTCGGCTGAACGCATGGCTTACTTCAACCCAAACATGTGCACGGAAGTGACCATAAATGCCAGTCCAGTTGGTCTTGGGGCGATCCTGGCGCAAAACCAACACGGGTGAGAATCCCCCAGAACAGTGATTGCCTATTCTGGCAAGAGCCTGTCGGAGGTTGAAATAAGATACAAGCATTTTCAGATGTTTCTCCTCAGCAAGCCCTTCCCGATTGTGCCGGATCATGTTACGCTCACCTGGACCCCACAGGGGTGTTGATCGGACCCGGACAGCTGAGGTCTCCTTCAACGTGATGCGTAGTGCAGAGATGACTGTCTGGACTGGCCCGCCTAGTCTTGTCTGCTGGACCCGAAGAAGTATTTTCCTGCAAGTGGAGACAAGGATTAACCACCTGTGGGTTTTAGTGATGGCCTCCCTACTGTTCTCACTCTCCCCCACTAATCACCTCCGATATCCCCTTAGTAACCTCACCTTATGTTCATAAAAGATGAGCTCTCCATCCTGCGTGTCTTGCAGGGGCGCGTAGATACCAGTTACTTCACTGGTTTGAAGGCGTTGGGAGAGTTCCGGTAAGTATTGACTCTGAAGTCCCTGGCGGGATTGGTAAGTATCAAGCTGAAAAAGTTCAATGTGCCCGATGTTCACTCTTGTCCCCTTCCTTCCTTAAGTTGCAACTGAGTTCGTGAGAAGAAGGTCTCGTAGCTGCTGCTGGCGTTCAGGTAAGAGTCTGTGTTACCCAACGCCGTCCGGTAACTATTGCATGCGTTAACGTGTTGTTTTTCTCCCTCTTTACAGATGCGGCATATGAAAATGTGGAGAGTTATTGAATAATACCGCCGGTGGTAAATCAGGTAAGTCTATGGTGGTAAGAGGTTGTATTTGTTGATTCCCTTGGCTCACCTTGTTTTTCTTGTGTCCCCTAGGTGCTGGATTACGGCGGAGAAATGATAGAGACAGTGCCGGATCGAAAGATGCTGCGAGAACTGGTGAGTATGGCGCCGTGCTGGAGCTGGCGAAGCGACGCGTGCAGGACTGATGTACTTTCCAGGTCCGGAGAAGAAATGGTTCTGGAATTAGGTTAGGAATTTGAAATAAGGTCGGTGTTCTAACCTTTCCTTCTTGTTTTCTCTTTTGCTAGGAGCTCTGGATTTGAGACGGGCGTGGCTGAAGACTGGATGCTGACTGCAGGCACGGTGAGCGTTACGCTGCTGGATGCAGAATAACGCGAAGCGTGTGTTGCTGATCGGCGTGGTTTAAATAGCCTCCAAAGTAGTTCCAGGTAAGAAGTTCCCCAGAACCACAACTGAGTAAAAAATAGTCCCTGTAACAAAATAGTCCCATCCAAGCCTCACGTTGGCTTGGATTCAGCATGGTCTGCATGAGGTAAGTAATGTCTAAGAGCCTGGCGCCTATCGCCAGGACTGATTTCTAATATGAGCCTGGTGCCTAAGGCGCCAGGACTGAACCCAGACAGCCCCTAGCCGGGGCTGCTGGGGTTTTAATAAATATCTGGATGCCTGCTCCCGGGGCTGATGGGCTTGGTCCGGATGCACGGGGGTAGGCATCATGACAGCTCCCCAAGATGTTTGTGAAGTGAGGTCTTTCCTAACGATGGCCAGCTACTGCAGCCAATATCTCAGAGACTTTGCAACCACCAGTGTCCTGCTCAGCGAACTCACCAACAGGGCAGGGCATTCCTACAGTCTCAGCAATGTGAGGAGGCATTCACACAAATAAAGAAACACATTGCCTCGGCTGAACGCATGGCTTACTTCAACCCAAACATGTGCACGGAAGTGACCATAAATGCCAGTCCAGTTGGTCTTGGGGCGATCCTGGCGCAAAACCAACACGGGTGAGAATCCCCCAGAACAGTGATTGCCTATTCTGGCAAGAGCCTGTCGGAGGTTGAAATAAGATACAAGCATTTTCAGATGTTTCTCCTCAGCAAGCCCTTCCCGATTGTGCCGGATCATGTTACGCTCACCTGGACCCCACAGGGGTGTCGATCGGACCCGGACAGCTGAGGTCTCCTTCAACGTGATGCGTAGTGCAGAGATGACTGTCTGGACTGGCCCGCCTAGTCTTGTCTGCTGGACCCGAAGAAGTATTTTCCTGCAAGTGGAGACAGGGATTAACCACCTGTCGGTTTTAGTGATGGCCTCCCTACTGTTCTCACTCTCCCCCACTAATCACCTCCGATATCCCCTTAGTAACCTCACCTTATGTTCATAAAAGATGAGCTCTCCATCCTGCGTGTCTTGCAGGGGCGCGTAGATACCAGTTACTTCACTGGTTTGAAGGCGTTGGGAGAGTTCCGGTAAGTATTGACTCTGAAGTCCCTGGCGGGATTGGTAAGTATCAAGCTGAAAAAGTTCAATGTGCCCGATGTTCACTCTTGTCCCCTTCCTTCCTTAAGTTGCAACTGAGTTCGTGAGAAGAAGGTCTCGTAGCTGCTGCTGGCGTTCAGGTAAGAGTCTGTGTTACCCAACGCCGTCCGGTAACTATTGCATGCGTTAACGTGTTGTTTTTCTCCCTCTTTACAAATGCGGCATATGAAAATGTGGAGAGTTATTGAATAATACCGCCGGTGGTAAATCAGGTAAGTCTATGGTGGTAAGAGGTTGTATTTGTTGATTCCCTTGGCTCACCTTGTTTTTCTTGTGTCCCCTAGGTGCTGGATTACGGCGGAGAAATGATAGAGACAGTGCCGGATCGAAAGATGCTGCGAGAACTGGTGAGTATGGTGCCGTGCTGGAGCTGGCGAAGCGACGCGTGCAGGACTGATGTACTTTCCAGGTCCGGAGATGAAATGGTTCTGGAATTAGGTTAGGAATTTGAAATAAGTTCGTTTTCTAACCTTGTCCTTTTCTTCTTCTTTATTCTAGGAGCTCCGGATTCGAGGCGGGCATGGCAGAAGACTGGATGCTAGCTACAGGCACACAGGCGTGGCAGAACACTGGATGCTCGCTGCAGGCACGATGAGCATCATGCTGCTGGATGCAGAATAGCGCGAAGCATGTGCTGCTGTTCGGGTTTGGTTTAAATAGCCTCCAAAGTAGTTCCAGGTAAGAAGTTCCCTAGAGCCACGCCCAAGTAAAAAATAGTCCCTGTAACAAAATAGTCCCATCCAGGCCTCATGTAGGCTTGGACTCTTTTGCAGCATGGTCTGCATCAGGTAAGTCAAGTCTATGAGCCTGGCGCCATAGATTTCTATGATGAGCCTGGCGCCTAAGGCGCCAGGACTGAACCCAGACAGCCCCAAGCCGGGGCTGCTGAGGTTTAAACAAATGTCTGGATGTCTGCTCCCGGAGCTGAGGGCCTTGGTCCTGATGCCCGGGGGTAGGCATCATGACAGATCACCAAGCTCTGGTGACCATCTACGGAAGCTCTAAATGCAAGATGCCACCATGAATAGAGAGTTGGGGCCTGCGATTCCAGAATTTTGACTTCACAATTGTTCACAAGCCGAGGAAGGAATACAACCTGGTGGATTTCATGTCACGGCATCCCTTCTTGGACACTCTCACCAACAACTCAATGGCAGAGAAGTATGTGAACTTCTTCACCCATCACGGGCCGCCCCCAAGGGCCATCAAACCAACAATGATACTGGAACACACAGAACAGGACCCTACACTATTGCGAGTACAGAACCTGATTAGGTCTGGAAGGTGGAGTGATACAGACTTCACAAACAGACAGGTTTGTGATTGTGCCGTGACAGAACTGCAAGCATTCAAGAACATAATAAAGGATTTCGGAAGTGCTTATTATGCGAGGACACAGAATTTTGATCCCCATGGATTTGTGGCAGTAAGTCATAGACCTAGCTCATGAAGGACACCGGGGGGTGGTGGCCACGAAGAGACAGGTGAGAGACATCATGTGGTTCCCAGGACTAGATCAGGTGGTTGAATGCACAACTGGCGCTTGCCACCTGTGTCAGTGCACATCCAAACCTACTAACCCGGAACCCCTAAAGATGTCCGACATGCCGGCGCTCCCATGGACTCACCTGGCGATTGACTTATTCGGCCCGTTCGGGGAGAGCAAGTACTGGCTGGTCATCATGGATGAGTATTTGAGATTCCCTCTAGTGCACATGGTATCATCCACGGCTGCCAGTGCTGTTATACCAGTGTTAGATAGCATCTTCTATGCATTGGGCATTCCTGAAGTCCTCAAGTCGGACAACGGTCCGCCATTCAGCAGCCTGGAGTTCACGAAATTCATGAAATACATCGGTACCCACCACAGAAAGATTACTCCCCTCTGGCCACTGGTAAACAGCATGGTGGAGTGATTCATGGGCAGCCTCAAGAGAGTCCTCCAACACAAGGAGCTACGATCTCTCTCACTCAATCAAGCCCTGTGCAACATGTTGCGTGACTACAGGAACTACCCTCATGGCATGACTTGAAAGTGTCCTTCAGAATTGTTATTCAGCAGGATAATTAGATCCAGACTTCCTTACCTGGCCAGTGATCCGAGAGAAGATGCAGAACAGGCCCAAGCGACAGACACATGCAAGAAACAGGACATGAAGGCATAGGCCAAGAGCTCCAACCTGCAGATCAGAGACACGGTGCCCATCTGTAGAAGGCAGGAAAGGAAGCCAGACTCAAGATTTGATCCTAACAGTATCCCGCGTCAATGGAACAATGGTGACTGCCCAATCCCTACCAAGGTGGTCACTCGAAATGTCTCCCAGTTCAAGCTGTACAAGGAAGAGGGTCAAGAACATGATGAGAGAGACAACTCAGTGACCTCAGGTAATGAGCCAGTGAGAGAATAGACTGAAGAAGAGCCAGAGGATGTGGAGCAAGGCCGGCAAGTTGCATCAGGAGACCTGTGCGTCAAATTGAAGAAATGTAAAGACAGAACTGTAAGTGATTTGGTTTTGCTCGACAGGGGGAGTCCTGGGAAGGACACAGTTAACAGACCCTATCATATAACTTTTAAGCCTTAATAATTAGCTTTTTGTAGTGTCTAATCTGAGTTTTCAAACTTGTCTTCCAATGATGTACTAGAGGCCTTCAATACCCTTTCTGAGCTAAACATAGGACAGTGTATCATTTGATCACATGAAACAGGATACAAGGTTCAATAATTTTATTTCTGCACAATAGTTGGGGTTGGATGAATGCCTGTTATGTTCTAGGATCCCCTGGCTTGAAAAGAGGCTAGCTGTTTCTGGTGCAAACTGACTCGACAATACACATGGGCGTTCATTTTAAAGTGTTTAACTTGCTTAGGTTGATTTGGTGACATAGTTTTCACAGGCTTCCCAGGTCTTTTTGTCAACCTGAAGGTAAATGTCCCTAGCACGGCCTTCAGCTTCAATCTTCTCTGAATTAGGACATGTGATACATGTCTATAGGGCCTCAAGTTCTGGTCACAACTCAAGAAGGAAAACTGTTCCCCAGGTTTCGGGGTGTCTAACTTCAAAGATGAAAAAAGGCATTCATATAAAATGGGCTTCTGTTCTTCGCAGGAATCGCAAATCTGATTCAGAACTCATAGTCTCAGATAGATGGCACCCAACTATCTTCTTGACTCTTCTACATCGAAAAAAAATTAGCAAGATTCGTCAGCACATAGACACCAGCTCTGCATCCACAGACCCACCTCACATTCCTCCTCATTAAATCTCCACACCCTGGACAACATTCAAGACACACTCTACAGAGGATTTGGTAGAAACCCTGTCACCTTAAAAACCACATCGTACGAAGACGACATCCTTCCAGCATCCATCCTCAAGACCATCCCCGCAGAAGCTCTCCTTCCTTATCTATAGATCATCAACAGCTCCCTAACACCTTCCCATTGACCATAAAGACAGGGAAAATCCTCCCTCTACTAAAGAAACCCACTCTGGATCGTGACGACCTAGGTAACTATCGACCCATCTCCCATTTTCTCTTCCTACATAAGATTGTCAAGAAAGAAGTAGCCGTGCAACTGCAACAACACATAGGGCCTCATTATGACTCTGGCGATTGCCGTGCCAGTAAAAATGGCACGGTTGCCGCCGAAGTTGTGTTTTTTCCAGCGCCTGGCTTTGGGGAATTACCAGGCCATATCACTCCCGGCGGTCCCAGAAGCCAGGCGCTGGGAAAAGTTACTCCCCATTCCCATTTGAGTCCCATGGGACTCAATGGGAATGGGGTGGACGGAAGCGCCGTTACCGTGTGCAACAGTGCCGGTGCTTCCATCAAAATTTGCGAGCGGGTGCCATTCTGCCCGCCAGGTCAGACCTGGTGGGCGGAAGGCATCTGGCTCGCAGGCTTGTACTCTGCCGGTCAGGTAACAACGGTGCTGGTGAGCCTACTGGCACTGTTGCTACCAGACCGGCAGGGTCGTAAAGAGGGACACAGACATCAACAATCTCCTCCAAACCTACCAATCCGGGTTCAGACCCTGATGCAGCATGGAGATGGCAGCCATACAGGTGGTTGACGATGCCCTCAACATAATTGACGATGGCCACCCCTGCCCCCTGGTGGTTCTACTTGACCTCTTAGCTGCTTTTGACACAGTAGACCACCAGGCGCTCATGGATACCCTAGATCAGAGCATGGGGATCAGTGACCTTGTCTTATGCTGGTTCAAGTCCTACCTCACCAACCACCAGCAATTTCTTCAGATTGACTCCTCTCAATATCCAATGCTCCCCATCTCCAATGGAGTCTGCAGGGTTCCATTCTCTCCCCAATGATCTTCAATCTATACATAGATCCACTGGAAACCCCCTAGCCACACACAACATCCACATCCGACAACACACAGCTATACCTCAAGATCGACTCCATCAAGGACATCCAAAATCTGCCTCTCGTGAACCAGTCTTGGATGTCCAGTGCATAATTGAAGCTCAACCCTTCCAAGACTGTATTCCTACTTCTCTGCAACAACACTGAACATCCAGACATACAGACCTGTCTATCAACTATGAACCCTAAAGGCTACAAACCTGAGCTCACCTTCTGTGACAATTCCTCGAGTTCCACATTGACAAACACCTCTCCTTCAAGACACAACTAGCTAAGATAACTCAGAGAGCTTGGTATCAGCTCTCCCCACTGAGGAAAGTGAAGCCCTTCCTCCCTCCGGACAGCTTTAGATCCACCATTCAAGCACTGGTCCTATCCCACCGGGATGGGGGGAATGGTCTTCCTGAATGCCTCCCATCAACCTCCCTTTTACCCCAGGCAGCGCACCATCAGCAGCCAGGACGCATGCACACTTGAAATCTGCTGCAGCAAAATGGAAAGGATCAGACAACAAGCCTTATCTGCCGATACCCCAAGACAATGGAACCTCCTACGGGTCGGCACCAAACTGTCCCCCAAGCTCCTACAATTCAGAAAAGAACTCACAACCCACTTCTTCAAGGAGTTTCTCCTCCTCAACACCTAGGTGATCACGTCAACCCCCTGCACCAACTAGCTTGCTAGACACCATCCGCCCTTCTCCTCTCCACCACCCTGTAAAGCTGTAACCCTCCTCTGTGCCCCTCTGTATCCTACCCCCAATGTATATATGTTCTTTTGTTACCTCTGAAAAAAGCACTCTGTTATGCATCTGTATTGTTGTATACCTCTGTAAAGGGATCCATTGCTTCTCGAAGCTAGGTCTGTGCTCACTAAATAAAATAACAGTAACAATAATAAAAATAATAACAATAATAATAATAATAATAATAATAATAATAATAATAATAATAAACTTCTCAGTCAATGGGGTTTAGCAACCAGCATGCTTCTTAGTATCACAAGTATGTCCTTGCTTCCTTGGGACAGATATATTCGCACTTTGGTCACAGGTCACCATACTTTATGAAATTATGTTAGAGACAAACTTATCGGCAAGTTGTTGTACCCTTGCGTTAGGGTATTACTGTGACACCCCATTAAATCAAGTATGTTACCCCGTGTTAGGACTGATTTACTATACTCTGGCCTGGTGGACAGATGTACAGAAGTCCAACCTATATTGTGACAGGAACACCTCTGGGAAGCTGTAGCCAAACCAAATTAGGAAGCAGTGACAGGTGGTCTAGGCTAAGGTCTTCAGAGGTGGTGATCTTGTAAGGGGTCCCAATGAGGTCACACAATGGGAATCACAGATTAAACTTAGGCAGGATGTATACTTTTATTTATTTATGGCCAAAACACACTATGAAAAATGACTACTAGGGAGTAGAGCTATCACTCAGCACTATCAAACTAAATACATATACACATTCACCTTTTTATAGGCCATAACACATATAAGAAACTCTTGCAAAGGAAAGGTTTGAATAGTATTATGGACTTATGGTACACAGAGATGACCCCTAACTAAAATTGTCCAGCCCTAAATTGCCTGGTGCCTTTTGCCCAATAGTTCAGGTTAAGGTTCCACAGAAGTTATGAAGCAGGAACAAATGCAGGTAGGGTCTCTGGGGTCCAGTGAAGGTTTCTTAGGGTTAGGGTTCAAGTTAGACTAGTTCCCAAAAGGAGCCCCAACAGTCAGATGTTGTGTGCAAACAATCAATGGCAAAGCCAAAAATGTTAGCATTAAGCTTTATTACAATGTGAAAACAGAAATAAAATATCGAAGCTGAGTACCCCAAAAGGAAATACACCGAACACGGGTTACAAAGGAACATACAAAGTACTTAATTCTCTACTGAATTCAATTCCAAAAACAGTGCAAAGTCAGATAGCTATCGGCCCTCAGTACAACACAACGAACTCCAGCGTGGTTCAGTGTGTTCAGTGAGAGACTGTACATTAGAATGCATTCGCTTTTTATACAATTTGTGGGCACTATGTCCAGCCCCACTTCGGGTTAATATTCTACTTTATACATCACCAATTCTAGGGTTCGTGCCGAGTCTGAAATAACCGCATTTAACTGGTTTGTCTTTAATACGTGTAACAACAAGCGTATGCATTAAATGTGTATTCTAAAGTTTCGCATTCAGGCCTTCTTAAACATAAATACAATGTAGTAAGACAGATGTTCTTCGTTCAGTATGCAAACAGATTATCTTCAATATATGCTGGTGGATTAGTTTCATCGCGCGAGTGATCCCTTTACACATAGGTCAACGAAGGACAAGGTCTCAGTTCATGACCTCAACAAGTGGCCTGCAGGCAGATTACACATTAGCTATGTTATGTTATGTTATGTTATGTTATGTTATGTTATGTTATTTTGCATTTATATAGCGCCTTATATACCATTGGTATGGTCTGAAGGCGCTGGTAGGTTGAACGCCCTTGGGAACCAAAGTTCGGGTCAGTAGAGAGAGTAGAGAGAGTTCAAAGGTGCGTGTGCGCACCAGGTATGTGTGCAGCTGCTGCGGAATTCGTGTGGTAGCTGCTTCTTAGCGGTAGGTGTGGTGGTTGAGAGATCAGGAGTATGTGTTCGCTCTGGCATGATTTATCCAGACCGAGTGTGGCTGCGTTAGGCCTGAGGAGAACGTCTGGCTGGGGGGTGTGAAACCAGCAGTGTTTACTTAGAGTGATGGGGAGTGAGCTGTAGATGTTGATATGAGAACAGTTATAACGAATGGTGTCATAGTATCTCTGTGTTCTAGTTGAGTGGTGGTGTAAAGAAGAGAGTAAGCGTGGGATGTGGTATGATATATGCCCTTTCAAATGTTCCCTGCATTCCAAAGCATATTATGTACGTCACGCAATTCTATGCAATCAAGTTCCGTTCTATGCATTTTTATTCATTTCAGGCGTTCAGGATTGCCCTACACACTCCTGTCTGCTCGACACTCTCACGCACTCTAGTCCGCCTTGCGTGCTCTAGTCTATCCCTCATTCTCCAGTGTGCCCCACGCATGCTCTCATGTATTCCATACGCATGCACTCCTGTCTTCCCCGCGCATGCACTCCAGTCTACCCCGCGCATGTACTGCTGTCTGCCTACGCACTCATCCGCTCTCTATACTCGTCCGCTCTGTATACTCATCCGTTCTGTATGCTCATCTGCACTGGATGCACATCCGTTCTGTACGCTCATCTGCTCTACACACTCATCCAGTCCACATACTCATTTGCTCATCTGCTCTACACACTCATCCAGTCCACATACTCATTTGCTCAACATACTGCTTGTCCGCCCTACGTACTACTCAACTGCTCTACGTACTACTCATCCACTCTACGTACTATACATCCGCTCTACGTACTCATCCGTTCAACACACTCATCCACTCCACGTACTCACAGGCTCCACACACTTATTGGCAACACACACTCATCAGCTCCACACATTCATCCGCTCCACACACTCATCCTTTCCATACATTCATCTGCTCCACACATTCGTTCGCTCTACGTACTTGTCCGTTCTACGCACTCATCCATTCCGCACACTCATCTGCTCTACGTATTTATTTGCTCAACACACTAACCTGTTCCACACACTCAGCCGCTCTCCACACTCAGTCGCTCTCCACACTCAGTCGCTCTCCACACTCAGCTGCTCCCCACACTCACCCACTCTCCACACTTATCTGATTCCTACACTCATATGCTCCCTACACTCATCCGCTCCCCACAGTCATCCGCTCCCCACAGCCATCCGCTCTCCACACTTATCCGCTCCCTACGCTCATCCACTCTCTACACTCATCTGCTCCCCCATTCATGCGTTCCGCCCACTCAGCTGCTCTCCACACTCAGTTGCTCTCCACACTCAGTCGTTCTCCACACTCAGCTGCTCGCCACACTCAGCTGCTCCCTACACTCACCCACTCTCCACACTCTACACTTATCCGCTCCCTGCGCCCATCTGCTCTCCACAGTCATCTACTCTCCATGCTCAGCCACTCTCCACACTCAGCCACTCTCCACACTCAGCCGCTCTCCACACTCAGCTGCTGTCCACACTCAGCTGCTCCCCACACTCGCCCACTCTTCATACTCAGTCGCTCCACACACTCATCCGCTCTCCACAGTCATCTGTTTTACACCTTCATCCGCTCTCCGCACTCATATGCTCCCCACAGTCATCCGTTCCCTACGCTCATCCGCTCTCCACACTCATCCGCTCTCCACACTCATCCGCTCCCCACACTCATCTGCTCTCCACACACATCTGCTGTTCACACTCATCCGCTCTCCACACTCATCCGCTCTCCACACTCATCCGCTCTCCACACCCATCCGCTCTCCACACTCATCCGGTCTCCACACTCATCCGCTCTCCACATTCATCCGCTCTCCATGCTCATCTGCTCTCCACGCTCCTCCTCTCTACATGCTTGTTCGCTCTTACACGTTCATCTGGTCTAAGCGTTCATCCAGTCTAAGCGTTCGTCCGTTCAGTATAGTCATCAGTTCTACGCCCTCCTGCGTTCTATTCGCTACTCTGTATTTACGTACTCATCAACTCTACACGAACTCATCAACTCTACACGCTCGTCCGCTCTACACACCCAACCACTCTACACACTCATTGGCTGTAGTATGTTCATCTATTCCATCCGATCTCCATACTCATTTGATCTTTCTAGTCGTCTGTTCTTCCACTCCTGCACTCTTCCACTTAGTGCAATTATCTGTTCCATACGCTTCAACCATTCTAACTATTTCATCTATGTCATTCACTATGTTTCCTCCCCTCCTCATTCATTATGTCCAGTTTATCAGATTAAATCTCCTTACTTTCCCAATGATTTATTCCAATTATCCACTTTACTGTTTTGATCTACATTACTTGTTTAGTTCCGTTTGTCTTTCTAGTTTACATTCAAGTTTATTAGCTGCCAGTTTCTCGCTTCAGGTAGTTTGTTGGGACGGTGTTATTGAGATGATGTTAGTTTGGAAAACCGGTTGGTTTTAGGGGAAGAGCCAGGTTTTCAGTAGTTTTCGGAAGGGCGTTAAATCCTCAGTTAGGCGGATGTGGGTTGGGAGCGAGTTCCACAGGGTTGGGGCCAGGGCTGAGAATGATGATCCGCCTAACCTGATTGAGTTTGTCTTAGGAATTACTAGGAGGCCGGCTGAGCTTGATCTTAGGGTGCGAGTGGGATGATAAGGTATTAGCTTGTCTTGAAGATATTGAGGTCCAGTTTTATGCAGTGCTCGATGGGAGAGGCATAAGGTTTTGAAAGCCACCCTATGGGCTACTGGAAGCCAGTGCAGTGTCTTAAGGGCTGGGGATACGTGGTCTCTTGGACCGAGCGTAAGTAGCAATTTGGCCGCCTCGTTTTGTGCCCTTTGGAGTTTATTCAGTTGGTAGGCATGGATTCCGAGGTATAGGGGGTTTGCGTAGTCCAGTCTTGATATGACGATTGATTGGACCACGGAGAGTCTGTTGGGAAATGAGAGATATGGAAAGATGCACCTAAGGGTTTTAAGGTGGTGGTGGCAGGACTTTGAGACACTGTTGACTTGGTGCGAGAGTGTTAGGTCAGAGTCCAGGGTGCATCCAAGATTTTTCACTGTGTTGGAGGGTATCGGTGAGTTGCCCATGGCGGGTGGCCAGGGAAGTGGGTGCAGAAGAAGATCGGAGTTGCCGCAAACCATGAGTTCTGTTTTGGAGGGGTTTAACAAGAGGTGGCTTTGGGTCATCCAGAGTTCTATGTTAAGGAGGCAGGATGCCAGGTCAGGTCGGGAGTTGGGTTCGAGTTCAGGAATTTTATAATTAGTTGAGTGTCGTCGGCATAGTTGTAACACAGGATGTTGTGTGAACGAATTATTGGTGGGAGGGTGATCAGGTAGAGATTGAACAGGAGGGCGGATAGACATGCTCGTTGTGGGACTCCCGTGTCGACTGGTCAGGCTTGGGAGTTGAAGCTGGAGAGTGTAGTTATTTGTTGCCTGTCTTTGAGGAATGAAGCTATCCATTTAAGAGTGGTTCCACAAATTCCTAGGGAGTGGAGGCGGTCTAGGAGGATTGAGTGATTGATCGTGTCAAAGGCGGCCGATAGGTCGAGAAGGATTAGTGCGGCGCATCCCACGGAGTCTGCTGTCATTTTAAGGTCATCCCACATCGCGGTTAGGGTGGTTTCGGTTCCGTGACGTGATCTGAAACCTGATTGGGCGGGGTCTAGGAGATTGTTGGCTTCGACAAAGGCATTTAGTTGAGAGTAGGCGGTTCGGTCTATGAGTTTGGCAAGGAACCTGGTGTTTGAGATGGGGCAGTAGTTTTTGGGTTCGAGAGGGTTGAGTGAAGGTTTTTTAATTAGAGGTTTGACGTGCACCATTTTGAATGCGTCGGGAAAGATACCGAAGAAAGGGAGGCATTTATGATAGATCTTGCGTGTTCTCCTGCGCAGGTGGAAGCAAAAATGTCTTTAAGGGTTATGGCTGGGCAAGGGTCCAGTGGTGATCCAGAAGGTTTGCAGGCAGATAGAAGTTTGAGAAATTGTTCTGGTGATATTGGTCTAAAGGATTCGAATGTTGGTTGCGTAGAGGTCGCGGCTGATGGCCTGGCCGGTACGGGCGGAGGATTGCCTGGTGGCTGTAAGAGAACCAGTTTGGTGGTTAGAGTTTTTGTCCTTTCGATAGCCGTGGTGTAAAGGTGCAGGGAGAGTGAGTCGCACAGTGATTGTGACGGGGTCGGGCCGGTTGTGTTACAAGCCGGATTGGTGAATTCGGAGATGATTTTGTGGAGTTCTTTGCTTGGTTTTTTGCAGTTTAGGATTCGGGTGTTGTAGTGGGCTTTTTTTGCTTTCCGAATTTCGGCCTTGTACCGGTACAGGTGTCGGGCCAAGGAGGTCCTGCTCTCGTCGGTTTTCTCTTTCTGCCATTTGCGTTCTAGGTATTTGTATTGTCGTTTAGTGGTCTTCAACTCAGGAGTGACCATTTGGGGAAAAGGCCACGGCAGGTTGATGGTTTGCAAGGGGGGGTGAGCCGCATCAGAGATGCGTTGAGCCATGAATCAAAGGCCTCAGGGGTTATTTGGTTGTTGAGACGGCAGGTAGGTGGTGGAGACTGGAGGAGTGCCTCGGCTAGGTCCGGGGTGATTATTAGTTTTTCCAGCATTTGCGTAGATTCGGAGGTTCAGATAGGAGTACGGGAAGGGGGTCGGGTGAGTGGATGGCGAACGAGAGGATGAAGTGATCGGACCAGATGATACGGGTGGGGGGCTTTAAAAGAATCAGGGTGTTGGAGCTAAAGATGGCATCAAGAG
Organism: Ambystoma mexicanum; assembly: GCF_040938575.1. Classification (NCBI taxonomy): domain Eukaryota; kingdom Metazoa; phylum Chordata; class Amphibia; order Caudata; family Ambystomatidae; genus Ambystoma; species Ambystoma mexicanum. The sequence continues at coordinate 525,179,958 of NC_090927.1, forward strand.
TGTGTCCTTTATAGTGAGTCGGGCCGATTATGTGGAGTTGGAGATTAATTGCATCTAAGCCGTCAACCAGGGCATGTGTCATAGGGTTGGTGGGGATGTCGAGCCATATGTTGAAGTCTCCAAGAAGGGTGAGGTTGGGATGGTTTAGTTGGAGGGTGGCGATAGAATCGCAAAGGTTGTTTGCGAATTGTCTATCGTAGCCAGGGGGCCTGTACATTATTAGGAAGCTGTGTGAGAGCGACGGGGAGAGGGATAGTTTAACGAGGAGAGATTTGCAGGATGGAATGGAGGGTTGGTTGTCGATGATTGAGGCGCGGAGGGGAGATTTGAAGATGAATGCTACCCCCCCTCCTCTGGACGGACGGTTCAGTGGGATGAGGGAGTAGTAAGGGGGAAAGGCTTCATTGGCGATTGGGCAGAAGTCGTCTGAGAACCAGGTTTCAGTGATGAAAACTAGGTCTGGTTTGACAGAGGCGAGGAGGTCAAAGATGCAGTCTCTGTTTTTTGCTACAGATCGGGCGTTAAATAGGATACAGTTCACATCGGCAGGCAAGGTTGGTCTCAGTGCTGGAGCGGAATGGGGCGGTGGCGGAGAGAGTGGAGGGAGAGGGGTAGGGTGGTTGATGCTGGATGGGAATAGTGGGCGAGCAGAAAATTTGGCAGGCTTCGGGCGGGGTTGGGTGGCTGCATGTGATAGGATGATCGGGTTTGGCTTGGGGGATTTGAAGGTGGGGTGTGGGCGGTTAGGAGTTTCCGTTGCAGTTGATGAGAAATCGAGGGAGATGGGTTTCAGGAAGGGGGAAGCTACGGGGGAAGGAGGAGATTGCGGGAGAGAGGTGGTGGGTCCAAACAGGGGAGGCGAGGAGTGCTGAGAGATTGAGGGGGACCAGGGACGTTTACTCTTTAGTTTCTTTGCTGCGATTGGTGTGTGAGAGAGGGTAGGGGGGCCAGAGGGGGAGAGGGAAGCAGTTTTGGTTCTTGCTAGGGCTAGGCGAGCAGTTTTTAAGGAGGGGAAAGAGTGCGGTCGGTGGGGGAAGGTGGCTGGGGTATGAGGGCAAGGCGGGGGGTCGGTGATTGCAGGGAGGGGTGTGCCAGGTATGATAGTGAGGGGATCGGGTATGGTTAACGCTGGCGGGTCTGGGGTGGGGATCAGGGGATGAGTGGACTTAGGGTGAGTGGCTCGCCATTGTGCCCCCCTGGCTTGGTGTTTGGAGAGGGGAAAGGCAGGGAGTGCGAAGGAGGGTGGGGTGATTTGGGAGGGGGGGACGGGAGGGAAGGCAGATCGGAGAGTAGGGGTGGTCCACGGGGGTCGTTTCTGACAGACTCTGGTGGAGTGGGTGCGCTCATGATTGGTGCGAGCTTTTAGGTTGATTTAGGAGGGCTTTCTGATTGTAGTTCTAAGATCGGAGATGGCACGCTTTTAGGCAGGCTTCCAGGTTCAACTGCTCAAAGACGATACTAGACTATTTGGTGCTTGCCTAGATACAATTGTAGACAGAGATGATATTAGTTTATTAGGTATACTTCTAAGTTCACCTGTACACAGAGAAGATATTCGGTCAGTCTCTAGATTCAATTTGTTGAGAGGGGGTATTAGATTATTAGTTACCGTTATAGATTCTACATTACACAGCTATACTGTTAGTTATACTAATAGGATTGAATAGGGCACGCTAGTGGGTGTACTTCTTTCAATTCACCTTTATACAGGGAGGGTATTAGGCATGAATCTAAATAAACTTGTATTATATTATTAGTCACCGTTTCAGATTCTACATTACACAGCTATACTGTTAGTTATATTAATATGATTATTTAGGGCATGCTAGTAGTTGAACTTCTTTCAATTCGACTTTATACAGGGAGGGTATTAGGGACTTTGTACCGAGAGGTTATTAGGGAGATTGATCGGTTCGGTCCGGCATGGTATTACACTATTGCAATTTCACAGAGAGGCTATTGTGGTCACTTCAATTTGTAACTTTCCACAGAAAGGCTAAGTTCACAGAGAGGCTATTGGTAACAACTTCTAACGCAACTGGGTACACTTTTAAATGCACCTTTCTCAGAGGGACTATTGGGCACAACTTCTAAATGCAATTGGGTACACTTCTAAATACAGCTTTTCTCAGAGAGGCTATTGGTCATAACTTCTAAATGCAATTGGGGACACTTCTAAATGCAGCTTTCCTCAGAGAGACTATTGGGTATAACTTCTGAGTGCAGTTGGGTACACTTCTAAATGCAATTGGGCACACTTCTAAATGCAACTTTTCTCAGAGAGGCTATTGGACATAACTTCTAAATGAGATTGGGTACACTTCTAAATGCGATTGGGTACACTTCTAAATGCAATTGGGCACACTTCTAAATGCAACTTTTCTCAGAGAGGCTATTGGGCACAACTTCTAAATGTGATTGGGCACAACCTCTAAATGTGATTGGGTACACTTTTAAATGCAATTGGGACACTTCTAAATGCAACTTATCTCAGAGGGACTATTGGGCACCACTCCTAAATGCAATTGGGTACACTTCTAAATACAACTTTTCTCAGAGAGACTATTGGGTATAACGTCTGAGTGCAGTTGGGTACACTTCTAAATACAATTGGGCACACTTCTAAATGCAATTTCTCTCAGAGAGGCTGTTGGGCACAACTTCTAAATGCGATTCGGTACACTTCTAAATGCGATTGGGTACAATTCTAAATTCAACTTTTCTCAGAGAGGCTATTGAGCACAACTTCTAAATGCAATTGGGTACAATTTTAAATGCAACTTTTCTCAGAGGGACTATTGGGCACGACTTCAAATGCAATTGGGTACACTTCTAAATGCAATTGGGCACAACTTCTAAATGCAACTTTTATCAGAGAGGCTATTGGTCACAACTTCTAAATGCAATTTTCTCAGAGGGGCTATTGGGCACAACTTCTAAATGTGATTGGGTACACTTCTAAATGCGATTGGGTACACTTCTAAATGAGATTGGGTACACTTCTAAATGCAATTGGGTACACTTCTAAATGCAACTTTTCTCAGAGAGGCTATTGAGCACAACTTCTAAATGCAACTTTTCTCAGAGAGACTATTGAGCACAACTTCTAAATGCAACTTTCTCAGAGAGATTATTGGGCATTGGGCACAACTTCTAAATGCAACTTTTCTCAGAGAGGCTATTGAGCACAACTTCTAAATGCAATTTATCTCAGAGGGACTATTGGGCACAACTTCTAAATGCAATTGGGCACACTTCTAAATGCAACTTTTCACAGAGAGGCTATTGGGCACAACTTCTAAATGCAATCGGGTATACTTCTAAATGCCATTGGGTACACTTCTAAATGCAACTTTTCTCAAAGAGGCTATTGAGCACAACTTCTAAATGCAATTGGGTACACTTCTAAATGCAACTTATCTCATAGGGACTATTGGGCACAACTTGTAAATGGAATGGGGCACACTTCTAAATGCAATTTATCTCAGAGGGACGATTGGGCACAACTTCTAAATGCAATTGGGCACACTTCTAAATGCAACTTTTCTCAGAGAGGCTATTGGGCACAACTTCTAAATGCAATCGGGTACACTTCTAAATGCCATTGGGTACACTTCTAAATGCCACTTTTCTCAGAGAGGCTATCGGGCACAACTTCTAAATGCAATCGGGTACACTTCTAAATGCAATTGGGTACACTTCTAAATGCCATTGGGTACACTTCTAAATGACACTTTTCTCAGAGGGACTATTGGGCACAACTTCTAAATGCAATTGGGCACACTTCTAAATGGAACTTTTCTCAGAGAGGCTATTGGGCACAACTTCTAAATGCAACCTTCCACTCAGAGGCTTTCTTAGTTAAGTGGGACGGTGATTGCCCTGTCCACACTTACTTATTGTTGGCTTCTTGCTTCTCCTGCGGATACCTGCAGATACGATCTGGAGTCGTCACTGAGGGAGTCGTCCTTTGCCTCAGGTCTTTAGCCGATGGGCTGCCGGGCAGAGGGCTGCCCTGGGAGAGCTGGTAATGGAGGAGAATCTTTTGTCTCGACCAATCAGATCGGGGGTGGGCGGGATGGTAGGCGGGGTGGAGGGAGGGAGGGATTTAAGGTCAGTGTAGCCGGAAGAGGAATAGGGAATACTAGGGGCACCGGGGGACCCTGGACACAAAATACACTAAATGCCCGCAAGAAGTTAAGTTTAAAATAAGCACAGCTGTGCCACTCACCTCGCTCGCGTTGGAAAGAGCCGAGGGTGGGAGGTGCAGCTGACTAGGTTCAGGAGGGTTTGTAGGAGAGCCTATCGGATCGGGGTGGGCGGGATGGTACGCGGGGTGGAGGGAGGGAGGGAAGGTCGGTGTAGCCGGAAGAGGAATAGGGAATACTAGGGGCATGGGGGGACCCTGGACACAAAATACACTAAATGCCCGCAAGAAGTTAAGTTTAAAATAAGCGCAGCTGTCCCACTCACCTCGCTCGTGTTGGAAAGAGCCGAGGGTGGGAGGTGCAGCTGAATAGGTTCGGGAGGGTTTGCAGGAGAGCCTATCGGATCTGGGGTGGGCGGGATGGTAGGCGGGGTGGAGGGAGGGAGGGAAGGTTGCCGGAAGAGGAATAGGGAATACTAGGGGCACGGGGGGACCCTGGACACAAAATACACTAAATGCCCGCAAGAAGTTTAAAAATAAGCGCAGCTGCGCCACTCACCTCGCTCGCGTTGGAAAGAGCCGAGGGTGGGAGGTGCAGCTGACTAGGTTCGGGAGGGTTTGCAGGAGAGCCTATCGGGTGGGCGGGAGGGTAGGCGGGGTGGAAGGAGAGAGGGAGGGAAGGTTGGTGTAGCCAGAAGATGAATAGGGAATACTAGAGGCACGGGGGGACCCTGGACACAAAATACACTAAATGCCCACAAGAAGTTAAGTTTAAAAATAAGCGCAGCTGCGCCACTCACCTCGCTCGCGTTGGAAAAAGCCGAGGGTGGGAGGTGCAGCTGACTAGGTTCGGGAGGGTTTGCAGGAGAGCCTATCAGATCGGGGGTGGGCGGGATGGTAGGCGGGGTGGAGGGAGGGAGGGAGGGAAGGACGGTGTAGCCGGAAGAGGAATAGGGAATACTAGGGGCACGGGGGGACCCTGGACACAAAATACACTAAATGTACAGAGGTCAAGACGGCCATGTTGTATTTTGCAATGACATCGCCCACCATTTTAGCTCACAGGGTGACTTTTCCACAACGAATCCTAAAATGGCGGTTGGACCTAAAATGGCGGCCTACATAGATTAAAGATCAGGACCTTGCAACACAGATTTCGCGAGCGACTTTCGAGCAGCTTGGCGTAGGCCAATATTAATATATTTATTACAATAGGAGGCACGATATACTTTCTATTCCGACAAACCCTCCTTTTGGCCTATGCCAAGTGCCAAAAATTACTTTGGGTCTCCTTGCAAATAACTCCATGCATCATTATCCATGTACCCTGAATCACTATCTGAAATAACTATTGCCATCAGGTCTTTTGCTGAAATATCCTTCAATACATATTCTTTGGCAGTCTTATCTGGGGCCTACATTTTATGTCCTATCGAACCTATCGCTTGCACGCAACATCCTCCTAGCATCGAACACATACCAGGCAGACACTAAATACAGCAACAAAGAAACAACAGAATTCCCAGAATAATTAATAAGACCGAAAGTACCTTCCAACCCCAAGATCGCAAGAAGTCCCAGAAAAAAGCACTTAGATCCCAGTTTCCCTCGGGAACAAGCACTTCAGAACTAAGGACGTGCAGATTTTGTATTGCCTTGAAGATAGTTGGGGAGGAATCTGGTACGAAAACACAGCAAGTGGACCCCACTAATTTGCATACTCCACCACGCTCAGCTAGAATGACATCTAATGCCATTCGATTTTGGAGTGCTACTAATCTTATTGCTTTCTGCTCTAATGTCATATTGTAGAGTATATCCGTGGTCCGGTTGATGGTTCTCTCTAGTACTCTCGCTAGTTTTCTAATATCTTCTGAAGTCGCTATCTGCTCCCAAAATGGCACAACTGATTTTGCTATGTCTCCCAATACTTGTGCCGGGGTATCACCATTCTCATCCTGCCGTGGACGAGCCTTCGAAACTTCTTTTGTACTAGCTATAAGCACCCCAGGTAACAGGATCCCTAAATAACAGGTTCCCTGCCAATCCCTGGGCAACCATGGAAATGCTATATTACCGCAAACGAAATAGACAGGTTCGCCTACATACAAAGGTCTGTCTTCCCCAGTCAAATTTGTAGCGTTGGCACAACCTTTAAAATCTCCCATTGACCGAGTGCCATTCCTCTGTATGCAGAAAGAAACTGAATCGGGGCTGTGGTTAACAGTGTAGGAAGGAGGCCTGGCATCCTTATTGCCTATCAGAGCCATTTTAAAGGAAATCAAAGATTGGAAAGGACGAGACAGTTTATCAGAAGGCCTAATAGAAGCAACATTCGGTTTACTCCTATTTGCAAAAAGGGAGCCTCCCAGGGGAGTCAAAACACGTTTCTCAAAACTATTCAAATTGGTGCCATCAAAGTTCCCTGAGATGCTATCATTCCATCGGCCAATGAATAGTGCTCTAAGAGAAGCATAGCAAGCAGTTGTCAACGGTAAAGGATGAATATAGCAACCTAGCCCCTTATCCCCGTGTTGCGGTAAATGCGAACAGACCAAGCAATTGGATTTATTAAAAATGGCATGTGTAGCATTCATGATAAGTAACAGTGTGTTATTATAGTACCTTTGTCTGTGCTGGGAATCTCGTGGGGATAAAGTGTGCAAATGTACAAAGGGAGTAGGAACAATGGGTGAGTTTTCAGTAGGCAACAAAAGTTCTAAGGAATAAGTTTCCTCAAGGTACCATAATCCTAAGGCAGTGACTATAAGAAACCCAAATATTATTACAAAAATACAGCAATACGTTTTCGGGGCCCAGGCATTTTGTCCATTGTCCCGGTTGGTCACCCCATTATTTACAAGTCCAATACGAGCGGCGGCAGTAGCGGGCATTGCAGTTCTTCAGATGGAAACCCCAATGTTTGTTGCTGGCGACTCCCCGGTCGCGCGATTTCTTGGTCCTTCCACAACCCTAGCCAACAGAATGCCCTTTCTCAAATTTGGGCAAAAGCAAGCCCTCAATGACTCTTTTCCTTCCTTGAATGCACAGCCGAACCATGCCGTATGTCTATTTTCTCGAACGTAGGTGGTGCCTGGCTGTTCTTGGTACTCATTGATCCGGAAACAATGTGACGTCACTTCCCGTTGGAAGCAACGTGTCAGAGGCAAGTGTGGAGACTGAATTTGAAACAGCCGTTTCCGGGTGCAAAATTTGCGGAGAGTGTGGAGACAAAATGGCAGCTTCCCCAAACCTCCTGTGCTTATATATATTCTCCGACACACTCTCAGTGCTGCTTACTGCTTTGGGATCATCAGTTGCAGTATCAGAGAGGGGTTCTGCTTCTTCTGTAGCGTGTGGCACAGGGTGAGGAAGTTTCTTGATGTGTGACGCGTGGATCCAGTTCTTTCGCCCTGCTACCCGCACCGCTGTCTGAGTGACCAACAGGACCTGGAATGGCCCACGCCAGCGAGGCGCGAGGCAGGAGGTGCGCTCAAATGATTTGACGAGCACCCAGCTCCCCGGTCGTATGCCGTGGCCCGGGCCTTCGTATCGCACAGGTAAGGCCTCTCATACCTGGTGGTAAATCAAATACAGGTTTTTAGTCAATTGGCTACAATAATCTGAAAGTAGTACATTTTCAACGTTCTTCAAATTTCAACATTTTGGAAGATTCCAGATGTTGGCAGGTCTCCCCATTACCACCTCAAATGGAGAGAGCCTAGTCTTAGTTTGAGGAGTTGTACGCATGGCTAGTAACACGATCGGTAAGGCGTTCGGCCATTTTAATTTGGTGCCAGCACACGTCTTAGCGAGCCTGTTCTTGATGATACCGTTGTGACTTTCTACTAGCCCGGCGCTCTGAGGATGCCTGGCCGAATGGAAATGTTTGTCAATTTGTAACACTGTACGTATCTGTAGGATTACAGCGGCGACAAAATATGGACCATTATCCGACCAGATAACTCTCAGCAGACCGAACCGGGGAAAGTACTCCTTTAACATGGTTTTCGCAGTGGTCATGGCTGTAGCATCTTTAACAGGGAAAGCCTCAATCCACTTACTAAAGGCACAAATGACCACAAGGACATATTTTAGATTGTTGCATCGTTCCATTTCAATAAAATCAAAGTGGATTACTTTGAATGGGACAGAGGGTGGCCCAAAACTTCCCCTTGGGGTTGCTGTCCCCTTTCCCACATTATGTTGTAGGCAAATCATACAGTTCCGGAGATAATGCTGAGCAATTTTTGAAATTTTGTCATTTACCCAAAACTTTTCTAACATTTTCGTCATCTTTTGGGCACACATAATGCATAGGACAGTGTGCCACTACAACCATCATCATCACATAAGCATCAGGAAGTAGCCATTTTCCGTCAACCGTGTCCACCCAACACCCATCATCATCAAGTTTTCCCAAGCCTTCAGCCAACCTCTTGGATTCTTCTAATGTGGCATCAGCTTGGATATCCCATACAGACCCAACCCCCTCATCCATTACATAGTCATTTTCAGTCTCCCATGAAACATATATCTCTGTAAAGAGATCAGTGGCAGTTTGTCTAGCTATTTGATCAGCGAAAGCATTCCCTTTCCCAATATTATCTACAATATTTCGATGTGCTGCACATTTTACAACTGCTAACTGAGTAGGGAGCGCAAGCGCTGAGAGTAGTTGCACTATTAGGGAGCCATGTTGAATCTTAGTGCCATGCGAGGTTAGAAATCCTCTTTCCAACCAACGTCTCCCAAAGTTGTGAACCACCCCAAAGGCATACTGACTATCCATATATATATATTTACTACAAGCCCTTCAGAAAGTTCACAAGCTCGGGTTAATGCTATAATCTCTGCGGCCTGCGCAGAATTATGCATAATTCTCTTAGTTTCCACAACCGTGCCCAATGTAGTGATTGCATAAGTGGCTGTGGATGTACCATCCGGAAGTTTAAAGCAGGAGCCATCACAAAACAGCTCTCCTTGCTGATTATCCAAAGGGGTATCTTTCAAATCAATTCTGCTCTTTGTTTCTTGTTCAGTCGTATACAAACAATCATGTGATTCTCCAATCGCCGCAAATAGTATCTTGCGGAAAAGGTAGGAGTTCAGCCGGATTAAGGCCACAACACCTCCTAATTTGAATGTGAGGGGCAAACAAGATCAATTCATATCTCGTCAACCGTGCAGAAGTGAGGTGTTGCGTTTGAGTTCGGTTTAATAGAACATCTACAGAGTGAGGCACCATCAGGATCAGATCATGGCCTAGGACCATTCCCTCACTCTGTTTTACAGACGCGGCAGCAGCAGCGACAGCGTGCAAACATCTTGGCAAAGCGCATGCTACAGGATCAAGGGCGGAGGAATAGTAACCGCACGGCCTATTCTTGCCTCCATGCTCCTGCATTAATACGGCCAAAGCACATCCATCACATTCATGCACAAACAATACAAAGGCCTTTTCATAGTTTGGTGTGCCCAAAACTGGTGCAGAGCATAATGCAGTCTTAAGCAGGTCAAACGATTGCTGGTGTTCCGAGGTCCATGGCAATGGCAAAGAAATGCCCTTCTTCGTCAAGGCCAACATCAGTTTTATCACTAGTGAAATATTTGGGATCCACAACCTACAGTAAGAAGCCATACCTATCAAGGCCCTAACTTCCTTCTGCGTATTTGGGACAGACATGCCAGAAATGTGTTTTATTCTTTCAGGTGTCAATCTTCTTCCCTCCTTTGACAGGAGATAGCCTAAATAGGCGACCAACTGACAACAATATTGAAATGTTTTAAGCGAAGCTTTGTGACCATGCTTAGCTAGATGAATAAGTAATAACACAGTGCCCTCCTTACAGGCACTCTCAGAGTCAGCAGCCAGAAGCAAATCGTCAACGTACTGAAGCAAAGTACAGGTAGAGGGAAATTCAAGGGTATCAAGTTGTTCTTTCAAAGCCCTACTATAAATACTGGGACTCTCTGTGTACCAATGAGGTGCACGAGTAAACGTAAACGAGCGTCCCCCTAAGGTGAACGCGAACAAATATTTAATATCCTTGTGTATAGGAATACTAAAGAACGCATTCTTTAAGTCCACAACACTAAAGTAAGTAGCTGTAGCTGGAATCATGGTTAGGATTGTCATTACGTAAGGCATAATTGGAAATTGCGCTGCCACAACTTTGTTAATAGCACATAAATCAATTATAAAATGGAATGAGATTACATTATCGCCTTTCTTGTACACGGGTAAAATCAGACTATTACACAAACTCCCTGAAATTTCTTCCATCACACTGCGATGCACAAAATCGGAAACAATACATTTCAAAGCTTGCTCGCCCTGAACCGAAATCTTATATTGGGGAATGCCTGACAGCTCAATTCCATGTTTCAAAACAATCTTAACAGCCTCAATCTGTAAAACACTGAGATCATTGTCGTCCACAGCCCACAAGCTCTGTGGTACATCAATAAATTCTGGAGACAAAGGTCTAGTCAAAAATTGTTTTTTTATTGTGGGGGGCGTTCCCCCCAGACCCCCCCTTACTATTATAATAATACCCCAGCCCCAACAAATCACCCCCCCAAATAAAAAAAAAAATAAAAATGGGGTTTCTGGCGATGTAAAATCCGGTGATGAAAAGTACCACGATCAAAAATAGGTCGGCGAAATGCGTGTATACCCTCAAGACTGGGCTCAGTCAGGTAAGCTATTTCGGCCAGTGGACACCATGACACAGCAATGCAAAAGTACTCAGCAGCTGCGATCAGACTTTCCCTCCTATCTCAGGTCCCCTCTAGTCTAGGTCGGTGCAATTTCGCAGAAGTTATCCTCGTAGGGCCAGCTGAGCATCCCCCATAGTTTCAGGCGGAAACTCTGAAAGGTGCATTACAGTAGCCCAAAATCGAAGCTGGTCAGCCACAAGATGGATCCAGGGCACTTCCGAAGGCTTCTTTTGGCAGGGCACTGAGCAGGCGTCAGGAATGGATTTTCCCTCCACTCCAAGGGTTGCAGCTCCTTCGTAGGACTGCTAAAGATCACAAGCAAGACAGAGCTGCAGCAGGACAGTTGCAGAAGTTGGTCGCCAGGCCTCCATCAGTCAGGTCTCAGGTTTCTCTGCGGGTCTCACAACTGGACAGGATACTTGGCCCCTTCAGGTTTCTCCATGATCTCTGAAGAATGGGTGCAGGGGTACTCTTCTTATCCTAAAAGCCAGGTAATAGCTGCTGCCCTCACTAGCCAATAGCAGGACTAGCCCCCCCCCCACACACACCAGCAGTGGTCCAATTAGGACCACTGGCAGGAACATTCATGCATACCATTCAGACACACCGAAACCAGTTTGTGGATTGGGATCAGACAGTCCCAGCCCACATCCTACCAGAAAATACACACAGCCCTTCAATAGCCTGCCAAAAGCTTCTGCTTTCCCGGGCACTGGAAGGATTTTCCTGGCCTCTCAGACCAGGAAGAAGGCTAAAGAACAAGATGGCAAAAGGACAAGCGAAACATCTCGTGGCTCAGCCATGTTTGACCAGTAGCCACAGTTAGTAGCCAAATGCGATAAGGCTAAAATGAAAATTCCCAAAAAGTGGTAAAAATTCACTGCTGCCACCAGCTCATCATTTGAGCACATCTAGAGTAACCAAACATCCTCTGAGTATAAGTCTAGGGCAAAACAAAAATGCACCCCATTGTACTGCATTGTCAGCTGCTGTGCATAATGATAAAAAGTTACCACAAGAGATACAAAAGTAACCAAAAGTAGTAACATAGTAACATGACTAAGGGAAACAATGTTTCCCAGTACTGACTGCCTGAATGACATATCAGTTTCACCATAACATATGAGCAAAAGCCGGTGCAGTGAAGCTCAAGGCATAAGGCTTCACTGCAATGTGAAATGTACAGGTCAGATTCAAAAATAAAAGCAAAAAGTTTGGGGGTTCCATAAAGATGGAAGGAAAGGTGCAGTAAAGAGAAATCTTTCCTAAAACCCCTGCCTAATGGTTAGTGGCCCTCATTACAAATTTGGCTGTCCGGCACCCCTTTCCAGACCACAACGTTATGAGGCGTGATGCCGGAAACTCTCTACCCGCAAATAATACCCACAGTGCTACAGTTGCTGGCAGCACCATGAAAGCGAACAGCGGTTGCACCCAGAGGCTGTGCCTGAAACACAGACATAGCGATAGTAAGGGCATATTCTGAGTTCTCACAATACGGAAACACTGGCATAAAAATGCCACTGTGAGAACCATGCATCAGCACTGGCATAGCAGATCAGGTGTAAAGTAGTGTCATGTGTGCAGCAATAGGCCACAGGAGGCCATAATCAGCCCAGCTGCACACCATGAGCACTGTGAAAGCTCAAAAAGACCACACCCACACCCCACACATCTTCCAACACAACCATGCTGGCAGCTGCAGTAGAAGTCATGGATCTGGGGGCCCTGCATGCATGGATCCAATATGAGCTTCAATTGGAAGATGCAGAGAGGCAGAGGAGGCGGCAGAGTAGATGATGGCCATACAAATGAACCAGGGCCAGCAGGTAGCACCCCACAGGTAGCCACCCATACCCCGATCAAGGGCCACACCCTGGATCCTGAGCGCTGCACAGATCCACATCCTGTACCGGCTTGACAGGGAGACCATAACCTACATAGTTGATTTAATCCAGGATGACATCCGGAGTCTAATCAAAATCAGGACTGACATACCCCCATTGCTCAAGGTAGTATCGGTGCTGCTTTTCCTGGCCACCGGCACCTTCCAACACAGTGCAGAAGAGCTGCACGGATTACCCCAACCCTGTTTCTCGAAGGTGCTATTCCCGGTGCTGGATGCCCTCCTGCGGCATGTGTCTGATCACATTGACCTCCCTAGAACACTGGCCCAGGTAAATGCCACTAAAGTGGGGTTCCATGCCCTGGCGGGCATGTCCAATGTTATAGCTGTGCTGGAGGCCAGACATGCCAATGAGGCAGTCTACTGAAACAGAAAACTGTTGTACTCTCTGAATGTGTAGGTTGTGTGTGATGCAGACCTACTCATAACCCACTGCAGTGCACATTTCCCCAAATTCACACATGATTCCATAGTGCTTCGGAACTCCACACTCCCTTGGTACATGACACAGATCTGGATGTTGGGTAAATCAAACTACCATAGCATGTGCACTGTTGAAGGGGGTGTTGTCCACTGTCTCCAGTGCATGTCCGTTATGCCATGTTATGTACACAGATTGGACGCATGAGTGGGAGTGCATGTCTGGCATGTGGTGCATGGGCAAATGGAGCACAGCCCATCACAATTTGTGCACAGATGTACTGGCATATCACATGCAATACAGGTACCAGACTGCATTTCACCTATGAAACCTACCCACACATTTACACACTGTGCAAATCCACCACCACCTGCCTCACTGCCATGTCAGACTAATTTGACCTACCCCCTTGTGTCCCTCCCATGCAGGGGATGTTGACTACGCCTTGATGCCATGGCTCATGACCCTCGTCAGGCACCCGCAAAACCAGCAAGAGCCAGCACACAACTGTGTACACATCTGAACACGGTGCACTATTGAACCAACGTTCAGCCTGCTGAAGGCAAGGTTCTGCTGCCTGAGTAGATCTGGGGGTTCCCTCATGTACAATTCTGTGAAGGTGGGCAAGATTGTCCTGGCCTGTGCCATGTTAAATAACGTATGCATCAGGCGCAACATTACCCTTACCCCCGTCATGTACATGTCTACAGTAGAGGTGGACGATGGGAGTGACAGTGAGGGTGAGATCGCATTGCCTCATCACAGCGATGTCACGGATGGGCGTGATGCTTGCCATCAACTGATTACCCACTACTCTTAGGCACAGAGCACATGCAAATGGCCTAGTCCATCAAAGACTGTAAACACTGTAAAGGAAATAAATCACACTCTCATGAAAAACATGAATGTCCAGTCTTGATTTTCAATGCAACACTCAGTGTATTGACATTAAAGAAGGAAATTAACAGGTGGACTAACACCCCCTCCCCAACTATCCCTCCCCACTCTCCTCCCCAACTATCCCTCGCCACTCCACCTCCTCAACTAACCCTCCACAACTTTTGTCACATAGTCAATTATGTATCTGTCCAAGACACACCTATGGCACATGTTTGACCAGGGTCTATTTCCGTGACTGCTTGACACCTGGACCACCCTTGCACCCTGTATCAGACATCTACAAAGATCTCCACCTTGGGCTGCTCTGTTGGGAACTAGTGAGCGTGGAGCTTGTGATGGAGTGTGTGAAGGCTCATGGCCCGTCGATCCAGGGCCACCTGCAGGGACATTGCCATCGACTCTGCCACAGACGACATTATGCTGTTGCCCTTGCAGCCCCTCCTCACCAAGAGTATAATAGTGGATGTAGCACATCCAAGGGCATGTGCACCGTGTTGCCCTGTGGCCTGCATGCTTTCCCTTATCATCTGGGCCTCAGTGGGTAGCAGGGCTGCCCCCCCCCCATCAGGTGGGATTCCTCAAGGTGCTGCTGCACCAGGGCAGATAATCCCTTCTGCCTTTCCTCGATGCAACGCAGATGGCCGTTCATGTAACTGATACTGGGGAAGGGTGGGCATGGGGGGCTTGACATGTTCATGGGACTGAATTCTGGCTGCTCATAGGTGGCCAGGTCTGTGGTGTCCCCTGTGGTGTCATCAGCATCCTCATCCTCTTCCCCATTTCTGGAGTCAGACACATATGTATAGGGCTGCTGGGGTATGGGTAGAGTTGTGCCACTGCAGGAGTTGCCTGGGTGGTGATGGCAGCTGTAGTGGGCACAGCAGGAGCTGCCTGGGTGCTGATGGCAGCTGTGTTGGCCACAGGAGGAGCTGTCTGAGTGGGTATGGCAGCTGTAATGGGCACAGCAGGAGCTGCCTGGGTGGTAAGGGCAGCTGTGACAGTTACAGTGGGTGCTGACATGTCCTGGGTGGTGGTTGTGCATTGATTTGACCACCTCCCACGTCTGGTGCCCCTTGATGGGGATGGTTGTCCTTTATTACTGTCAGGTGATGTGCCTGAGGGTTAAAGAAAGGCATGATGTTAGTGACCAGCGTGGCTAAGAAATTGACAGTTACATGCAATATGGTGATGGCGTGGCATGCTATTGAGGGGGCATGCAGTGGTGTATGGCATGCTGCACTCATGCATGTGTTGTGTGGCCTCAGCTGCAGGTAGCGAGATGATGGCACATGCAACACAGCTGTAATAGGACTACTGGCGTGTTCACCCGCAATTTGCTGGGAGTGCTGGCATGCTGGTCTGTCCATGAGTAGGGCATTGTTATGTGATGAGGGAGGTGGCGAGGAGGGCGCGGGGGTTTGGGAAGGATGAGGCCAAAGTTGATGGCTGACCCAGTTGCAGGCCCAGTATGTGGATGGGGGGTTTGTGGTAGGGCTAGCAGGGACATGGAAAGCCCATGCCCTCCCCATTGGATGGGTGAGTGGCCATGTGTGGGTGCAGGTGAGGGGTACCATTGTCATGCTGTGGTGGCAGTGATGGCACGGCAGGCACACATGCAGTACGCAGTGGCAGGGTGCCTAGTGTCTGTGTCATGGGTTATGCTTCTTTCACTTGGCAGTACTGGGTACGTGTGAAGTGTTCATCAGGGATTTCAGGCCCAGATCATTGTCAAGGGGCCTGGTTGTATGGGTAAGACAGTGCCCAGGGTGTTCATGCAGGTGTGTGTGTGATGGTGTTGTGGGGTGTGGGTGTGACACAGTGCGCAGATGACACTGTGCCTCATCATGAGGTTGCTGGTAACACACAGATACATCCGGCGGGTTGCGGTTATCCCCGAAACACTGGATCTGCCATCTGACCTCCTGGTGACACCAGGACATTACAAGTCCTGGTGGAGCAGGTAGTCAGGCAGCAGATTTTGTAAGTCCCCATTCCCATGGAACCCTACAGGACTCCATGGGAATAGGGACTTGACAGCATTGGCAGTGTTGCTAATGGTGCTGGTGCTTCCATGGCAACTGTGCCTGCTAGGCCCACTGTGCCTGGCAGGGTTAGACCTGTCAGGGGCAGCGGCCCTGGAAGGCAGAGTCGTAGTGTTGCGGTCGGACACACTCGGAATGAGGCCCACTGTAAGGGCCTTGTCATGTGGTTGGAAATGGGGCTTGCATGGGAGACAGGACATGTGACTTGGTTTGCCCCATTTTGACTAGTTGGGGAGAGGAGGCAATGCTATTGCTGGCTCTGATTTGGGTGATGTGGGCTTTGCTAGTGCCATTTCAGTACAGTAGTGGTATGGAGGAGGGCAGGGTGGGCAGGTGTGTGGTTTATATTAGGGCTTTGTGTACTCACCGGCCTCGACGGGTGTTCCAGCTCCATCCTCCGCACCCCCAACTCCTTCGTTCCACTCCATGTGCAGCATGCTGCTGCACTTCTCCCAGGGTATGAGCCGTATCGGGGAAGATGGTCCACCACCTGTTCCCATGCACTGTCTGCGGTGTGCAGATGGGAGGTTTCTGACCCTAATGCGGAGGTCGTCCCACCGCTTGTGGCAGTCCTTTACTTTGCGTGGGGTTGTCCCCACTGCTCACACCTTCGTGCCACTTCCTCCCAGATCACCTTCCTCCTCTGCTGTGTTCTGCAGCACTGGTCTGTTGAGAACAGCTCCCCATCATGCTGGACTATAGTGTCTGCCAGCATGTTTAGCTCTGCCACTGAGAAGCGTGGCTTTCGCTGGCGGGTTTCAGGGCCAGATTCCTGTTCCGGTGATTACTTTTTTTCCAGTCACAGCTATTCTGATACCAATGTTTCCATGACAGTGTTTGTGGTGCCACTGTGTCTGGCATGCTTATGTCGAAAATGAGGGCACCGGCTCCCTTAGTGGCGGTGCGGCCAGATTTTGCCTTTTTTCCCGGTGTTTCCGTTATGCCGGTATCACCTTTTCCGGTATCCTGTAATGCGCGCGGCCAACAAAGCGTAATGCTCCCTGAATTCTGCCACTATGGGTTGCCAGAAACGGTGGTACCGGCATCACGAAAACACTGTTTTGTTTACCGGCAAACTCGTATTGAGGGCCATTGACACTTTGCACTATTCTGCCTCACTAGGCAGGGGTCACCTAAGCAAGGTTTTCCTGCCTTCGCAAAGATCTTGATTCTCCTTTTTGACCCGTTGTCTGAGAAATATCTCTCGGAAGTCCTGCAACTCCTGGGACACATTGACTCCTAGTCCCAGCCACTGTCTGTGATAATCCACATGGTCTGGTTCCTCTCTTTCTTTATTCATAGTCTCTACCAGTTTCTGGGATATAGCCACCAGAATACCGTTTTCCCTTTATTGCAGTGCATTGTTCCAAACTGTGTCCATCAGTGCAGAGGTCTGAGCTTTTTTAAAATGCCAATAATGATATTAATTGCATAATTTTGTTCTGAAAATGTGACTCCCTTTCACCCCAGAATCCTGAGTCTAGCTTGTGTGGATGTGTTGCCCTTGTTTAAAAACCCACTGGAGAAAACGTTCACTTGTGTGCTGGCTTCGTGTTGTTGACCAGGCCTTCTTTAACGGGTTTAGGTGCCACTTTGAAGTTAGAAAAAAGTACATCTGTCAATATGAGCCTCTGTTGCTGGAGTCAAAAAATCTCCATGGCAGGATGGAGATGCCCTGGTTGGTTGAATCCCTACCTGTGAGAGGGATGTACACATTAAGCCTAAAACAAGAAGAACTATGAGAGGCACAGAATCCCAAAGGTCTTCTGCGGGTTCCAAGGTGCTCTCTTGAAGGGGGTTTTCAAAGATCTATTCATACAGGTGACTGTGGGCCTACCTGCGCTGGTTAGTATTATTCATATTGAACATGCTTTAAAAAAAATAACACTTCTATGTAGTACTTTCCTGTTGTCTACATTATTTTGTTTCTAAAAATAAGGTAATTGATCTCCTAAGTTGTAAGCTTGAACAATTGTCATGTAAAATGTGTTCTCGGATGGAGTGCTTCAAAGAGGATAGCTATTCTGCCACCTGGTATCTAGTGGATAATTCGCTGTTATAGGTATTTGTGTTAAGTAAACTGCATTGGATGGCATGGAGGAATCACAGGTCACTTTGGCTTTTATATTTAAACTCATTAGTGCGCCTGTGAGGCAAAGAAGGATGGAGCAATAGGAACCAAAATTGCCCATTAGCCTTGATAGTTTAGGAGTGAGCATCACCAATCTAGCACCATCTTCAGCACAGGGCCACTTCTAATTACCCTACAGACAATAAAGCCGGGCACTGCTACCTGTGATGTAGCAATGATCCTAGTTGCATTCAATTTATATGCAAGTGTGATTGCTTAAGATTTATCCTTCACTTTACCTCCAAGGACACAATCTGGCAGTGTGATAAAGTGGCGGTAAATACGTTGCTGCCATCTTACCACAACGTTACCACCACTTTTTACTGCACCACCACACATACTCATAATGATGCACAATGTGACCTCTTAACAAACAGGTAAAAAAACATTAACCAAAAAAATCTCAAACAAATTCCAAGCAACTTTGGCACAAACTAATGGTGCTGGTTTTGTGGATTCGCAGCCTTCTTATCACATTCTTCAACCACAGTGTGATCCATGAACAAATAAAGGACACATTCCAATAATAGCCAAAACACCAAGCAGCATAAAAGCAGAAACATTTCTCCAAAGCACTTCTCTGAAGATAATTTCTTATTCAAAAGCATTCTATTTGCATTCTAGTCAATATCTGAAAATGCAAAATGCGTGAACACTCTCCCCGACATTGGCTTCTACCAGGAGGCTAACAATGGAAATTACACTACAATACAGTTTTCACCATGATGCATTTTTTCTGCATGACTGAGCAGCTGATTGACACAAACCGCCCCCAACCCCCATTTCCCGGGATGTCCATTCTCTGGTTTGTTTCATATTCCACCGAAAAAGATGAAGAAATATTGTTGTTAGCCACAAAGGAAAAGTGCGATACATGTTAATTTCACAAATTAATTGAACACCACATTTTTATGTATCTCCAATTTAGATTCTACAAGAATATCATATTTGTATGCTTACTCTGATTATTTGCAGTGTTGTTAGCGGTGCTGGTGAATTTTCGCTGCTAAACACACACTGCAAATAATCAGAGTAAGTACACAAATATGATATTCATATGAGAATTTAAATTGGAGGTAAATAAAAATGTGTTGTTCAATTAATTAGTGAAATTAACATGTATCGTGTTTATTGCAAAACAAATCAATGAAAAGAAAGACACTGTCACACTCTTCAAAAAAAATAAGAAAACAAAAAAACGCACGAGCAGTTCAGCATAGACAGCGCAATGATGAGCACTTTCTACAAATGGCCTGTAGCTGGCAGTAGAAGACCACAAACATAGGGCTGAAAAACTAAAAAATGAATTCTCTCGAGAACGGGATGGCTGATGGAGCTAGAAATAGTTGCATTTATTTGGCGATGAAATAAAGCATATTCCATGAAAAATTCATGATGCCAGACCTCATCGTTCATGAGGCGTTACGTCCCCAAGATCAACACCAAATAGAAACCCACAAACAAACACGGCTTTGTTTTATATATATAGATCAAAATATCAAAAATAATATTTTTATATTTTTGGATATAAATATGTATTTAAAAAATAATCAGTATAATCTGAAATGGTTTGTCTTAGAACATGTTAGTGCAGATGGAAGGGGAGGGTAAATTGATCAGCAGCTAGCAATCCACAAATAAGTTTGGATATTTAATTTGCATTCACTTATTGATGGTCTTAATGATCTTTTGGAGTTGACAGTGCTACTTTAAGACTTTTGCCATAACTACAGGACGACCTGTGTACTGTCTGTCATTGTTTATGCATGCTAGCAAGTTATGCTCTTGGATGTTTATCATGTCCCAGTGGTCATGAGAAAACAGACACTATTTTGATGGAATGAGGGGAGCCACTTTTAGGTAGCTTGACCATTAATGGCGCTGCTGAGACATTTCTACCCCAGCAGTAATTATGTAGGTCTAGCTATGTTTCTAGTTCAGACTAGCAAGTGATGGACACTAGTTTAGGTCCATGGCGGTTATTCCTGTGCAATGTTTTTGATACCATTGCGCATTAATTCATATGTTACATGAGCACTAGGATGTAGGCTTGAAATCTGTGTTTATCAACATAGCGTGAGTGCTAGAGCTTAATTGGCAGCAGTGTTACTACTGTGTACGGCGAAGGATATGAGGCATGGGGTAAGATAAACTTGAGTTCTGTGAAGTGATGTTTTATATAGCATGACATGGGTTCTTTGGAGTGTGTGGTACATAGTTACCTTCTGTGTCAATGGCTGTTTCGGCTGTGATTCCTGTGTACACCAAAGGATGTGTGTCATTTGGTAAGAGTGAACTTAGTGAAGTGTTGTTTACTAGAGAATGATTATGGCCTTTTGTTATGTGTGGTACACAGGTTTTTCTATTTCCACAGTGCCCATTGTGGAAACACATGTTGGGACCGAACAACAAGAATTTGCACTAACTAAGGATGATTTACTATAAGGGTATTTATGATTTGAATCCTAAATAGTTGCATCACATGCACCTATGAGTCTGTGGTGCTAAACATGTTTTTTTTTCTCACTTTAGGTGTTTTCATTAAAGCTTGAAAATAGGAACATAGATGTTTCTAAGAGGTGTGGTTGATAGATGCATAGTTAACAAACTTCTATTTTTGTGTACGTTTATTTTATGGTAGCATTTCTACGGTCATAATTGGGGTTTGTCACTCTATATTATAGATTGCACAAGTCAAGTTTGCTACTGAGGAAGATGAGACCTTTGTTGAAGCTAGTAGGCAACAGAAAATACACCATACGTGCTGCTTCAAGAGCATTTAGAAGCAGTGAGGTGGTTAGTTATTGATTGTTTATGCACTCATAGGAGACTATTTGGCCTTATCTATTTTTGTGTGTGAGTCAATGCCATTAGTTAAGATCTTGCGTGGCCTCAGATTTTAGCCATTATCACCACTCATTGTTATTTTTTGTAGTTTTCTCTATATAGATGAACAATGTGATGTTACACTGCATTAAATATGATCATTGTTTTATTTTATGTATTACATGATCTATGCTTTATTGGTTTGATGTATTTTTGAGCCCATGTTAGTTATGAAGATAATTTATTAACACTATGTTTATACAAATGTATTCGTAATTGTGTGTTATGTGTAGTTTGTGTATGTTATGAGAAATGTTTTGCACTTTGCACTTTAAACTTTGCACATTGCATGTATAGGAAGTTCGTAATGAGATTGAGGGGCCGATTCATGGAACAAACGTGCGCCGAAAATTTTCGCGCAAGCAAGCGCAAGCAGGCGCAAGCGGAAAAAAACAGGCGCGATTCATGGAAGTCCCTGCGCGTTTTCACCTCGGGATGTGCGCCAAACCCGTGCATGGCGCACAAGTCACTGCAACATCCAGAAAGGCGTGCGCAACGTGCACAGTGAAAGCGCACAACCTCGGCGCATACACCAGAAAGTGGGCGGGACACGGGGCATAACGCGCGGAATGGGGAACAACGCGCGAAAATAAGGGCGTAACTGGGGATGTACTGCAGGGAAGCAGACGGAACGCCCACACGCACTCGAACCACACGTATTCATGGAATCGAATAGGGCAAAGCCACGCACAGCCAAAGACACGCACAAGCTGAAACACGTCCGCCACACGAAGGCAGGCGGTAGAGTCCCAGCGCATCACAAAAGTGGCAACATACAGCAATTGGGCCTGTGCGAGCGGGGCACGTGTATTGCGGGGGTGCGCGGGAAGTTACACACGCGATTGAGCGGGGTACGTGTATTTCGGGGGTGCGCGGGAAGTTACACACGCGATTGAGCGGGGTACGTGTATTTCGGGGGTGCGCTGGAAGTTACACACGCGATTGAGCAGGGTACGTGTATTTCGGGGGTGTGCAGGAAGTTACACACGCGATTGAGCGAGGTACGTGTATTTCGGGGGTGCGCAGGAAGTTACACACGCGATCACATCAGGGTACGTGTATTTCGGGGGTGCGCGGGAAGTTACACACGCGATTGAGCGGGGTACGTGTATTTTGGGGGTGCGCGGGAAGTTACACACGCAATCTCATCAGGGTACGTGTATTACAGGGGTGCGCGGGGAGCAGCACACGTGAATTGCACGTGTGGGTCCTCCCAGGTGTTCCCTGTACACCCTCCACGGCCCCTGCAGGTGGCTCACACTACTGCCCACCAATGCATGTCCCCCTGCACCCCCAGTCACCAGGGGCACCCACCACCAGGCCCCCACCCATGTCTACCACCCCCCCACACCCCAGCCACCAGGGGCACCCACCACCAGGCCCCCACCCATGTCTCCCAGCACCCCCACCCCCCAGCCACCAGAGGCAGCCTCCACCAGGCCCCCACCCATGTCTCCCAGCACCCACACCAACCAGCCACCAGGGGGAGCCTCCATCAGGCCCCCACCCATGTCTCCCACCACCCCCACCCCCCAGCAGTGCAGGGGCAGCCTCCACCAGGCCCCCACCCATGTCGCCCACCACCCCCACACCCCACCCACCAGGGGCACCCACCACCAGGCCCCCACCCATGTCTGCCACCACCCCCACCCCCCAGCAGTGCAGGGGCAGCCTCCACCAGGCCCCCACCCATGTCTCCCACCACCCCCAGCCACCAGGGGCAGCCTCCACCAAGCCCCCACCCATGTCTCCCAGCACCCCCACCCCCCAGCAGTGCAGGGGCAGCCTCCAGCAGGCCCCCACCCATGTCTCCCACCACCCCCACCCCCCAGCCACCAGGGGCACCCACCACCAGGCCCCCACCCATGTCTGCCACCACCCCCCAGCAGTGCAGGGGCAGCCTCCACCAGGCCCCCACCCATGTCTCCCACCACCCCCACCCCCCAGCCACCAGGGGCACCCACCACCAGGCCCCCACCCATGTCTGCCACCACCCCCACCCCCCAGCAGTGCAGGGGCAGCCTCCAGCAGGCCCCCACCCATGTCTCCCAGCACCCCCACCCCCCCAGCAGTGCAGGGGCAGCCTCCAGCAGGCCCCCACCCATGTCTCCCACCACCCCCACCCCCCAGCACTGTGGGGCACCTGCCAGCAGGCCCCCACCCATGTCCAACTCATATTCCCCACCACCCCCACCCCCCAGCACTGTGGGGCACCTGCCAGCTGGCCCCCACCCATGTGCAACTCATTTTCCCCACCACCCCCACCCCCCAGCACTCTGAGGCACCTGCCAGCAGGCCCCCACCCATGTGCTAATCATGTTCCCCACCACCCCCACCCCCCAGCACTGTGGGGCACCTGCCAGCAGGCCCCCACCCATGAGCAACTCATGTTCCCCAGCCAACATGTCATCACAATCTAGATCCCTGGTCCCTATGGTCAGCCTCCAAATGCAAAACACCCACCCGAGTATTGCATCCACCCAATTGCAATTACATCACAGAACACCAATTGCAAGTTCCGAAACAAACACATTTCCCTCACATACACCCAATGGGTGTCAGTGAATCTCAAAACACATATCATGAAATGCATGAAACCAATGAGAAACCACACATTGAAGTTCACCAAATAAAATATGTATTAAAGGAAACATAAATAGAATCAAAAATGAAGAAACAGAAATGTGAATGTACAAAAATTAAAAGAAGCATGTTCAGGAAAAAAAGCAAAACCAAAAATAAAATTCCAAAGTAATGTCGTCCAAAGTCAATGTCCACAAAACAAAATCCAATGGGAAATAAAAAAGAAAGCCATTGCTCCATGGTTAAAATGTGAAAAAATAAATACAATCCAACACTGAACTATGTACATGGGAAGAAGCCAGGGTCCATTATCCCAACAAAAGAAAGGAAACCTATCTAACTACACTAACTAATAAAATTACCTATATACAAAAATGTGGCCAATGTCCGAAAGGTCCAAATAAAATCAAAACAAAAATGAAGCCTAACACTACCTACATAACTATGTACAAGGGCAGCGGGCTAGTTTCACGGCTCACTTGTGGATGTCCCGGGCCAGGGCATCATCGAACTCCTCCTCAATGTCGCGGAGGCGGTCCTCCTCCATGGCCCCGAGGGTCCGCAGGGCCGTCGACGTGTCCACCTCCAAACCCCTGTGGATTGCCTCGAGGCACTCGGCCCGCCTCAGGGCCCTCCACATGGAGTTCTCCGCCCTGACCATTGTGAGCCGTGCCTCTTCCGCCCGCTGCCGCTCCGCATCTATGGCGTGGCCCAACCGCTGCCACACGGAAGACACTCTCTGTCCTGGGTCCTCCTGCCCTCCGGCCGATGCCTGCCCCTCCGATGTTGAAGGCCCCGAGCCTTCATGGCTCCCACCATGTTGCTGCTGCTGCTGTGCCTCTGCCCGTGCACTGCCTCCTGCTGCCTGCACATCCTCCGCCGGCTGGGGTGCAGTCGTAGATGTGGCCACCCCTGCTGGACGTCCGACTCCCGACTGTGGCAGGGATGCCTCCTCCACCAGCCTGGCCGCACCGTCAGAGGCAGCTCCACAGGGCACCCAGGTGACTGATGGGTGGGAAGATGGCACGGAGGACGACTGGCACGTAGGGGGTCCAGTTGAGGAGGGGGTCGTAGCCAGCCCCATCAGACGGAGGAATCCGGCCTGGGTGACCTGTCCCAGCAGGCTGACGTGGTCAACGAGCCATTCGAGATGACGCGCAGTCTCCTCATGAAAAGACTGCAGATCACCTCGCATGGCCCGTTGATGCAACGCCACACCAGCCAGGACAGGCTCAACCCGGACCCGGATAGCCACGTCCGCAGGCAGAGGAAGGCCAGTTGACGTGAGCTCATCCCCTGCCTGAAAACGGGTCTGGACGTAGGCATCCCTGCTGGTGCAAGATGATGCAGGGACAGGATCAGGGACAGGATTGCACACAGGCACCTCCGTGGCGGCCTGTGCTGCCTCCTGTCCCTGGTCCTGCACTGCACCACTAGCACCAGTGGGATCCCCACCTTCAGACCCCGTCTCTGGTGCTTGAACGGCCTCCTCCTCCACCAAACCCCCCACCAACCTGGATGACTCCGTGCCCTCTTCCCCTGTTGGGCCCTGTGGGGTCCCAGCTGCCCCTTCTGCTGCCGAGGAGTCCAACTCCAACCTCCGCCTCTTGGACCTCCCCCCGGCAGCTGCGGCCTGGGACGCGCCACCGGACTCCTCACTCCCCGACGAGATGACAACATGGGAGGGGAGCCGGGCCTTGCGTCTCCGGCTGGCGGTGGGATCCCCGCCGCTGTGCTCCACAGCACCTTCTCCGCCCTCTTCATCAGTTGACGCTGCAGACAGGGAGAAACAGAACACAGGCATCAGGGCACTGTACAATGGACACATACACACATGACAGTTGTACATGAGTGGCATTGGCAAACCTCAGACATGTCATCACAATCCCCAACACACATGTCATTTCAGCTCGCACACATGAGCCATACCACAGCCATATCGCAACTGCCAGCACCATCCATACACATACAACAGCATGAGCAGCCAAAGGTGAGCCAGACATCACATGCAACACAGGAAGTGCACCACACATGTACACACACCACCACACTTGCATGCATGTATACACCTCTGCCAAGTGTCGCAGTGTTCAGACGGGCATCCATGTCACATCTGCCAATCAGGCTTCCACATACCGCTGTCACATGCATCCATGTTGCATCACTGTTGCAAACTTGTCAAATACACACACATGCACATGTACACAGTGCTGATACATGCAGCCGAAAACAACATACATGTGTGACATCACGGACATGTCTACTTACATACACATTCACCCAAACACGTGTGCCCACACAACTGCATTTGGCATGCAAGCCTACACACACAAGCACCATCCATGTCTCACACATACCAGCCCTCGCATTTGTTAGCCCCATGGCCCCGTACACCCCCACCCATACTCGACCCCATACAAACAGATGTGCAACCTGCACACTACTGAATAATCACCACACGCACTGCTCACAATCAGGATGCATGTACACTCACCGCTCGACTCCAGACGGGTCTGCCTCTCAAGGACCTGGACGTGGAGCGCTGGGGATATGCGTTCCAGGACCCTCATCTGTTCTTCCGACAAGTGGCCCCGGCGCCCCTTGGCATCCGCTGCCTTCAAGAGGCGCCGGGCCTTGTTCAGGGTCCTGGACCTGAAGTCCTCCCAGCGCTTCTTGACATGTTGTAAGTCGCGGACTGCCACCCCATCCGCGTTGATGGCAGTCACGATGTCAGTCCAGATCTGAGTCCGTCCTTCCTTGTCGGCGCGGGAACTTCTGAAGAGGGCATCATACTGCCCCAGGACTTGCTCCACCAGGACACCAACTTCGGTGGCACTGAAGCTGGTGCCCCTCTGCCTCTCTGGCCGGGGGTTGTCAGTGGTCTCAGATGGTGTTTGCCCCGATATGACAACCCCAGAGGCAGGAGCGGGTGGGCAACTGGGTCCTGGGGCTGGGCTGTGGAGCAATGGCATCCCAGTCGGGAGTCTTCGGTTCCAGCAGGGGTGGTCACAGCAACAGCACCCCTGGCTGATGTGCAGGCAGCAAATGGCAGGGCACGTGGGCAGCAGGCAGTCAGGCAGCAGCAGATGGCAGGTGGGAGCGTACTCGGGGCTCTGGGGGGCAGTAGTTCGGCCTTCTGGGCAGGAGCGTGGTGTTTCGTGTGCTTACGCGTGGCCAGCTTGATATGGAGTGATTTGGCACGTGACAAATCTGCACGTCAGCGTGTAATTCGAGGAAAGGCCCTTAGCGCGTAAGCGCGTCTGCACGCATATGCATTTTCATTGGACAGAAGGCCCCTCAAGCGCAAGCGCCCCTGTGACGTGATGCGTACAGACGTGCATGGGCATTTCAGCGCACGTGAAAAACTGCACGTCCGCGTGCAATACGAGGAAAGGGCCCATGCGCGTAAGCGCGCGTGGAAAACTGCACGCCTGCGTGTAATACGAGGAAAGGGCCCATGCGCGTAAGTGACGTGATGCGCGCGGGTGTTTCCCTCATTGCACGTGATGACAGAACACATGTGGATTTCCACCAATTGCGTGTGAAAGTTCCCGGCACCCCGGAACACACGTACCCAGGCTAATCGCGTGTGGAACTTCCCGCGCACCCCGAAACACACGGACCCAGGCCAATCGCGTGTACGCTCACTCCCCTCCGATCACACGCGATGACACTCGGACGTACAGTCTTACCACGTATCCGAATACGGGAAACCCGCGCACGGCAAAAGACGTGCACAGGCGTCAACGCGTCCGCCCACACGGAGGCAGGCGGAGGCGTCCCCGCGCACAGCATAAAAGTGCGCGCAAACAACAAACGCGTATATACAGCTACGATGAATGCCCCATTTGTCGCTGCACTGATCGTGGGACACCACCGGAGGAGGAGAATAGCCAGGGCATGCATTTTCGCACCACGGGCAAGCCTTTTTGGGATGCCTGATGACCAGGTCTACGGCAGGTATAGGTTTCCACCCCATATCATTCTAGACCTGGTCAGGGAGTGGGAAGATGACCTCACATCCCCCACCCTTTGCTCCCAAGCATTGAGCCCCTTGGAGAAGCTGCTCAATGTCCTGCATTTTTTGGCCACTGGGTCATTTCAGCGGACCACTGCCATAGTGGGGGGGGTCTCACAGGCCACGCAGTCACGCTGCCTACACCAGGTACTGGCAATCATGACAGCGCGCCCCTCAGTCCGCAGGCACATATACATGCCCAGAACACCCGCAGAAAGGCAGGCCGTTGTCCTGGATTTTTTCAGGGTGGCACACTTCCCCAAAGTGCTCGGTGCCATAGATTGCACCCATGTGGCCCTACGTCCACCTAGGGCCACTGAGCACATCTACCGAAACCGCAAGCACTGGCATTCCATCAATGTACAGGTGGTATGTGATGCAAAGGGAATCATCACCTCTGTCTATGCAAACTACCCTGGCTCCACCAATGACAGTTTCATATACAGAATGTCCGCCCTGAGCCGGGCCCTGGAAGCTGGGCAGCATGGTGACACATGGCTCCTAGGTCAGTACAAATGCCCTTGCACATGCATGCAAGTCACACACAGACAAATATCCAAACCCTAATAATCTCAACTATTATCACCTCCCCAGGGGACAGTGCCTACCCTCTGAGCAACCACATGATGACGCCAATCCGGAATCCCACCACACCACCCCAGGTAAGATACAACGCTGCCCATATTGCAACCAGGGGCATAGTGGAGCGCACATTCGGAGTGCTCAAGTCACGTTTCCGCTCCCTTGACCGCTCTGGTGGGCAACTACTCTATGCACCACCAGTAGTGTGCAGGATCATTGTGGCAGCATGTGTCCTGCACAATGTTGTAACACGGCAGGGCGTCCCGGTGGACATGGTGGTGCCCCCACATCCCCAACCACAGGCACAGGCGCTGCCCATGGGAGGGGACAGGGCACGTGGCGAGGAAGCCCGGACCCAGCTTGTGGCCACATTTTTCACCTAAACTCCCACCCCTGCGGAGTGCACACAGGCCTGGCACATACCAGGTGACAATCGATGATGACAAAGAGACAGTCAACTGTCACAACCCTACCACCCTGAGATAGTTGCCATGGAAGTGCCACATCGTCTGCATCCCTAGCTACTTAAACACAAGCTATCCTGTGTGACCAAAAGGCACACATATGACATATGACATGATATGGCCCATACTCAAGTATTTCAAGGCGCAATGAGGCAGGGAGGGGGGAACAAGGGAAGACAGACAACAGTACTACTAGGCCAGGTGTCATTGAGATCGTGCAAGTGCAGGGGTAGGGGGAAGGGAAAAGTGCAAGGGGAAGGGTGGGGGGGAGTCCAGTACAGGGGAAGTAACTCAAAAAAATAATACATAGGTCGGCTCGTGGCAACTGCAAAGGTAAGTGCAGACAAGTGCTGGGAAGGGAGGGCTGTAGGGACAGAGAGACAGTACTGCAGTGCAGGGGTTGCCAGGGAGGCAGTGCAAGTGGAGAGTGGCTGGGCCAGGGACCGAGGTCGGTGAGAGTGGCCCAGTTGCAGCTCCTGTGCAGTTCCAGTGAAGCATTCTGCAAGGGAGAGGCAGAGAGTAAGCAGAAGCAAAGAGGAAGGTCTTGAGGTGCTTCCAGAACTGGAGATGGTTCCCCTCAAGTTCAAGTCAGGCAGGAAGTCTTTTCCAGGGGGAGGGCCCTGCCGCGGAGAGAAATCTACCCACAGCTAGTTGCTCTGAGAAGCGGATGACCCTGACATGCAAGGTGTGCATCACACACACCTGCAAAACAGGCCATGGCCATCACTGTCATGTCACTCAAACCCTCCCAAACATCTACATGACATGGCAAGCAATACCCATACACCAACACAGTAACGATAAGGTACACATTGCCATGTCCTAAATGTACAGTGGCATCGGACAATGATGCCTGACCCGGAATCAGATGAAATGACAGACCAACAAAATCTCCCACCCAAAATAAGTCATTTCCAAATGCATTGCAACAGTCGTAGACGTAACATAACAATGAATGCCTGTCTACATGCACATTATGCATTGCAAAATCAACACTGCAGCTCATGTGTGCAGTGTCCTACTCCTGCATCACACTGCTCAGCGCACAGCACAGTGAACAGCCATTGTGTGTGATGCACACCCTGAGCATCACATCTAAGTGACAGACCACATCAAACATCAAATTAGGCATGTACTGGATCCATAATCGGTCACAGAACATGTGCTGCAGGGACACAGTGGGCACCAGAAGGCAAACAGTGTACACGTGGATATGCAAGGGTGGGAGTACATGTAGTGCATCAGAGTGCAAGTGTGTGGTTCTGCAAGGACATGCACTCCACATATGCATGTGCACTCAAGTGACCATCAGTGTTCCCTACACATCACATGTGAACATTCACCATGTGTACACCCCAGCATGTCAAACCACAACTATCCCCTCGCACCTGAAAGGAAAGCACAACACATGAACAGGCATTGATCAGCAGAACACAACATGTACATAGGATACCACCATTACTATGTCAGAGTTCCCATCACACTGCAGGGCAAGGCAACTATCAACAACAACCCCCCCCTCCCTCACAAATGACCATGACCCACTGAACAACTGCACCTGGGTCATGGAGCCTCCAACCCTCAATTCCACCTGGCCACAGGATCACCTTTACCCTTCGTCACCATCTCCCACCTTGTGTGTAAAAAGATGCCTGAACCCTCAGAATCCACACTCATTTCCAAAATCACAACATCCAAGGCATAAAAACGAACCCGAACACCCTCCAGTAGATGACTTGACGTAGCAGTACCTCAAAAAGGCCAAGTACTACCACAATGATGCAACAACCAAGGTAGCACAGCAAAACAATGTCACGACAGGATGTGAGACATGTGTGGTACATGACATAGGATGATGCACCATGAATGGATGTGTACTGTCACAGGTCCCCTGTACAGGCACGGAAGTGTCACGAAACAACCACCCCCACCATGTCCCGGGTGCCTGCAAGGTCAAACTCACACAGGCCCCTGAGACCTTGGTGGGGAAGGAGGTTCAGGGATATGCAGTCGGGACAAGTGTTGACACACTGGATGACTGGAATGAGTGGCAGGAGAGGGGAGGAGGAATGACACATGAAACTAGGGAATGCACGAAAATGTACAACCTGCATGAACACATACACAAACCAAACAAACTTGGACATCATTGTCATGGCCTTCTGTAGTCCAGGCTCAGGAGTGGTACGAACCAACCACCCCCTCTAGGGTTTTGGCGCCTGCAAGTTCGGGGCTTACACAGGCATCCGCAACCCCAGCGGGGAAAGAGGGTCAGGGAACGTTGCTTGGATAGGTACGGGAAGCAGGAACACAGGGTAGAGGGTACAGGTTTCAAAATTGCATAGGATCACGGGTGATTAGGGAGAAAAAACATACCAATTGAACCACACATACATCCATGCATCAGTACACTCCCCAGCAAGCCTATGCAGAGCAGTTCGAAAGAAAAACAACAAGACACTTAGCTCTGGTTTTGAGTGCTGGCCTCCTGCCTGCGCACTCTCAGGTCCGGTTACAGGAGCACTGCAATGCTGCAAAGAGAGCCACAGTCAACAACCTGTACGTGCCAATTACACAAAAACACAACACCAAACATGCCCCATAGCAACAAACTACTCTACAAACAGACAATCTGGGGTCGATACTTCGTACCCATATATAACATCACCCCTGTGACGGGTCATACACAGTTAATGCACTAAGTCAGCCGCTGGTGGGTGCGTGGCAAATGGAACACCAATGTGTCACAATTCACACAACATGCAATGTTCCCTGGGTAAGCAGACAGACCATATAGCAAGCCATGACTACAGAAAGGCAGAGGGGCACCAGCTTCAGTGCCACCGAAGTTGGTGTCCTGGTGGAGCAAGTCCTGGGGCAGTATGATGCCCTCTTCGGAAGTTCCCGCGCCGACAAGGAAGGACGGACTCGGATCTGGACTGACATCGTGACTGCCATCAACGCGGAGGGGGTGGCAGTCCGCGATTTACAACATGTCAAGAAGCGCTGGGAGGACTTCAGGTCCAGGACCCTGAACAAGGCCCGGCGCCTCTTGAAGGCAGCGGATGCCAAGGGGCGCCGAGGCCACTTGTCGGAAGAACAGATGAGGGTCCTGGAACGCATATCCCCAGCGCTCCACGTCCAGGTCCTTGAGAGGCAGACCCGTCTGGAGTCGAGCGGTGAGTGTACATGCATCCTGATTGTGAGCAGTGCGTGTGGTGATTATTCAGTAGTGTGCAGGTTGCACATCTGTTTGTATGGGGTCGAGTATGGGTGGGGGTGTACAGGGCCGTGGGGCTAACAAATGCGAGGGCTGGTATGTGTGAGACATGGATGGTGCTTGTGTGTGTAGGCTTGCATGCCAAATGCAGTTGTGTGGGCACACATGTTTGGATGAATGTGTATGTAAGTAGACATGTCCGTGATGTCACGCATGTATGTTGTTTTCGGCTGCATGTATCAGCACTGTGTACATGTGCATGTGTGTGTATTTGACAAGGGTGCAACAGTGATGCAACATGGATGCATGTGACAGCGGTATGTGGAAGTCTGATTGGCAGATGTGACATGGATGCCCGTCTGAACACTGCGACACTTGGCAGAGGTGTACACATGCATGCAAGTGTGTACATGTGTGGTGCACTTCCTGTGTTGCATGTGATGTCTAGCTCACCTTTGGCTGCTCATGCTGTTGTATGTGTATGGATGGTGCTGGCAGTTGCGATATGGCTGTGGTATGGCTCATGTGTGCGAGTTGAAATGACATGTGTGTTGGGGATTGTGATGACATGTCTGAGGTTTGCCAATGCCACTCATGTACAACTGTCATGTGTGTATGTGTCCATTGTACAGTGCCCTGATGCCTGTGTTCTGTTTCTCCCTGTCTGCAGCGTCAACTGATGAGAGGTTGGAGTTGGACTCCTCGGCAGCAGAAGGGGCAGCTGGGACCCCACAGGGCCCAACAGGGGAAGATGGCACAGAGTCATCCAGGTTGGTGGGGGGTTTGGTGGAGGAGGAGGCCGTGCAAGCACCAGAGACGGGGTCTGGAGGTGGGGATCCCACTGGTGCTAGTGGTGCAGTGCAGGACCAGGGACAGGAGGCAGCACAGGCCGCCACGGAGGTGCCTGTGTGCAATCCTGTCCCTGATCCTGACCCTGCATCATCTTGCACCAGCAGGGATGCCTACGTCCAGACCCGTTTTCAGGCAGGGGATGAGCTCACGTCAACTGGCCTTCCTCTGCCTGCGGACGTGGCTATCCGGGTCCGGGTTGAGCCTGTCCTGGCTGGTGTGGCGTTGCGTCAACGGGCCATGCGAGGTGACCTGCAGTCTTTTCATGAGGAGACTGCACATCTTCTCGAATGGCTCGTTGACCACGTCAGCCTGCTGGGACAGGTCACCCAGGCCGGATTCCTCCGTCTGATGGGGCTGGCTACGACCCCCTCCTCAACTGGACCCCCTACGCGCCAGTCGTCCTCCGTGCCATCTTCCCACCCATCAGTCACCTGGGTGCCCTGTGGAGCTGCCTCTGACGGTGCGGACAGGCTGGTGGAGGAGGCATCCCTGCCACAGTCGGGAGTCGGACGTCCAGCAGGGGTGGCCACATCTACGACTGCACCCCAGCCGGCGGAGGATGTGCAGCCAGCAGGAGGCAGTGCACGGGCAGAGGCACAGCAGCAGCAGCAACGTGGTGGGAGCCATGAAGGCTCGGGGCCTTCAACATCGGAGGGGCAGGCATCGGCCGGAGGGCAGGAGGACCCAGGACAGAGAGTGTCTTCCGTGTGGCAGCGGTTGGGCCACGCCATTGATGCGGAGCGACAGCGGGCGGAAGAGGCACGGCTCACAATGGTCAGGGCGGAGTACTCCATGCGGAGGGCCCTGAGGCAGGCCGAGTGCCTCGAGGCAATCCGCAGGGGTTTGGAGGTGGACACGTCGACGGCCCTGCGGGCCCTCGGGGCCATGGAGGAGGACCGCCTCCGGGACATTGAGGAGGAGTTCGATGATGCCCTGGCCTGGGTCATCCACAAGTGAGCCGTGAAACTAGCCCGCTGCCCTTGTACATAGTTATGTAGGTAGTGTTAGGTTTCATTTTTGTTTTGATTTTATTTGGACCTTTCGGACATTGGCCACATTTTTGTATATAGTTAATTTTATTAGTTAGTGTAGTTAGATAGGTTTCCTTTCTTTTGTTGGGATAATGGACCCTGGCTTCTTCCCATGTACATATTCAGTGTTGGATTGTATTTATTTTTTCACATTTTAACCATGGAGCAATGGCTTTCTTTTTTATTTCCCATTGGATTTTGTTTTGTGGACATTGACTTTGGACGACATTACTTTGGAATTTTATTTTTGGTTTTGCTTTTTTTCCTGAACATGCTTCTTTTAATTTTTGTACATTCACATTTCTGTTTCTTCATTTTTGATTCTATTTATGTTTCCTTTAATACATATTTTTTTTGGTGAACTTCAATGTGTGGTATCTCATTGGTTTCATGCATTTCATGATATGTGTTTTGAGATTCACTGACACCCATTGGGTGTATGTGAGGGAAATGTGTTTGTTTCGGAACTTGCAATTGGTGTTCTGTGATGTAATTGCAAATTATGAGTGGGTGGATGCAATGCTCGGGTGGGTGTTTTGCATTTGGAGGCTGACCATAGGGACCAGGGATCTAGATTGTGATGACATGTTGGCTGGGGAACATGAGTTGCACATGGGTGGGGGCCTGCTGGCAGGTGCCCCACAGTGCTGAGGGGTGGGGGTGGTGAGGAACATGAGTTGCACATGGGTGGGGGCCTGCTGGCAGGTGCCCCACAGTGCTGGGGGGTGGGGGTGGTGGGGAACATGAGTTGCACATGGGTGTGGGCCTCCTGGCAGGTGCCCCACAGTGCTGGGGGGTGGGGGTGCTGGGAGACATGGGTGGGGGCCTGCTGGACGCTGCCCCTGCACTGCTGGGGGATGGAGGTGCTGGGGGACATGGGTGGGGGCCTGGTGGAGGCTGCCCCTGGTGGCTGGGTGGTGGGGGTGCTGGGAGACATGGGTGGGGGCCTGCTGGCAGGTGGCCCACAGTGCTGGGGGGTGGGGGTGGTGGGGAACATGAGTTGCAAATGGGTGGGGGCCTGCTGGCAGGTGCCCCACAGTGCTGGGGGGTGGGGGTGGTGGGGAACATGAGTTGGACATGGGTGGGGGCCTGCTGGCAGGTGGCCCACAGTGCTGGGGGGTGGGGGTGGTGGGAGACATGGGTGGAGGCCTGGTGGAGGCTACCCCTGGTGGCTGGGGGGTGGGGGTGCTGGGAGACATGGGTGGGGGCCTGGTGGTGGGTGCCCCTGGTGGCTGGGGGGTGGGGGTGGTGGGAGACATGGGTGGGGGCCTGGTGGAGGCTGCCCCTGGTGGCTGGGGGGTGGGGGTGGTGGGAGACATGGGTGGGGGCCTGCTGGAGGCTGCCCCTGCACTGCTGGGGGTGGGGGTGGTGGGAGACATGGGTGGGGGCCTGGTGGAGGCTGCCCCTGGTGGCTGGGGGGTGGGGGTGGTGGGAGACATGGGTGGGGGCCTGGTGGAGGCTGCCCCTGGTGGCCGGGGGGTGGGGGGGTGGGAGACATGGGTGGGGGCCTGGTGGAGGCTGCCCCTGGTGGATGGGGGTGGGGGTGCTGGGAGACATGGGTGGGGGCCTGGTGGTGGGTGCCCCTGGTGGCTGGGGTGTGGGGGTGGTGGGAGACATGGGTGGGGGCCTGCTGGAGGCTGCCCCTGCGCTGATGGGGGGTGGGGGTGGTGGGAGACATGGGTGGGGGCCTGCTGGCAGGTGGCCCACAGTGCTGGGGGGTGGGGGTGGTGGGAGACATGGGTGGGGGCCTGCTGGAGGCTGCCCCTGCACTGCTGGGGGGTGGGGGTGCTGAGAGACATGGGTGGGGGCCTGCTGGCAGGTGCCCCACAGTGCTGGGGAGTGGGGGTGCTGGGAGACATGGGTGGGGGCCTGCTGGCAGGTGGCCCACAGTGCTGGGGGGTGGGGGTGGTGGGGAACATGAGTTGCACATGGGTGGGGGCCTGCTGGCAGGTGCCCCACAGTGCTGGGGGGTGGGGTTGGTGGGGAACATGAATTGGACATGGGTGGAGGCCTGCTGGCAGGTGGCCCACAGTGCTGTGGGGTCGGGGTGGTGGGAGACATGGGTGGGGGCCTGGTGGAGGCTGCCCCTGGTGGCTGGGGGGTGGGGGTGCTGGGAGACATGGGTGGGGGCCTGGTGGAGGCTGCCCCTGCACTGCTGGGGGGTGGGGGTGGTGGGAGACATGCGTGGGGGCCTGGTGGAGGCTGCCACTGGTGGCTAGGGGGTGGAGGTGCTGGGAGACATGGGTGGGGGCCTGGTGGAGGCTGCCCCTGCACTGCTGGGGGGTGGGGGTGCTGGGAGACATGGGTGGGGGCCTGGTGGAGGCTGCCCCTGCACTACTGGGGGGTGGGGGTGGTGGGAGACATGGGTGGGGGCCTGGTGGAGGGTGCTCCTAGTGGCTGGGGGTGCAGGGGGACATGCGTTGGTGGGCAGTAGTGCAAGTTGACATGTGGGTTGGCTGGGGGTCATTGCCATGGTGGATGGTGTGCCTGCAGGACATGTGCAGGGTAGTCCCCTGTGGTGTGAACCACCTGCAGGGGCCGTGGAGGGTGTAGAGGGAACACCTGGGAGGAACCACACGTGCAATTCACGTGTGGTGCTCCCCGCGCACCCTTGTAATACACGTACCCTGATGGAATCGCGTGTGGAACTTCCCGCGCACCCCTGAAATGCGCGTACCCTGCTCGCATAGAACCGATCGCGTGTGGAACTTCCCGCGCACCCCTGGAATACACGTACCCTGATGGAATCGCGTGTGGAACTTCCCGCGCACCCCTGGAATACACGTACCCTGCTGATGTCACGTGTGAAACTTCCCCCGCACCACGAAATACATGTACCCTGATGAGATCGCGTGTGGAACTTCCCGCGCACCCCTGAAATACACGTGCCCTGCTGAAGTCGCGTGTGAAACTTCCCCCGCACCCCAAAATACACGTACCATGATGAAATTGCATGTGGAAATTCCGGCGCACCCCTGAAATACACGTACCCTGCTGCAATCGCGTGTGGCACTTCCCGCGCACCCCTGAGATACGCGTACCCTGCTCGCATGGGCCCAATCGTGTGTGGAATTTCCTGCGCACCCCTGAAATACACGTACCCTGCTGAAATCGCGTGTGGCACTTCCCGCGCACCCCTGAGATACGCTTACCCTGCGGAAATCGCGTGCGGAACTTCCCGTGCACCCCTGAAATACGCGTACCCTGCGGAAATCGCGTGTGGAACTTCGCGCGCACCCCTGAAATACGCATACCCTGCTCGCACGGGGCCAATCGCGTGAGGTACTTACCGCGCACCCCAGTGATACACGTAGCCCGCTTGCCGTGCTGGTACAGGATTAGCGCAGCCCTTTGCGCTGGATTGCGTATATTTATGGCTTTTCCCTGCGCGAGAGGCGTTCTTGGGGGCGTAACTGGCGCTGCTACAGGGTCGCTGTGCCACTGTGCGCCACGGCTGGTTTTGGTGGCTGGAATCCATGAATACGCTGTGCGCGGAAATGGATTTTAGCGCACGCGGCTGGTGCAGGGATTCGCACGCGCACACTGTGCGCCAGCCGTGTGCGCCACTTGTGCGCTGAATTCTATGAATTACTCCCTAAGGTTTTTAAACATTAAAATAATATATTTTCAGTATTTGTAAAAGGAGATGTTGTGCACTTATTAAACAGGTTTGTTTTGTATGTATTAATGTTCCTCACCTCCTATAGCATTTGCAATAATTGCTCCCTGATTTGCAGTATTCCACAACCCTTAGTGTGTGTTAGGCAGAATTATATCCAATACCCTTTGGGAACACCACACACAATTAAGACTACATGTGTAAGTACAACTTCACCTTTGGTACAAGCCTGTGTTACACAGTAAAGTGGTAGCGATGGCTGAGCAGCCAGACTTATCTCAAGAGTAAAGTGAGCAGTGTTAATAGTTACCCAAAGGACAGCAATTACAAGGGTTCAAACAAACACTGACACTGAGGTTTCTGAGTAAAAAGAATATACATTTATTTAAACATCAGTTATAAAACAGTTCACTAATATAAAGCAGCAGAAACTCACAATCCTAATACACTACACACCACCCAATGAATTCTGGACAAGTTAAGCTCAAAATGAAGTGTGAGCAAAATGGCACTGCAGCAATTTAAAAAGGGAGGGAAAGACAAGGTTATTCAAAATCAAGAAGCACCATCAAGTAAGTAGGTAGGGCAATCTAGAAAAGGCTTACTACAACTAGGATTCAAATCATTAGGCCTGAGCCAATGTTAATGGTTCAAAGTCTTTGCAGAGGATCACACAGTTCAGAGTAGTTCGCAGTTAAGTCTTTGCCAAGAGTTCGAAACGAAGTTGGTCGGAAGAAAAGTTACTTAAAAGAGTAGAGAAGGACAAGCCCTCGGATTAGCGAAAGATTTCAAACACTTTCACTGCGTTCGGATGGGATGAACAACCCGATTTGAACAGTACCTTAGTAGAAGAAGAATGCTGTAGCTGAGGCAGAAGTTCCTGGCAGGTCCTGCAGGCTCATGGTTCCTGAAGCGACTGTCGGACTGACAAGAAGGAGGAATACTGTAGGGTCCTGCACTGCCCAGGGTAGAAACCAGCAGCAGAGCAAAGCGACGAATAAAAGATGCGCTCATTAAAACCCAAACAGGGTCCAGTCCTCCTGGCTATCTGGTTCATTGCAGCGATACACTGCAAATTCGACCAGGGGAGGGAGGCCTTCCTTGGTGTTTGGCGAACTGGTTGGTCCCACCAGCTCAAGGGAAGAAGATTCCTTGCATATCTTCTCTGTCGTCAAAGTGTAGGAGATTTGGACCTGCAGCAGGGCTTCACTGGGATGTTCAGTAGTTGCAGTGGTCCTCTTCCTTCAGCTTCTCTTCAGTTCTCTCGATCCAGTGGCGACTCTGCCTTCAAAGTCCCAGAGACCTGCTTTTTATGCAGATTTCCCCCATTCACACAGCCTGGCTGAAAATCACACAGCAGAGTGGCTGTCCTGGCAGGACAGTCACCTAGTCAATCAAACAAGAGTGCGAAATGGGTCTCCAAGGAGACCCTGTGCAGGGAGCCTAAAACCCCTTCCTCACATCCTGTCCACCCAGACACTAAGGCGCCTAAGGAGGGCTTCTAAGCAGAAGCCCACCAAAGGACGGCGAAGAAAGGGACCAAACCTGGTTTGGCGCAGAGTAAAACAAGAGAAAGACCTTTACAAGAAGAAATGGCAAATGAACCAAGCGGGAACCAAATTAAATTAAAATGGGCCCAGCGGATTAAAGTTCTAGGCTACTAACATAGCCTAAAACAGTACGAAGGCTATTTTCATAGTCTGCGGAAGGAATAAAATGGTAGATACCACTGCCACAAGCCAAATCCTAAATAAAGGGGCACAACATAATGTTCCATGAGAAACAGACAAAAAGGGATAACTATTAACCCTTTCCAGTACTCTATGGAAGACCATTTGTACTGGGTCTGTGAATTTAAAAAGACTAATAAAGTCAATGGAAACTTTACATGTTCTGGGAGACAGTAGTCAGTCCCAGAAAATCGAGTTTAAAGTGGGAAGCCTGAAAAAGACAACCCATTGTCACTGCACTAAAGGTGCTGTGTCACACACAATAAAAAGATGATGCCTTCGGAGTAGGTGAAACTCTGCAATCTATGAACACACAAATGTAAAACACACAGCAAAACACATGTAAGCGTGGGAAAAAAGGCTAACACTCTTACCAGGTGAACAAAAAAAAATCCTAGAAATCCAGCAAAGCTGCTGAGGTACTCAGTAGGTAAGGGAAATTGGCCATTCTGGAGAATTCTCCCTAACACTCACCCTCCCACCCCCGACTAAGGGACAGGAGGATCTAATCCCCATCAAGATGGATCTCCTGTTGCAAGTCGGTTAAATGGCTGCTGAGTACCCAAGCAACCTTTTGTAACCCTTGCTAGGAATCCTTGTATCAATGGTTTTCATGTGTAAACTATATGACCTACAGACCTGTTGTGGTACATCTCTCTTTTTTAATGTACAGGGGATCTGATCTAACAGTCCCTCAGAAGTTGTAACAACCTCTGAACCTACAATAGGCTTTTTCAAAGGGTCCTTAGAAAGGAATCCCTTAGAGCTAGAAGGGCCTCCATGGTTCCTCACTAGCTCTCTCACAACCATTGGGTGTATGTGAGGGAAATGTGTTTGTTTCGGAACTTGCAATTGGTGTTCTGTGATGTAATTGCAAATTATGAGTGGGTGGATGCAATGCTCGGGTGGGTGTTTTGCATTTGGAGGCTGACCATAGGGACCAGGGATCTAGATTGTGATGACATGTTGGCTGGGGAACATGAGTTGCACATGGGTGGGGGCCTGCTGGCAGGTGCCCCACAGTGCTGAGGGGTGGGGGTGGTGAGGAACATGAGTTGCACATGGGTGGGGGCCTGCTGGCAGGTGCCCCACAGTGCTGGGGGGTGGGGGTGGTGGGGAACATGAGTTGCACATGGGTGTGGGCCTCCTGGCAGGTGCCCCACAGTGCTGGGGGGTGGGGGTGCTGGGAGACATGGGTGGGGGCCTGCTGGACGCTGCCCCTGCACTGCTGGGGGATGGAGGTGCTGGGGGACATGGGTGGGGGCCTGGTGGAGGCTGCCCCTGGTGGCTGGGTGGTGGGGGTGCTGGGAGACATGGGTGGGGGCCTGCTGGCAGGTGGCCCACAGTGCTGGGGGGTGGGGGTGGTGGGGAACATGAGTTGCAAATGGGTGGGGGCCTGCTGGCAGGTGCCCCACAGTGCTGGGGGGTGGGGGTGGTGGGGAACATGAGTTGGACATGGGTGGGGGCCTGCTGGCAGGTGGCCCACAGTGCTGGGGGGTGGGGGTGGTGGGAGACATGGGTGGAGGCCTGGTGGAGGCTACCCCTGGTGGCTGGGGGGTGGGGGTGCTGGGAGACATGGGTGGGGGCCTGGTGGTGGGTGCCCCTGGTGGCTGGGGGGTGGGGGTGGTGGGAGACATGGGTGGGGGCCTGGTGGAGGCTGCCCCTGGTGGCTGGGGGGTGGGGGTGGTGGGAGACATGGGTGGGGGCCTGCTGGAGGCTGCCCCTGCACTGCTGGGGGTGGGGGTGGTGGGAGACATGGGTGGGGGCCATGGGGCACCCCTGAAATACACGTACCCTGCTGAAATCGCGTGTGGCACTTCCCGCGCACCCCTGAGATACGCTTACCCTGCGGAAATCGCGTGCGGAACTTCCCGTGCACCCCTGAAATACGCGTACCCTGCGGAAATCGCGTGTGGAACTTCGCGCGCACCCCTGAAATACGCATACCCTGCTCGCACGGGGCCAATCGCGTGAGGTACTTACCGCGCACCCCAGTGATACACGTAGCCCGCTTGCCGTGCTGGTACAGGATTAGCGCAGCCCTTTGCGCTGGATTGCGTATATTTATGGCTTTTCCCTGCGCGAGAGGCGTTCTTGGGGGCGTAACTGGCGCTGCTACAGGGTCGCTGTGCCACTGTGCGCCACGGCTGGTTTTGGTGGCTGGAATCCATGAATACGCTGTGCGCGGAAATGGATTTTAGCGCACGCGGCTGGTGCAGGGATTCGCACGCGCACACTGTGCGCCAGCCGTGTGCGCCACTTGTGCGCTGAATTCTATGAATTACTCCCTAAGGTTTTTAAACATTAAAATAATATATTTTCAGTATTTGTAAAAGGAGATGTTGTGCACTTATTAAACAGGTTTGTTTTGTATGTATTAATGTTCCTCACCTCCTATAGCATTTGCAATAATTGCTCCCTGATTTGCAGTATTCCACAACCCTTAGTGTGTGTTAGGCAGAATTATATCCAATACCCTTTGGGAACACCACACACAATTAAGACTACATGTGTAAGTACAACTTCACCTTTGGTACAAGCCTGTGTTACACAGTAAAGTGGTAGCGATGGCTGAGCAGCCAGACTTATCTCAAGAGTAAAGTGAGCAGTGTTAATAGTTACCCAAAGGACAGCAATTACAAGGGTTCAAACAAACACTGACACTGAGGTTTCTGAGTAAAAAGAATATACATTTATTTAAACATCAGTTATAAAACAGTTCACTAATATAAAGCAGCAGAAACTCACAATCCTAATACACTACACACCACCCAATGAATTCTGGACAAGTTAAGCTCAAAATGAAGTGTGAGCAAAATGGCACTGCAGCAATTTAAAAAGGGAGGGAAAGACAAGGTTATTCAAAATCAAGAAGCACCATCAAGTAAGTAGGTAGGGCAATCTAGAAAAGGCTTACTACAACTAGGATTCAAATCATTAGGCCTGAGCCAATGTTAATGGTTCAAAGTCTTTGCAGAGGATCACACAGTTCAGAGTAGTTCGCAGTTAAGTCTTTGCCAAGAGTTCGAAACGAAGTTGGTCGGAAGAAAAGTTACTTAAAAGAGTAGAGAAGGACAAGCCCTCGGATTAGCGAAAGATTTCAAACACTTTCACTGCGTTCGGATGGGATGAACAACCCGATTTGAACAGTACCTTAGTAGAAGAAGAATGCTGTAGCTGAGGCAGAAGTTCCTGGCAGGTCCTGCAGGCTCATGGTTCCTGAAGCGACTGTCGGACTGACAAGAAGGAGGAATACTGTAGGGTCCTGCACTGCCCAGGGTAGAAACCAGCAGCAGAGCAAAGCGACGAATAAAAGATGCGCTCATTAAAACCCAAACAGGGTCCAGTCCTCCTGGCTATCTGGTTCATTGCAGCGATACACTGCAAATTCGACCAGGGGAGGGAGGCCTTCCTTGGTGTTTGGCGAACTGGTTGGTCCCACCAGCTCAAGGGAAGAAGATTCCTTGCATATCTTCTCTGTCGTCAAAGTGTAGGAGATTTGGACCTGCAGCAGGGCTTCACTGGGATGTTCAGTAGTTGCAGTGGTCCTCTTCCTTCAGCTTCTCTTCAGTTCTCTCGATCCAGTGGCGACTCTGCCTTCAAAGTCCCAGAGACCTGCTTTTTATGCAGATTTCCCCCATTCACACAGCCTGGCTGAAA
Source organism: Ambystoma mexicanum (assembly GCF_040938575.1). Lineage (NCBI taxonomy): Eukaryota > Metazoa > Chordata > Amphibia > Caudata > Ambystomatidae > Ambystoma > Ambystoma mexicanum. The sequence continues at coordinate 525,222,873 of NC_090927.1, forward strand.
ATCACACAGCAGAGTGGCTGTCCTGGCAGGACAGTCACCTAGTCAATCAAACAAGAGTGCGAAATGGGTCTCCAAGGAGACCCTGTGCAGGGAGCCTAAAACCCCTTCCTCACATCCTGTCCACCCAGACACTAAGGCGCCTAAGGAGGGCTTCTAAGCAGAAGCCCACCAAAGGACGGCGAAGAAAGGGACCAAACCTGGTTTGGCGCAGAGTAAAACAAGAGAAAGACCTTTACAAGAAGAAATGGCAAATGAACCAAGCGGGAACCAAATTAAATTAAAATGGGCCCAGCGGATTAAAGTTCTAGGCTACTAACATAGCCTAAAACAGTACGAAGGCTATTTTCATAGTCTGCGGAAGGAATAAAATGGTAGATACCACTGCCACAAGCCAAATCCTAAATAAAGGGGCACAACATAATGTTCCATGAGAAACAGACAAAAAGGGATAACTATTAACCCTTTCCAGTACTCTATGGAAGACCATTTGTACTGGGTCTGTGAATTTAAAAAGACTAATAAAGTCAATGGAAACTTTACATGTTCTGGGAGACAGTAGTCAGTCCCAGAAAATCGAGTTTAAAGTGGGAAGCCTGAAAAAGACAACCCATTGTCACTGCACTAAAGGTGCTGTGTCACACACAATAAAAAGATGATGCCTTCGGAGTAGGTGAAACTCTGCAATCTATGAACACACAAATGTAAAACACACAGCAAAACACATGTAAGCGTGGGAAAAAAGGCTAACACTCTTACCAGGTGAACAAAAAAAAATCCTAGAAATCCAGCAAAGCTGCTGAGGTACTCAGTAGGTAAGGGAAATTGGCCATTCTGGAGAATTCTCCCTAACACTCACCCTCCCACCCCCGACTAAGGGACAGGAGGATCTAATCCCCATCAAGATGGATCTCCTGTTGCAAGTCGGTTAAATGGCTGCTGAGTACCCAAGCAACCTTTTGTAACCCTTGCTAGGAATCCTTGTATCAATGGTTTTCATGTGTAAACTATATGACCTACAGACCTGTTGTGGTACATCTCTCTTTTTTAATGTACAGGGGATCTGATCTAACAGTCCCTCAGAAGTTGTAACAACCTCTGAACCTACAATAGGCTTTTTCAAAGGGTCCTTAGAAAGGAATCCCTTAGAGCTAGAAGGGCCTCCATGGTTCCTCACTAGCTCTCTCACAAGAGCAGGTTGGGTCTCAGGTATCTTGGTTGGAGGGGCTGTGGTCAAGCAAGGTACATGCTGCCACTTCCTGTGAGATCTGACCTTACATATTTTAGAAGTTTCCCTCCTAACATTAGGATTTACATTGGAGTCTTCAGTAGAAGGTCCTGCAGTCTTAAGGTTTCTAGCCTTAGACCTATTTGTCGTAGTTTTCCATCAGCTTTGAGAATTACCAGTTCTCACAGGCCTAGAGAGGGGTCCAATTTGTCTATCCACCTCTTCCTCAGAAGCAGGGGGAGTCAAAGACTTTACAATTGGATGGGCAATGATGGAGCTTGGTTGGGACTCCCATTTCCCTACTATACTAGCCTCATGTTTGCCTGGGTTAGAGGTCAACTTACTAACACCAGGGCTTGAAGTGGTGTTCTCTGTAGAGGTTCCCACAGGCTCAGAGTGGTCTCTTAAGGTTGCCACTCTAGCCAATTTTGTTTGGTTCTGTTTTCTCTCACTGGGAGGCCTGGTGCTACTGGATACTACTCCTAGAGTTTTGAAATAATTCCCCAACAGGACTCTCCCAGGCACCTCATTCTGGACACTGATAGGGATCCTCACTGTCATATTATTACACTGAATGAGACCTGGTAGAATTGGAACAAACAGGACAGGGCCGCCAGAGAATTTAGTGGGACTTCTGGGTGCCTTAGCAAAATCCTCAGGCTTGAAAAAGCTTTAATCCACCACTGTTCTGCTGGCCCCAGTGTCTCTCCTGGCAGGAGTATACTGGCCATTGACAAGAACACTGTCCATATAATACCGTCTAGAGTTCTCTGGAATGGAGTTGTACACATCCATATTCTCTTTCTACAGTTACTTGAAGACCCAAGGATGCTTCAGCAAATAGTTGAAAGTGTGCACTAGCCATTTGTACCTCTTCCTTTGGGGAGAAGGCTAAGGAGGCAGTTGTGATCCCTGCAGGTTTACCCTTGCACCTGGGATCTCCTTTCACATGGTCAGTTGACCCACAAACATAGCATTTACAAAATGCTCTCTTGAATGGGGGTGTCTGCTGACATCCCTCTGGTTGGGCACCAGAGGATTCACTAGCCCTATTTGGTTTCCCATGGGGCTTATCCTGGTTATGTTCGGGGCCCTCTTCTGGATTGGAGGTAGTAGAAGAAGAATGCTGTATCTGAGGCAGAAGTTCCTGGCAGGTCCTGAAGGCTCACAGTTCCTGAAGCGACTGTTGGACTGACAAGAAGGAGGAATACTGGAGGGTCCTGTCCTGCCCAGGGAAGAAACCAGCAGCAGAGCAAAGCGCCGAATAAAAGGTGCACCCCTTAAAACCCAAACAGGGTCCGGTCCTCCTGGCTATCTGGTTCACTGCAGCGATGCACAGCAAATACGACCAGGGGAGAGAGGCCTTGCTTGGTGTTTGGGAACCTGTTTGGTCCCACTAGCTCAAGGGAAGAAGATTCCTTGCATATTTTCTCTGTCCTTGAAGTTTAAGAGATAGGGACCCAAAGCAGGGTTTCACCGGGAGGTTCAGTAGTTGCAGTAGTCCTCTTCCTTCAGCTTCTCTTTGCTTCTCTCGATCCAGTGGCGACTCTGCCTTCCAAGTCCCAGAGACCTGCTTTTTATGCAGTTTTCTCCCACTCACACAGCCTGGCTGTCAATCACACAGCAGCATGGCTGTCCTGGCAGGACATTCACCTAGCCAATTAAACAAGAGTGCGACTTGGGTCTCCAAGGAGACCCGGTGCAGGGGGCCTACAACTCCTCCCTCACATCTTGTCCATCCAGGCACTCAGGTGCCTAAGGAGGGCTTCTGAGCAGAAGCCTGCCAAAGGACAGCGAACAAAGGAACCAAACCTGGTTTGGCGCGCAGAGTAAAACACAAGAAAGACCTTTACAAAAGTAAATGGTGAATAAACCCAGCCAGAACCAAATAAAATTAAAAGGGGTCCTACTACTAACATAGCCTAAAACAGTACTAAGGCTATTTCATTGTCCGCGGTAGGAAAACAATGATAGATACCACTGCCACCAGCCAAATCTTAAAGAAAGGGGGATGAAATAATGTTCCATGAGAAACAGACAAAAAGGGATAACTATTAACCCTTTCCAGTACTCTATGGAAAATAGTGTGTACTGGGCCTGTGAATTTAAAAAGAGTAATAAAGTCAATGGCAACTTTACATGTTCTGGGAGACAGTAGTCAGTTCCAGAAAATTGAGTTTAAAGTGGGAAGCCTGAAAAAGACAACCCTGTGTCACTGCTCTAAAGGTGCTGTGTGACACACCGTAAAAGATGATGCCTATGGAGTAGGTAAAACTCCACAGTCTATGAGCACAAACATGTAAAACACACAGCAAAACACATGTAAGAATGGGAAAAAAAGTCTCACACTCTTACCAGGTGAAAAAATAAATTCTAGAAATCCAGCCATGCTGCTGAGGGATCAGTAGGTAAGGGAAATTAGCCATTTTGGAGATTTCTCCCTAACAGTGTGTATCTAAACATTTCTTATAAACTGTCTATCTTTAAAGGGTCTTACTAAAAATAGTTTTTCACACAGAGAATTAGAGTTGTTTAGTGCTTAGTTGGCACAAGCAGGAATCGTTCACCTCCAGGAAGGAGTCTGAGTACCAGTGCAGCTGTTAGAGTGCAGGCCTTGGTCCAACAGTAAGTCCCCCCCCCATTTTCCCTGTGGATGGTTAAGGGACAGAGCATTCCTTTGACTTGGGACCACTCTGTCTTCACCTCACAACTGGAGGGCCTTCATATGGACTGCACCTCCACTAGATATCCAACAAATATGTATGTTCTTCTTGAACATCCAAAGTATATCAAGGAAGGAGTGGGAATCAATCCATATATAGGTAAAAGGGTACAGAGTATTGAACAACAGGAAGCCTGCTGTAAGGGGACCAATGCCGGTCACTGTGACAAGTGGTCATTGCCTTCTTGCATCATAATCAGAGAGCTCTGTTCTATAGGCAATGAGGAGACAGGAATGAGAGGGAACCCTACAGTGAATAAAGATAGCAAAACCTTCCCTGAGTTCCCTTCTGATCTTTCTGGCTATCCTGCCCCCACCCCTTCCCAAGCCTCCAGCTTCAAAGATCATTTGGTATGCAACACACTGGTGTGAGCCTGGCCTTTATTGTGGGTGTGCCTCTTTGAAGCATGGTTCTCAGTATCTCTCCTGCTGAGAGGTTCCTGGTGTGGAGGGGAGGTGTTACCCAACCTCTTGAATATCAAAAGAGATAGCCTGCCTGCCCTTTGTCCATCTTGCAGAAGGCAAGACAGGCAGTCTAGCCATGAACCCACATTGCCTTTCCATATCTGGTGTGAGCTCATAGGGTTTGCATGAGCAAGATACCAATTGTATGTGGCTTTAATAATTGTGTGCACTCTCAGACCAGTTATTACTTATTCCTGGAGATTCCCCTGCCACCAGAAGGATAGGCGCACAATTCATATGCTTTTGGTTCAGAGGTGCAGGAGTTAAATGCAACATCTGCCTGCAGTGAATTTGTTCCATAGCAGCTGTCAAATGAGACACATGCAACCCTTTAACCTGCTCTATGCCACTGAAGTTCAGGTGCTGCAGATCTGGACACTGATGCAGCAGGGGGGCATATGTGCACTATGCTTTTGTAATGAAGCTTTCCGAAAGGGGGTCTGATTAGCAGATTACCCTTTCTGACATGGATTACCCATATAATTATATTATATCATAAAAATCAAAAAAGCTATGGCTTCAATACCCTTACAAGTTGGTAATCACTTGCTCTCATATTTCCTAACACACATTGCTCCTTTAACTTAATGGATTGTTTCCAACATCGAGACTGTTAATAACTAATGACAGTCTTGCTCTAGTCATCTGACCTTTATACTGCAGATCATGATTGCATACACTGTTCAGCAAGTCTCTGAGGAGAATGCACATTTCCGATATTACAAATTGCTCCACTGTATTTATGCATTTTTTTATTTCTATGCAGAAGGAACAATGCTATTTTGATGACAAAAGAGTGTACAATAGGTATGAAATCAGATCTGACAGGAAGCAGTGAACTTGTTATAATGGGGTGAGTTTGAGGGACATTCGGAATAGGTTGTGGAGTGGAGGAATTGGAATAGCCACCAGGGACAATGCATACGTGGACATACATAGATTAAGGACAACCAACATTGGACATTTTTAAGTGCCGGTACGTGGTACAGCCACCTGTGCTCGGGATGCGAACATGATAAATGAAGTGCTACAGTGGATGCAGAGAAAGTGAGGGACAGAGGCAGGTTAGATGAGAGGGAAATATTTTAGCTAGCAGGTAGATGAGAGGTAGGTTAAGAGGGTAACTTGGGTGAGAAGGTAGGCGTTTGGTGGTTTTCAACAAATCGATGGGGACTCTTTCTCAAATGTCTGGGGGAAGAGAATTCCATGCAAGTGAGCAAGAAGAGAGAAATAGAGGAAGGGAGAGGAAGCACAGGGAGGATGGATGGGCAATGATGGAGCTTGGTTGGGACTCCCATTTCCCTACTATACTAGCCTCATGTTTGCCTGGGTTAGAGGTCAACTTACTAACACCAGGGCTTGAAGTGGTGTTCTCTGTAGAGGTTCCCACAGGCTCAGAGTGGTCTCTTAAGGTTGCCACTCTAGCCAATTTTGTTTGGTTCTGTTTTCTCTCACTGGGAGGCCTGGTGCTACTGGATACTACTCCTAGAGTTTTGAAATAATTCCCCAACAGGACTCTCCCAGGCACCTCATTCTGGACACTGATAGGGATCCTCACTGTCATATTATTACACTGAATGAGACCTGGTAGAATTGGAACAAACAGGACAGGGCCGCCAGAGAATTTAGTGGGACTTCTGGGTGCCTTAGCAAAATCCTCAGGCTTGAAAAAGCTTTAATCCACCACTGTTCTGCTGGCCCCAGTGTCTCTCCTGGCAGGAGTATACTGGCCATTGACAAGAACACTGTCCATATAATACCGTCTAGAGTTCTCTGGAATGGAGTTGTACACATCCATATTCTCTTTCTACAGTTACTTGAAGACCCAAGGATGCTTCAGCAAATAGTTGAAAGTGTGCACTAGCCATTTGTACCTCTTCCTTTGGGGAGAAGGCTAAGGAGGCAGTTGTGATCCCTGCAGGTTTACCCTTGCACCTGGGATCTCCTTTCACATGGTCAGTTGACCCACAAACATAGCATTTACAAAATGCTCTCTTGAATGGGGGTGTCTGCTGACATCCCTCTGGTTGGGCACCAGAGGATTCACTAGCCCTATTTGGTTTCCCATGGGGCTTATCCTGGTTATGTTCGGGGCCCTCTTCTGGATTGGAGGTAGTAGAAGAAGAATGCTGTATCTGAGGCAGAAGTTCCTGGCAGGTCCTGAAGGCTCACAGTTCCTGAAGCGACTGTTGGACTGACAAGAAGGAGGAATACTGGAGGGTCCTGTCCTGCCCAGGGAAGAAACCAGCAGCAGAGCAAAGCGCCGAATAAAAGGTGCACCCCTTAAAACCCAAACAGGGTCCGGTCCTCCTGGCTATCTGGTTCACTGCAGCGATGCACAGCAAATACGACCAGGGGAGAGAGGCCTTGCTTGGTGTTTGGGAACCTGTTTGGTCCCACTAGCTCAAGGGAAGAAGATTCCTTGCATATTTTCTCTGTCCTTGAAGTTTAAGAGATAGGGACCCAAAGCAGGGTTTCACCGGGAGGTTCAGTAGTTGCAGTAGTCCTCTTCCTTCAGCTTCTCTTTGCTTCTCTCGATCCAGTGGCGACTCTGCCTTCCAAGTCCCAGAGACCTGCTTTTTATGCAGTTTTCTCCCACTCACACAGCCTGGCTGTCAATCACACAGCAGCATGGCTGTCCTGGCAGGACATTCACCTAGCCAATTAAACAAGAGTGCGACTTGGGTCTCCAAGGAGACCCGGTGCAGGGGGCCTACAACTCCTCCCTCACATCTTGTCCATCCAGGCACTCAGGTGCCTAAGGAGGGCTTCTGAGCAGAAGCCTGCCAAAGGACAGCGAACAAAGGAACCAAACCTGGTTTGGCGCGCAGAGTAAAACACAAGAAAGACCTTTACAAAAGTAAATGGTGAATAAACCCAGCCAGAACCAAATAAAATTAAAAGGGGTCCTACTACTAACATAGCCTAAAACAGTACTAAGGCTATTTCATTGTCCGCGGTAGGAAAACAATGATAGATACCACTGTCACCAGCCAAATCTTAAAGAAAGGGGGATGAAATAATGTTCCATGAGAAACAGACAAAAAGGGATAACTATTAACCCTTTCCAGTACTCTATGGAAAATAGTGTGTACTGGGCCTGTGAATTTAAAAAGAGTAATAAAGTCAATGGCAACTTTACATGTTCTGGGAGACAGTAGTCAGTTCCAGAAAATTGAGTTTAAAGTGGGAAGCCTGAAAAAGACAACCCTGTGTCACTGCTCTAAAGGTGCTGTGTGACACACCGTAAAAGATGATGCCTATGGAGTAGGTAAAACTCCACAGTCTATGAGCACAAACATGTAAAACACACAGCAAAACACATGTAAGAATGGGAAAAAAAGTCTCACACTCTTACCAGGTGAAAAAATAAATTCTAGAAATCCAGCCATGCTGCTGAGGGATCAGTAGGTAAGGGAAATTAGCCATTTTGGAGATTTCTCCCTAACAGTGTGTATCTAAACATTTCTTATAAACTGTCTATCTTTAAAGGGTCTTACTAAAAATAGTTTTTCACACAGAGAATTAGAGTTGTTTAGTGCTTAGTTGGCACAAGCAGGAATCGTTCACCTCCAGGAAGGAGTCTGAGTACCAGTGCAGCTGTTAGAGTGCAGGCCTTGGTCCAACAGTAAGTCCCCCCCCCATTTTCCCTGTGGATGGTTAAGGGACAGAGCATTCCTTTGACTTGGGACCACTCTGTCTTCACCTCACAACTGGAGGGCCTTCATATGGACTGCACCTCCACTAGATATCCAACAAATATGTATGTTCTTCTTGAACATCCAAAGTATATCAAGGAAGGAGTGGGAATCAATCCATATATAGGTAAAAGGGTACAGAGTATTGAACAACAGGAAGCCTGCTGTAAGGGGACCAATGCCGGTCACTGTGACAAGTGGTCATTGCCTTCTTGCATCATAATCAGAGAGCTCTGTTCTATAGGCAATGAGGAGACAGGAATGAGAGGGAACCCTACAGTGAATAAAGATAGCAAAACCTTCCCTGAGTTCCCTTCTGATCTTTCTGGCTATCCTGCCCCCACCCCTTCCCAAGCCTCCAGCTTCAAAGATCATTTGGTATGCAACACACTGGTGTGAGCCTGGCCTTTATTGTGGGTGTGCCTCTTTGAAACATGGTTCTCAGTATCTCTCCTGCTGAGAGGTTCCTGGTGTGGAGGGGAGGTGTTACCCAACCTCTTGAATATCAAAAGAGATAGCCTGCCTGCCCTTTGTCCATCTTGCAGAAGGCAAGACAGGCAGTCTAGCCATGAACCCACATTGCCTTTCCATATCTGGTGTGAGCTCATAGGGTTTGCATGAGCAAGATACCAATTGTATGTGGCTTTAATAATTGTGTGCACTCTCAGACCAGTTATTACTTATTCCTGGAGATTCCCCTGCCACCAGAAGGATAGGCGCACAATTCATATGCTTTTGGTTCAGAGGTGCAGGAGTTAAATGCAACATCTGCCTGCAGTGAATTTGTTCCATAGCAGCTGTCAAATGAGACACATGCAACCCTTTAACCTGCTCTATGCCACTGAAGTTCAGGTGCTGCAGATCTGGACACTGATGCAGCAGGGGGGCATATGTGCACTATGCTTTTGTAATGAAGCTTTCCGAAAGGGGGTCTGATTAGCAGATTACCCTTTCTGACATGGATTACCCATATAATTATATTATATCATAAAAATCAAAAAAGCTATGGCTTCAATACCCTTACAAGTTGGTAATCACTTGCTCTCATATTTCCTAACACACATTGCTCCTTTAACTTAATGGATTGTTTCCAACATCGAGACTGTTAATAACTAATGACAGTCTTGCTCTAGTCATCTGACCTTTATACTGCAGATCATGATTGCATACACTGTTCAGCAAGTCTCTGAGGAGAATGCACATTTCCGATATTACAAATTGCTCCACTGTATTTATGCATTTTTTTATTTCTATGCAGAAGGAACAATGCTATTTTGATGACAAAAGAGTGTACAATAGGTATGAAATCAGATCTGACAGGAAGCAGTGAGCTTGTTATAATGGGGTGAGTTTGAGGGACATTCGGAATAGGTTGTGGAGTGGAGGAATTGGAATAGCCACCAGGGACAATGCATACGTGGACATACATAGATTAAGGACAACCAACATTGGACATTTTTAAGTGCCGGTACGTGGTACAGCCACCTGTGCTCGGGATGCGAACATGATAAATGAAGTGCTACAGTGGATGCAGAGAAAGTGAGGGACAGAGGCAGGTTAGATGAGAGGGAAATATTTTAGCTAGCAGGTAGATGAGAGGTAGGTTAAGAGGGTAACTTGGGTGAGAAGGTAGGCGTTTGGTGGTTTTCAACAAATCGATGGGGACTCTTTCTCAAATGTCTGGGGGAAGAGAATTCCATGCAAGTGAGCAAGAAGAGAGAAATAGCGGAAGGGAGAGGAAGCACAGGGAGGGCGAGGAGCCACAAGGGCAGTGAAGGAGGCAGAGAGGAGCATACGAGAAGTTTGGTAGCATTGGATAGAGGAGGATAGATACAGTTGTGCCTTACCATTGATAGATTTGTGAACTAGGAGAAGACATTTAAATCTGGCGGTGTTTTGTATCGTCAGCCATCCAGCCTGTTGGCGGTATGAGGAAGTAGGTATGAAGTGAGGGGGTTCAAAGAGATCCCTGGTAGCGAAGTTACTGATCTTTTCGAGAGGACAGAAAACATACTTGAGGAGACCAAAGAGGATGCTGGCACAGTAGTCCAGTTTAGAGAAGACAAGAGTGGTTAAGAGATACTTGGCTGTGTTTTCATTGTCTGAGGTGGAAATGCTCTGCGTGAAATATGGAACTGGTGCTCCTATCTTTCCTGTGCTTGGTAAAGTGTCTCCCAACACAATGATTTTTAAGACCAAATAAATGGTTTCTCTAGTACTATGTTCTTCAGTGAGCTTTATATTACATGTATTGATATTAAGGTTTATCCATTGTTGTGTTGTGCCTTCCTGTTTGATACACAGGTCATCTATAAATATACACCTTATTGCCAACGTTTTCATGTATGTTTTAAATTCTACTACTCAAAATAGTTCTTCCTCCAATAGCCCCATGAATAGATTAGCAATCTCAGAGCTAATAGTGTATCCATTGCGTTTCACAATGAATAGATTAGCAATCTCAGAGCTAATATTGTACCCATGGTGGTTCACAAAGTTGGAGATTATATGCCTCACTGAAAAGGAACACATTATGTTCTAGGCAATATTTAAGCATTTCTTTAGATAATGTTGTACAGCTTTGATCTATATACCATGTGTATTTCTTGTATGCAATGAAACTACACCAAGTATGTCTTTCTCTTTGTCTTTCGTGTATCTAATGTATGAAGGAATACAACAATCAGTGGTCGAAGTGAGCGGGAGCGGTCGGGAGTGGTGCTCCTATACTTTTTTAAATTACCTTGTAGAGTTCCTATACTTTTCTTTTAAAAAGTAACCGTTCTGAAATGGTTTTATTTTAAAATAAAGTGTACGAAGAAGTTGAAACCTTCACTTTCAGTGCACTACACTGAACGTTCCTTTAAACAGCAGGGGGGTGTATTGTGTGTGGGAGGGGTTGTGGCAATGGGGTTTGTGGGGATCAGGGTCAGGCCAGCAGGGAACATATTTCCACTACTTCTTTTCGTACACTTCGACCACTGACAGCAATACATGTTTTTTTTACCAATAATGGCCCTATGGAAGAAACTGTGGATCTACATGGGGGTTTGTGTAACCTTTTATGCACAGTTGGTATGAAATATATAGCTGGAACAATTGGATGGGGAAACAATAAACATTGCTTTTCATCCCAGTCCAAAAGTCCTCTCTCATACCAGGTTGCAATTTATTGTCAAAGTCCTCTTTTTATTCCTTGATTGGTTTTTCATTTAATCTTCTGTAGCATTTGCTATCTGTCAGTTGCCATGCTGCCTCATCGGTGTAATCCTGGGCATCCATAATCACTGTTAGCCCCTTTGTCTGAGTGTTTTATGATGATCGTGTCTTCAATCTTAAGTGTTGTAATTGCTTGCCGCTTCTGTTAGTTTATGCTCTTTTGAACTCTGGATGTTGAACTCTTGTCTAGTTGTCTCAATTCATTGCTGACTAAATTCTCCAATGTATCCAAGTGAGCACAATTAGTCGTGACTGGATTGCATCTTGACTTCGCTTTTAGTCCACTCTCTTTGTGGATATCAAGGTGTCAATTTTATATTTCTCCTGACAGCTTCTAACCCATTCACCACTAACAGAGCCTCTGTTTGTGCTGTCTTGAAATGATTCTTCTAATTCATCTATGGCAATCAATACTGGAATGTCCCTCCTGGATAGTTTTGACAGGGCTATCTTCTTGAGTCTGGTTTCTGGTGCTTTGGCTGTTTAGATCTATTCTTGTTTGTATTTAGTAAAATCATGCTTATGGACAGAAATTCAAACCTTTAGACAGTACAGATTTGTCAATGGCATTAAGTGCTCTGCTGGATATATTTATGATCTGCACATTTTACATTTTATTTGTTCTTCTTGGTCTTCTGTTTCCCGAAGCATGTCTGATAGCCTTGTGGTATCTGATAACTTGCTCTGTTTGGTCCCCCTTCTACATCTTCTTGTCTTCCATGGCATCTTCCACATACCACCCTCCTCTTTGGGGTAAGGTGGAGTAAGGATTTGGACACAGATGTATCATGATTACAGTCTAGTTTATTAAATAATAAGAAAAAGGCCTAACTTTCCATATTTCTAAAGGGACACTCCTGGCTAATCTAAAATAACTTGGGTGCTGGTTGTCAGGGTGAAAGTCATAAGAAATAGTACCCGTCATCTGTCCAAAACCATGCTCTAGCTCGACCACTAAATTACAAGGTAGTTCAGCACCTATAGAAACAACAATCTACCAGGAGAATGGCCCCCTTCTCTTGGCAAACTGGTTCAGTCTTATATAATCCTTTGATCCAAAAAGAAAATTGTGGGCCAGGAGAATGGCTTCCTTCTCCTGACCCACCCAATAGTTCTCAAAAGTCATTTTATTTCTTCCAAGGGAGTTTTACAGATTTGCTCCGCAGTTCAAACAGATCTTTTTAACTTCTTACCACATAGAAAGTTCTCTCTAAACAGTTCTGCCTATTCACCACTACATGACTTTTTAGGTAATTACTGTGATGAGGGCGATTCCCCCCAAAGCACTCCTCTTGCATTAATGGCCAAACTTCTGGCTGTTACAAAAAATATTGGGGCATTCCTTTTGACTTCTACTTTTCAAGACATCAACACTTTGATGAGGGAGATCACTCCTGTGTCTCTCTTGGCTTTTAAAGGAGTCACCACTGTGATGAGGGAGACCACTCCCGTATCTCTCTTGGCTTTCAAGAGTCAGCAATGTGATGAGGGAGAACACTCCTGTATTGCTCTTGGCTTTCAACCGAGTCAACACTGTGACGAGAGAGATCACTCCTGTGTCTCTCTTGGTTTTCAAAGGAGACACCACTGTAATGAACGAGACCATTGTGATGAGGGAGATCATTCCCATACTTTATTTGTCATTTAAAAGGATCATCACTGTGATGAGGAATAACCACCTTGATGCCGATAGGTCCTGGCCCTCTCCTGGGTCTTCCTCCATGCCAGTTGTAAGGTAAAATTTCACTTACTGCTATTTTAACTCTATAATTGTGGACCCTTACCGTTTTGCTTTTGTTTCAGCCTCCTGTCCTGACCTTCTGCCAGTGAAGCACAGCATACAGTTGCACTCCACTGGGCCTTCACTCATCATTATGGGGAAACTGACTTGTCCTTCAGGAAGTCGGTACTGAGAAACTTTGTTTCTCTGAGTCTTATGACTTTATTGCCACTTTTAGGAATTGTATTTCAGTGTGGAAAGTACACTGCTGTAACACGCACTTGGGTCCCTACGTTTTTGCCCCCTAGACAGACATCCCTTAAGGATTTTTTAGTAATTGGAAAGGTGCCTAGGAGTAGACTGGTGGCAGCAGAAGCTTTTATATTTATTTTTACATTTCTTTATGGAGCCACATTGCGCTTACCGCATTTGGCTCATGACTGTGGCTAGTGTCCGTCATGGCCATGCCATGAGGTCTTTTGTCTTCTCCTTTGCCATTTTGTCCATTGGCCTTCCTCCTGATCTTTGTGACCCACAGAGTCCTTATTTGGGCATTCATTCACCTGTGAAAGCCAGTGCTTTTCGTAGGCTAATACATGCCACGTGCGTGGGTACAAAGGAAGTGGGCTGGGACTGTCTGGTCCCAATCCACACTACAGGGTGTCTGGTGTGCATGAGAGCATGAGAGCCACTGTGGTCCCTGATAGGACCACTGGTGGCATGCATGAGTGGGGCAAATCTCCTAATTGGCCAGCTGAGTGCAGACGCTCGATCACCCATAGGCCCGAATCAACCTATACACAGAGTCAAGTATCCAGAGAAGCGAAGCAGATCCAAGGACTATCTAGAACCGTGCAGAGAAGGTTTGGCAATCTGAGCCTGCTGTTGTCTCGGTAGAGCCCTGCTTTGCGCTCGATCTCCAAAGACCTGAAAAGGTGCTTCAACCCTTGGAGTAGTGGGACCAATCACTCCTTGGTGCCCTGCAAACAAGCCTTCTCAGAAGTGTACCGGGGCTTCCACTGGACTGACCAGTTGTACATTAGCGCCCGAGCTGGAGTGTTGTCTTATCGAGTTTTGGCTCAAGCTTTGGGGAACCCTAGTTTACATTGCAAAGCCTTTTCTTGACAAATCTCATCCTCCCTACTGCTTTGGGGCGTGAGAGAGAAGTCTGCGTCAGTCCATGAGACTTGGGTGCCCCTGCGACACTGTGCAAGTGTTCTGAGACCTGCTGCATTGGAGCTTTCTTTGTCCTGTATTTGTGATGAGAGATCCAGCTCAGTTGTAAACCGGACCCACATCCACACCTGCAGCACCTCTGCACGCTGAAGTATAACCAAGTAGGGGATTTTGTAGTCAAGGCAACCTTCTTCAAGCATGCCAAGATTTGACCCAGAGTGAGCTAAGGGTGATGAGTAATCATACCACTTACCAGTGGACCCTCGTTCATCCAATCTCTTTTTACGCAAACACATATCATTGAACACAAGGCTCAAATCTTCATTCGGCTGACTCCATTTCTGGAGTTGGCCATTATGATCAAGTTTGCTTTCCCTCTTCAAAAGTTGTGGCTGGAATCTGCACTTTGCTGCATTGATGGTAAAGTGACTTAATATATTTTACATAGTGTGTGTTTAACTAGTATTATTACTGTGTTTTCCATTATTCACTTGTGTTTGTTCTGGGTCTAATAAATTGTGTATTTTTGATAAACTACTGTCTAAGGGTAATGCTTGTCATCCTTCTGTGTGTGCTCATCCAAGACCTCAGATCACCCCACTACTCCTGAGACTTAGCCTTGGCTGATCTCCTAGCTACCTTGCATTGTAATGGCTAAAGTCACAGAAGTGTTCCCTGTTTCACTAACAAAGGTGGCCTCCTGACCATCTGTTCACCAGAGAAGAGTTCAGAAATCCATTCTAAAACATTGGTGTACAGCGGTGGGCTAAGAACTGAAGTACTGGGTCTTGCACACAGGGGTGGCACTAGATTACATTTACACAGTAACATTTGTTAGCCAGTAGTTGTAAAACACTTACATTTACTTATAAAATGGAATCAGTCACTGCTATTACTGTGGCTGCTTCTAGATCAGAAACATTAAGAAGGCTTGGTGCAGAAAGGGGCATCACTGCCTCAGGCACAAAGGCAGAGCTAATCCGAAAGATTATTGATTGGCAAGAAAGCAGGGTTCTACCTCTTCCCTCTTATGATAGTGCAGAAGATGCTGGGGCTGCTCCGAGTAGCAGTCATGACATGGCTGTTGCTGCCATCATACGAGAGAGAGGTTGGGGACTGCCCCAGTCCTGCTGCAATGCAATTGTGGAAATGTTGAATACTGAGAGAAAGGACTTTGCAAAATTGATGCAAACCCTGATCTTCGTGTTTGGGAAGACTCCTGCCCAATACTTCAAAAGATTCAGGGAGTACAAGAAAAGAGAAAGTAGTACTTGGGTCACATATGTAACAGAATCTTTGAAAAACTTGACTGGTTGGGTGGAAGGTTATAAAGTTACCACTTTTGAAGGCATTCTCCATTTGGTCATGCTAGAACATATTTTTGCCTCATGTTCCCCTGAGCTTAAGCAGCATCTGGCTGACTCTAAGAAGATATATTCTAAGAATGTAGCCACTGCAGCAAATCTATGGGTATCCCACACGGTGTCCCATAAGGATAAGCCTACTTCTCAGAAACCAGAAGAGGGGAAGAAGAAGAAAGACAAAGAGAGTGGTTCAAATGACAAATCTTCATCCCAACTGGGACATATACAGTTTAAAAAGGGTAAGTCACATGACCATGTACAGGGTAGTTTGGACTAATCATCCCAAGCACAACTCTGGTTATGATAAGCCTCCCTATGTCCCAAGACCCGGTGGATCTTGTGTAGCTTGTGGAGCAAGAGTCCATGTGAAGGCGGACCCCAGATGTAAGGTCAAAACCTTGAGGGTCCACTCTGTGAATCTGGCTTTCCACCATGAGGAAGAATACATACTCACAGGGGCATCATTCTCTATTGATTCCTGTGGGATAGTGTTAGAAGTAGTTTTAATATCCCTGGGATCCTTGAAACCTAGAGTGGCTGAGGCATATGCCTCCTTCCCTGACAATACTAAGAATAACTTTAAGGATAGTGTCTTGGTAGATGGTGTAGACACGTATGCCATCAGGGACACTGGGGACAGCAGCACTGACGTGGATTTCACTTTAGTAAACTCAGAGGAGCTGACCAGAGCGCCTTCGATATCCACTAAGTTAGCTGATGGACCCCTTCTCAAGTTTTCAGTTATGCTTGTAACTCTAGCTATGAATGGTGGAGTATTAGGATGGCTGTAAGTGTTCAGAGGCAAGTCCATGGGAGAGTACTGCTTGGAAATGATCTCAGAGAGTTAAGTCTGGTGGGAGATACAGCACAGAGACCCTCCACTAGGTCTCAAATCAAGGCTGCCTTGGCCAGGTCCAAAATGAGCCATAGCCAAAAGAAAAGCCCAAGGCTAAAGGAGTCAAAAAGCAAAAGAGAGGGAAAGAGAATATTCCCCCCAACTCACCTACCACTGAGGTGATGGCACATGGTCAAGTTCCTTAACCTGACGAGGAAGATGAGCAACCTGAAATACTTAACCCACATGACCATCCCGAGCTACAGAGTTTACTTGCAGAAGATGGTCCTGATAGGGAAGAGTTCAGTAAGGGCCTACGTGAGTGGCCATCTTTGGAAGGGCCAAGGAGACAGGGCTGTTCCCAACTTGAGGGTGAACTTCCTGGGAAACATAGAATATATTGGGAAGGTGGGCTATTATATAGTGAGCCCACAGAGTCCACTGAAGGAGACCATAGGAGGTTGGTAGTCCCCCTTCAAGTGCAACCCTTCCTCCTGTAGTTGGCAAATGACGTCCCCCTTGCAGGTCATCTTAATATCAAAAAGACTAAGGAGAGGTTATCCATGCACTTCTACTGGCACAAGATGGGGGTCCAGTTAGAAGGCCCCTGCAGGAGTTGTGCCACTTGCCACATTTTTGGTAAAAGTGGCACAATAATTCAGGCTCCTTTGATACCTGTAGTGGCTGTACCTTTTGAGAGGGTAGGGATTGATGTTGTTGATCCCCTTGACCCTCTAACATCCTCTGGCAGCAGGGCTATTCTGGTGTTAATTGACAATGCCACCAGATATCCTGAAGCCATGTCACTGAAACAGTAACTGCCAAGTCAGTTGCTAAGGCTTTACCTAGCATATTCACTAGGGTTGGCTTCCCTAAAGAAGTTGTGTCTGACAGAGGCAGCAGCTTCATGTCCAAGTATATGCACGCCATATGGAAGGAGTGTGGGGGGTCTCATATACGTTTTCATCAGCTTATCATCCATGTACAAATGGCTTAGTTGAGAGGTTTAACAGAACTCTCAAAAGTATGATTGGAGCTCTTGTGGAGCCACAGATGAGAATGTGTGATCTCCTTTTACCATGCTTACTCTTTGCCTTCAGAGAGGTCCCTCAGCAAGGGGTTGGCTATAGTCCTGTTGAACTTCTCTTTGGTCATCCTGTCAGGGGACCACTAGCTATAGTTAAGGCAGGATGGGAGCTTCCACTCCTCCTGTCACTTCAAATGTGGTGCAATATATGCTAGGACTGAGAAAGAGGATGGTCCTACTGATGGCTCAGGCCAATGGCAAGTTGAACGCTGGTCAGGCATTGGTAAAACATTGGTATGACCAGAAAGCTTCACTTGTGCACTTTTCCCCTGGTCAGAAAGTCTTGATCATGATCCCATAAGGCCTAGGGATATATGGTCAGGCCCTTGCAAAGTTGTGGAGAAACCTGGCGAGGTAAACTATTTAGTGGACCTTGGAAGGCTGAGTAAAGCACCAAAAGTGTTCCATATAAATAGGCTGAAGGCATTCATCCCTAGGATTGAAATGGTTGCTCTGCTCTTGGTATCAGGCAGAGAGGTATATGATCCTGAACCCCTCCCTGACCTATTCCATGGCAGTCCTTCAGATGGCTCCATTGAGGATTTCAAATTTGCCCTTCAGCTGTCTCTTCAGGAGCAAGGTGAGGTGAGAGGTGTGCTGAGGCAATTCTCCCCCTTGTTTTCTCTCACTCCAGGTTTGACTCCTGTGCGCAAACATGACAATGACATTGGAGATAGTGTGCCTACCAAAAGAAGGAACAGTAGGATGTCGGACAAATTAAGGTCCCACATCAAGTCTGAGTTCAACAAGATGTTAGACCTTGGGGCGATTGAATCCTCCAGTAGCCCATGGTCCAGTCCTGTGGTTCTAGTGCCAATGGCAGGTACCTCTGAGTTGAGGTTCTGTGTGGATTAAAGGGCTTTGAATATTGTTGTCAAGACAGAAGCTCACTCCCTACAAAGAACAGACTAATTGTAGACAATGTAGGTGCTACAAAGTACCTCAGCACCTTTGGTCTCACTGCAGGGTATTGGCAAATACCCCTGACAGAAAGTGCCAAGGAGATAACAGCAGTTTCAACTCCAGAAGGGCTTTACCAGTTCAGAGTAATGCCATTTGGATTGAAGAATGCACTTGCCACCTTCCAGAGGTTGGTTAACCATGGAAGCACAATGCTGTAGTGTTGAGCAACGCAGGTGCTCAGGAGATGATGCGGGATGAAACGTTGCACACTTCGCTACGTCTACATTTCTGTGCCCATAAAAACCGAGGCACGGACCCTGTGTGGCAAAGCCCTTGCAGGACAAGGCCGTGATGTTGAGTGATGCAGGTGTTTGGCAACGAAGGGGATGTGGCATAGACAGTAAGTGCGGACAACTGTTAGGGAGAATACTCTTATAAGGCTAATTTCCCAAACCTAGTGAGTCCCCAGCAGCTTTGCTGGATTTTTGGGGTTTGTTTTTTTCTCCTGCTAAGAGTGAGACTCTTTTCCTCCCACTCTTAGGCATGATTTGAGGTATGTCTTTGACTTTATGTGTGCTTTTGGGCTATGGGGTCTTTTACTCCATAGGGTATCATCTATTCTTTATGTGTGTGTTACACAGCACCCTCAGTGCAGTAACACAGGGGTGTCATAGTGACCCCCAAACATAGACTCCATACCCTGGGACTGACTACTGTCTCCCAGGGCAGGTAAAGTCACCATTGACTTTACTAGTCCTGAATTGTGAACAGAACCAGTACAAACCATCATATTGTGGAAGTACTGGAAGGGGTTAATTATATTGCCCCTGGGTCTGTTTCCAAGGGGGCACTGTCCAGTCCCCCCTTGTCGAGTTTCTGGCTGGTGGCAGTGGTTACCACGCGAAATATTCCACCGGAATATTCTCTATGGGATTTTCCCATTGATTTTAAATGCACCACTATTTGGTGCAATGTTAAAGATACCGCCAGTTTATTTATTTAATATTAAATTAACGGTTGGGTCTATTTGCCAGAACTCTTTTCTAAAATGGCGTTTGTGTCCGTCTCTGTAACTCTGACCAAGGTCGAGCCCTTTGTTCCACTTTTTGGCAGGCTTCTCCACAGAAGCCCTCCAAATGGTGCCACTCTGTCTGGGTACCACAGGAAGGGTGGAGTGGGGAATCGGCACCCTGGACTGTGTTGCCTCGCAACCCAAGTCGCACTCTACTCTGATTGGCCCAGTGGTGAGCCGCCCGGCTCACCACTTAGCATGTGTGATTGACAGCTAGGCTGATGAATGGGGGTTTTTCTGCATAAAAGCAGGGCCTTTGGGACTGGAACTTCAGAAGTTGCCACAGGACCTAAGAATCCGAAGAGGGAAGAAGCTGAGCCATCTGCAACAACGACACCACCAGTGAAGCCCTGCTGCAACTACCTCACCACTTTCTCGATGACAAAGGAAGATCTTCTGCTGGACGAGTCTTCCTCTGAGCTGGTGGGACCAACCAGTTCGCCTTTTTTGCCTTCAAAGATGTCTCTTGGTTGAATCGCCCGTGCCAAGCACCCCGGTGGCCGGATAGCCAAGCTTCACCACTTTGACGGCGAATAAAAAAAAACGCTCCTTTTATTGACGAACTCCACGTTTGGTTTCATCCCTGTGCAGTGCAACGACTCCACGTTTCCTCCTCGATGAAATCCTCTCTTTCCCTGGTCAAAACAATGAACTGCAACCACTGCCAGGAACAACTGCCACTGCTGGAGCTTCCTCTCTGTTTAAGGTACTGTGTCCTGCCTGGCCTCCCTTTCTTTGGTTTGCCCAACGTGACCCTTAAATCCTTGGCTTGCCAACTTGGTTGGCCCCAGACCTTCTAACTTTACCTTCTTGAATCACCCCAATCTCTTTTGAACATTCTGCAAAGGCTTTTAGTGCATTTTTAAACCGTGTGATCCTGGGCACATTTCGCTTTGCTCCATTTAAAGTGGGCCTGACCTATGAACTTTGGCTCTACAGTGTATACTGCCTTTATTCCCTTGCTGAGAACTCCTAAAAGTGTTGGGACCTGTTTTATTTCTATGCTCTGCCTTTTTCTCTCCCTTTAAACGAACTATTGGGGTGCCATCAGGTTATGCGCTCACATCTGTTTAACAAATCATGGTGTTTTAATTCTGACTTGTCTAATAGTTATTAAGGGAGGTGTGTATACTTTACCCGACTGTGTTTTAACTTGCTTTTTATTTAGAGTGCTAGTGTATTGCCTAAAGTGTGTTTTAAATAAATCATTATATACTTTTTATACAATGCTCTGGTCAGTGTTTGTTTGCTCTATTGTGTTTTTGGCCCTATTGTGTATACTCTATATACTGCCCTACTCTTCTTGAGAGAGGTCTGACTGCTCAGCCACAGCTACCAGGTAAATCTGGGTGGTGCAGACTGCTACCAATTGGGTTTACTGCTTACTCCTGGGGTCTTAATCTTTTTGCAGTGTTCCCCAAGGGAACTGCACAGTATTCTGCCTAACAACGACTCACCCTCCTGTCTGCGGCCGCCAGGTAAGAAGTTGCAGGAAGAGTTCTAGCTTGCTTTTACTACATGTAACCCCCCTGTCCTGGTGCCCCTTCTCACTCTTGCACTCGTGTTGTTGTTCCTCTGTGACCTGTCCTAGGTCCCCTCCTGCCCTCTGCCATCCTGCTCACTTTGGACCCTAGCAATCCCTAATCATGTGCAACTCCATCGCACCCTGGGCTGCACGTGCGCCCTCACATCTTGGCTGTGTGTGCTATCTTGTAATCTTAGATTGCATTTGCTCTCTCGTGCCCTTAGGCTACGTGCGTTTCCACGCAATTCCTGATTGAGTGCGCTCCCTCGCTTCCTGGGCCGCCTGCGTTCCCTCGCAATCCTAGATTGCATGTGCTCCTTTGCTACTCTGGGCCTTCTCCACTCGGCCGCACACCCTCTGCATCCCTTGCAGGCCCTCTCCTTCCCCCTCCCTAACTGCTTCACCTGACCTTCTGTGTATGTCTGTGATTTTGTTCTCCACGGTTGTTGCATTCTTTTCCCTCTAGGTTCCCTTGGTAGTTTGTCCTGCCTTTGTGTTGTTTACTATACATGGTTGCTTGCTTACATCATACTGCTTGCATCCCTATACTCTTTTTTCTGGGTTCCCTGATTGATTGTTCTGTCTTTGGTGTTTTTGTTTATCCTGGTTGTTTGCTTCATTGTTTTGCCTGCAACCCTGCTGTCCATTCCTTCCTCTATGCTCCCTGGTTGATTGTTTTGTTTTTCTATCAGCGTTTTTGTTTCTCCTGTTTGTTTCTTACTTTGTGTTGCCGGCATACTTGGTGTGTCCATTCTTTACTTCTAGGTTCAGTTGGCAACTGACTTTTTTATCTGAGTTTATGTAATTGTTCTGTCTGTTGTGTGCCCCTCCTCCTTCTGTGACCCTCATCCTAGTATTTCCCCCTCCACTATCCCTTTCCCCCCCACTCTGCCCTCTGCAACCTCTATGGTGCTCTCTGTCTCTCCTATCCTCTTTAACTGCTTTTCTATCTACTATCCTACCCTTCTCACTAAGTCTGGTAGGACGAAGTTAAAAAGGGATATCCTGGTCTCAAACCCAGGCCTCCCTATTGCGGATACCTACATCAGTGATTCCTCCAGACAGACCCTTACCAACATCCTGTTGGGGATGAACTCCCATGTATGCAAGAGTGACACTTGAAGTCTGTGGACTTGGAGAGCCCAACTTCCTCCTTCCCACATTACGCAGAGGACTCAGTCAGCAGCAAGTTCAAACTGCGGTTTATTACAGGCAAAACCAACAGGGATCAGCACAGGAATATAGAAAATCCATTCACATCTCACTCTTCCTCAGCTCACAGGCCGGTTTTACTATCCCATTACATCAGAGTGACGTCAAAACCCAGGCCCTTCTCCAGGAAACTTAATGGGTCATGGGATTGGGTATTGAGTATTATACCACCTATGGTGGATTATATAGATGTCACTCTACTGGCTCTCGCATGTCAGGTGGCTAACCTGCTCCGTCCCCAAGTAACTATCTATAACAATGTTGCAGCGTGGTGGACTCACCGTTGGTTCTTGCTTGTTGCTACCCACCCCTAGGGTAATAAACTATGATTGGTTAGAGCTGATGTTGCCCAGGCCTGGGACTGGCAAGGGTGCTCAGCTCACT
This sequence comes from Ambystoma mexicanum, assembly GCF_040938575.1. NCBI lineage: Eukaryota > Metazoa > Chordata > Amphibia > Caudata > Ambystomatidae > Ambystoma > Ambystoma mexicanum. Next base: position 525,245,480 of record NC_090927.1, read on the forward strand.
GTGTACTTATTCAAGGTAAGAAGAGTGACTATGTGTTCGCATTGTAACTTGTTTGCACCACCTCTAGCTACTGTCCATTGTCTGCTTTGGCCACGTCACATGGTCAGAGACCATGAATTTGAGCTGTGAAGCTCTGAATTATGTGGATTTGTTGGTCTTTTCTTCGGCTGGTCCCTTTGTCATCTGTGGATTGGAATGTTATCTATATCTGTTGGCCTTGGCTGCGGGTCCTTTCTCACATGTCTTGCTCGCTATCCAGGCTGAATCAGCTCAGCTCGTCCCTTGCTCTGAGGCTCGAGGCCTGCTGTAATTTTTCTAAACCTTATAATGTGGTTTTCTACAGTGTCCATACTATACTACATTTCCATAGGTTAGTCACACTCAGCTCTGTCAGGTCCCGTAGGTGCTCCTGCAGCTCCATAGGGTTATTTGCATGTAAGCATCTGCAAGCATCTGCAAGCTGTGCTCAGGATTAATTGTCTTTTGCGGTTTCTGCATTGCTGCGTTTGGCTAATGGCAAAAAGAATAAAAACAATGACCGTACGTATATGTATCTGTCCTCTAACTATTGAACTGTATGCTCGTGTTCTTCATTATTTGAGTGCGTGTTTGTGTCCCGAAGTGCGGCTGGCACATGTGCTTCATGTCTAAGACTGCTATGTCGTGGTGTCTCTAAAGACGTCAGCAACATCGGTTCTTGGTGTCTCAGTCTTACTGTCCATACTTTTTTTTAATTATTAATTTGAATTTAGTTGATACACAACTTTTCAAATATTTCAAATAATGAACACATACAAAAGGAAACACTTTCCATTTATATTTACAATCCAATTAAATTGTACATCACTAGACTAAAATAATGGTAAATTAATACCACTTCACACTTCGATTAATCAACAATAATACATAATACATAATACATAATACAAGATGCTTAATACCTAGGTGCAATAAAAATAAAAATAAAATAAAATTCTTCTTATAAAATTCTCCTTATAAATACAACCTGGTCAATACAACCAAACCAAACAAATTACCAAGTACAATTCACATTCCCATGAATAACCTCAGACCTTCCCTTCTTTGCATTCCCATCTGCAACCAATTCTATGCAGTACAGCAGAAGAAAAAGAACCTCGAGGAGAACTTTGAGACTTAAAGTCGACCACTATTGCTAGGCACGTGCATCATCAATTTAAACAAGTCAATTTGACCCTGAACATCTTAATGAATGTTTTCGGCCCTTGGGAGAATCAGTCTTAGAAATTGCACTATTGCAATCTGAACTCTTTCTCTTGGATTCGAGAACAGGATTTGCCATTTTTGCTCTCCTGAGTCCTGAGTATGGATTACAAGTACCTTCTGAAGGCATCCTTCCCGAACCATCTTTAGCGACAGACAATCGACCAACAGGTGTTGAAGAGTTTTCTTTTGGCATACATCTAAGCAGTATCTACAGTAATTTTCGTTCCGAAGAAATCAACTTACGCCTACACAGAACATCATGAGTGCCCCATAAGTTAAATCTGAACCTTAAAAACTCAGCCCGAATCGCCAGCGACGGGCATTACACCAAGTATGGGGCCATCATTCCATAAGGTTTTGCGCCAAAAGCCCAGATGTTAAAGTCTTTATAAAGTGTACACTTAGCTAGTGTCATAGCCCAGTCTGCGCAATAGCTCTTAACTTTTGCGCGTTCTGGATTCAGGATCAGCAATTCAAGAGTTACATCTGCCTCCACGAAATAATTCAATACACACTTCAACCAATTCCTTGGGAATGTGTTTCTAGATTTTAACAGGGCAGAAGCAAGAACCTCTAAAATTGAGCCCCTGTTTACACCTAACAAGCAATTACATAACAGGGCACATTATCTACATCCTTCCGGAGCATGCAGGGATGACAACCCCAATTCGTAGCGTATCAGTGCAATCAGAACTGCCTTGGGTAAGCCTCGAATCTCCTTCCAATACTTTGACTCTAAGGCCTTCCATGGTTGGATTTTGTCTAACAGCGTACTCTCCACACCATATAATATAATTGGGACCACTTCCATTTTATAGAAATCCACCACACGTTTCAAGGAAAATGTACCACATTTTTTAATTAGAATTCTGGACTGGGAAACCAAATGCTGTAATTTATTTTGACCCATTGCACCCTCATCTCCCTTACATTGGGCCTCATTACACGGATGGCGGTAAGGATTTACCGGTACCGGTAAAATACCGGTACCGGTAAATCCTTACCGCCTTACTACGAAGTCCCTTTGCGGGTTGGGGGATTTAACGCCTGCTTTTTGCAGGCGTTAAAAACCAACCCGCAAAGGGACCCAGGGAGCTAATTACAGTACCGCAATTTGCGGTACCGTAATTAGCGCCTTCCCCATTCCCATTGAGCCCTATGGGCCAAAAATGGGAATGGGGAAGGGCAATGGTGCAAGGGGGAATTACCGCCCCGCCAACCTTGGAATGGGGCGGTAATTCCCCTTTCCGCCAAGGCGGTGCCGGTATTTTACCGGCATGAACCATGGCGCTAATAGCACCATGGTTCTCCGCCATCCGTGTAATGAGGCCCATTGTCTATTAGTGATTTCGACCCCCAGGTTTTTATAATGGGTCACCCTTACCAAATTAATATCTTGTATCGACCATGAGAGCAGGGGTGTGCATTCCTAGGTGCTATCGTGGCACTACATGATAATACTTGGGATTTGGAAACATTTATTTTCAACCTATTTCCACGAGCATAGTCCCCTACCCTTGCTAACATGCGTTGAAGACCTTGAGGAGTTTGTGACAATACCAAGTCGTCCGCATATAGCAGGTAAGGGATATGATGCTCACCAATCCTCGGAGGATCTCCCTTACAATTCAAAAATTCATGACCTAAATCAATTATGAAAAAATTAAACAAGAACGCTGCCAGCGTGCATCCTTGTTTTACACCGCGATGGGTCTCAATTTCCGGTGACAACTTCCCATCTAAGTTTATGTGCACCCGCATCAAATTTTGTGAATGAAACAAGATAATTAGGGACAAAAGTGAGGTTGGGCTCTCGTATGCTTCCAATTTTTGAACCAGCAGATCTCTATCAATAGAGTCAAATACTGCTTTAAAATCAATGAACCCCATGTACAGGGGTTGAGATCTTTCCGCCTGCTGTGCCTTAATCAAATTCAATAATATTATGTTTGGGATGGTTCTTAATCCCTTTACGAATCCGGATTGCAATGGATCTGTCAGTCTTTTAGACCTCACCCATGATTGTAGTTTCCTCAAGATTAATCGACAGAACAATTTCCCTGGTACATCAAGCAGAGAGATGGGCCTATAGCTACTCGGTTCTTGTCTGTCCCCTTTTTTATATATGGGAATGGTGATCGCTTGAGTCCATGAGCTGGGCAGTCTCTGAGTTACATTTACTAACTGGAAGATTTTATACAAAACAGCCACCAATAAGTCTGGGAATTTTTTCAGTTCAAAATTTGACAGACCATCAGGACCTTTTGCCTTTGAGCTGGATGCAGATTTAATCAAGAATTAAATATCCGCCAAGTCAAAATCTAAGTGGAAGGTCACCAAGGGTCTACAATTTTCTGAACACTCCTTGGAGACTGGGCGGGCAGAGAGCTGAGGGAAATGTGAGACCCACTTCTGAGTTTGCACTGCACTCACCTGGAAGCTTATCTGTGAGTCAGTAGTAGAGTGATTTATGGTAGACCAGATTTTTGCTATGTTCTTACTCGCTAACATATTTGCTCCATTCTCCTGGAACAGAGTCGCCCTATGGCCTCTAACCCTATTTCTATATGCAGTTTTCAATCTAGTGGTCAGAGATTTCCTACTCATAGCAGTCGTGTTTTGAACCGCTCTAAGTTCAGAACGTAATCTAGCTTTCTTTTCTTTCAACTCCCTGTTATAGACATGGAGATGTAGTGTAGATTGCTTCCTTTTACTGCCTTGTAACTGGCACACCTGTATTAGATCCGGCCGTTCATTAGAGCCACTTCCTACCAACAAGGTATAGTCAGGGTAGCCCTTTTCTAACATTCGGTCAAGATTGGTTACATCCTTCTCCAACCATCACAGTTTGTTCCCCCCAGCATGCACTGCACAAGTTGTTTCCAAACGCTTAAGGTAATTTCTAGCCACTCTCTGCTCGTATCTCCATTGTACTTTCAATATATTGTGGTCACTTGCATCTGATTTTAACACACAAAGGTTTGTTATCACCGGCCAATGAGCCTCATTTACATAAATGTAATCAATGATCGAACTACTATCTCCTTTTTGCCAGGTCGGAGCCGGGGGGATATCAGTTCCAAAAGCTCCACTGAGCACAATCAGCCCTCTAGCTTTTACACGAGAGGCCCACCTCTCCATCTAACTTTATTTTTACACCCAGACTCATTCAGACAATTTAAATTTAAATCGCCCGCCAGTACAAGGCCTGTTACATTCGGCTCCAAAACCACCAGCTCTAAGATAGTATTTAGATCATTGAAGAAGGAGTCATCCGACATGGCAATTGGGTTCCAGTAGATGTTTAAAAGTGCATAGACTTCAATACCGGCCCTTACTTTCACCTACAACATGTATCGATTTGGCATAGCCCACAATTCAGAGGCCAAGCCTCTGCCCATTTTTACCGCAGTGACTAGCCCTTACATCGGTCGACCTACCACAGGTTTAATAGCGGGGTTCAAATGTAGTTCATGACCATCCCAAATAGGGACATCGGTGAGCCACGTCTCCTGCAAAAATACAATGTTGTATTTACCCAATTCATTCTGGTTGTTATTTATGAGGTGGCTGAATCCCCTGGTGTTCCAGCTTACCAGCGAAATCAACTCTTCCCCACCCCCTCCCTCCCATTACTTCTGTACAGGTCCCCTACTCCTCATACCAGGCGTTGGGCAGGCATACCTACCCAGATCTTTCGTGTAGACCTCTGTACCGGCCATCTGGCCACCCCCATGATAACTCGAGGTAGGGAGCCTTGGCATTCTATCTGATAGCGGTTCAATATCAAATCCCAAAGCGAACAACTCCTCCTTGGCCTGCCAAATTACATTTTGCACCTCTCTAGATTTTAACGACAATGTTACTGAGTTTAGTTGACTTTTAGCAAAAAATTCTAATAGTGACATATCTGAGGAAACAACATCCTGTAATTGAGGAATCTCTGAAAAGATTGCCATGAATGCCCGCCTATTTAAATCGTATTGTATACAAGGTGGCCTCCTACAGGACAGTACTAAAGGAAACGATCTAAGGCTACAACTTGGAGGGGGCTTATAGGGTCTGCCTTTGGTCTGGTTACCCCTGACGGGTGGGCTCACCTGTTCTACTTGACCATTGGATCCTTGCATTTTTTTCAGAGCACTCTCAATTAGGGCAATAATCATCTCCGACATTTGGGAAAGGTCACCACTATTGTTATTCAATGATGAACCTCCATAAGGTTGGCGAGACAGGTCACTGTTGTCATTCAGTGACAAACCCCCATAAGGTTGTTTGGATATACCGCCCGCTGGGGGAGCAGTCGCTTCTACGATCATTATAGGCTCCCTGGACTCACCTCTTACTTGAATTAGTTTTTCCGGGGGCATCTACTCGGGCAGAAGGGCACCGCTCCCACTGCTCTTTCCAAGACTGAACCACTTTTCCCCGTAAGTAACCCATCTGAGTTACCTACATGGTTGGCATGGGTGGCGGCAATAGTAATGTTGGAGTTACTTTTGCCATATACTCATCAACAGCTTTCCTAATTTCAGCCCGATGTATAGTCAAGGATTTATCTTTTCCCTCTAACTCAGGCTTTGATTTCGGAGAAGTAGTTACCTTTATAGTCTTGTCTGAATTTGTACTTTCTCCCATACCACTGTCTGTATTTGAGAGCTCAACCAACAGATTATCCAATGGTAGATACTCCAAGGCGTGGACTGGGCAAAAATTCAAAAACCTATTTTTTCGGTCAAGGGCCCGAGCCTGATATTTTTGCTTAATGGCCTGGGATGCCGCAATGGTGGTACATTCTGGTACTGAGATTACCTTAAAGAACTGTTTGACAGATGATTTCCCTATATTTTTCGGGGTTTATTGGTTCTTCGGCAATTATTTTGCAGATGTTTTCACAACCAACTTGGCTGGTTTATTTTTATGTTTGGTAGGGAGCTCAACTATATCGACTGTCGTGCCCTTTGATTGCTCTAGGGAACCAACTTCAGAGTGAGTTTGCAAGGATTTCAAACTGTCTTCGCCCAATGCCATTTGAGCTACACCCCCTCTCGAGCTTTCATAGATGACATCATCAAAGCAAGGGATCACTGATTTGACAACATTTAGATTTAAATTCATATTTCTGTCCTTACCCATTAGACTACTAGTCTCAGCGGTATTTCCTGTTTGAGATGCCACTGAATTCATAGGAGGTTTCGGTTCAGTTGTTAACATACACTTATCCCAAACTTTGGCCAGTGGACCTACATTGTTCACTTGCCATTCCATGATTTTGCTCATACATTCACTCTGCAAGATTAATTTCTGTTCACATGCATGCAAGGATCTAGACATTGTTGTTAGCACAAGATTCATGACATGTAATGCAATTCCCCACCCGTTATCCAACCACACAGGTACTCATACTTTGGTTATGGGATGACACATTTACCACTTCCCACGTGTCCTTCATAGAGTGGGAGTCACTTACAGAACTCTCAGAGAACATAACTGGGGAGGCTGATAAATTTTCTGGCAGGAGGTTGTCGGAAAAAACAGAGTCATTTGCGTCCAAGTCTATTACCACAATACCCACTCCTTCCACCACCCGCTCAGTGGATTTGAGATGTCCTTGGTGCGGGATGCCAGTTACCGGGACTGAGTCTAATAATGCCGTATCGGATATGGAACAGTCCCTCAGCGGACACTCCACCCGCAACCCCTTCATCTTTTCCCCCATTTGAGGATTATCAAGAGTGTCCTCCAGTTTTTTTGACCCAAATTGTATATCCGACCCAGATGCACCTTTATCAGCTGTGTTTTGGGGTGTGTTCTCAGTCTGGGCCCGAAACGCAGATAAGGAGCCATTACAGAATTTACAAATATCACCAATACCTGCTGCCAAGTCCTTTGTGCCTCCCATTCTCGGAGTAGAACATGTATGGGAAGTCTCAGCATATTTAACAATGCCCCCTGCTTTCGTGTTCCTAAGAGGGCTGCGGGCCAGCATCCCCGATTTTAGGGATAGGCGCATTATTCTCCTTGCGCTCACTTAGCAGACTCCGCTTGATACTTGATCCTCTAAGTCCCGGGTTGCTCCGCTGCCGGGACGCCGCGGCAAAGTGGGACTCACCGGGACTCCGCGGGTGCGCGCATGCTCAATTTTATAGTAATGCCCACAGGAGCGTAGCAGAGCCTACACAAATAGAAATACAATGTAAATAAACAAATACTATACTAGAATTACAGTCCACTGATCAGTCCTTTTGTTGATCTTGTTTTTCTTCACCTTGTGGGAAATGTAGTGAAGACACAGTAACGAAGTCAGGACACCCAATACGTTCGAACAGCCGACTCGTCAGCGGCAAAGCGGGACTCTCCGGGACTCCATACAGGTATCCTTAATCACAACCCGTGACTCTTCATCCACACATGGATAGGTCTGTTGTTATGCTCACCTGGCTCCCACAGGGGGGTCGATCGGACCCGGACAGCTGCGGTGCGTAGTGCAGAGATGACAGTCTGGACTGGCCCGCCTAATCTCGTCTGCTTGACCCTTTGAAGTATTCTCCTGCAAGTGGAGAAAGGGATTTAGCCCCGTGGATTTTAGTGATGGTCCTGTTACGCTCACCTGGCTCCCACAGGAACGTCGGTCGGATCCGGACGGCTGCGGTCTCCACCAACGTGATGCGTAGTGCAGAAATGACTGACTGGACTGGCCCTCCTAATCTTGTCTGCGTGACCCGTAGAAGTATTCTCCTGCAAGTGGAGAGATGGATTTAGCCACCAGTGGATTCAAGTGATGGCACCCCCCACAGTCCTCCCAACTAATCACCTCCGAAGTGCCCTCTCAGCAATCTCACCTTATATTCTTGAAAGATGAGCTCTCCATCCTGCATGGATTGCAGGGGTGCGTTGATGCCAGTTACTTCACTGGTTTGAAGGCGTCGGAGAATTCCGGAGAGTATTGACTCTGAGGTTCCTGGCAAGGTCCAGTAAGTATCAAGTTCATAGAGTTCAATATGTCAGATGTTTCACTCTTGTCCCCCCTTCCTTCCTTGTCTTGCAGCTGAGATCGTGAGAAGATGCTCTTGTAGCAGCTGGTGGAGCTCAGGTAAGAGTCTGTATTACCCGACGCTGTCCGGTAAATGTTACACGTGTTTAACGTGTTGTTTTCTCTCTCTTCGCAGGTGTGGCACATGAAGATGTGGAGAGTTATAGAATAATGCCTCCGGTGGTAAATCAGGTAAGTCTATGGTGATAAGAGTTATATTTGTTGGTTTTCTCGGCTCACCTTGTTGTTTTCTTTTGTCCCTCAGGTGCCGGAGTTCGGCAAAGAAATGATGGAGGCTGTGCCGAATCAAAAGATGCTGCGAGGACTGGTGAGTATGGCGCGGCGATGCAGCTGGAGATGCGACGCGTACAGAAATGATGTTCTTTAAAGGCCCGGAGGCGAGATGGATCAGGAATCAGGTGAGGAATTCGAAAATAGTTATTTTCTGTCCTTTTCTTTCCTCTTTGTTTTAGGAGCTCCAGATTCGAGGCGGGTGTGGCAGAAGACTGGATGCAGACTGCAGGCACGGTGAGCGTTACGCTGCTGAATGCAGAATAACGCGAAGCGTGTGCTGTTGTTCGGGCGTGGTTTCAATAGCCTCCAAAGTAGTTCCAGGTAAGAAGTTCCCTAGAACCACGCCCGAGTAAAAAATAGTGCCTGTAATAAAATAGTTCCATCCAGGCCTCATGTTGGCTTGGACTCACTAGCAGCATGGTCTGCATCAGGTAAGTAAAGTCTATGAGCCTGGCGCCTATGGCGCCAAGACTGATTTCTATGATGAGCCTGGCGCCTAAGGCGCCAGGACTGAACCCAAACAGCCCCCAGCCGGGGCTGTTGGTGTTTTAATAAGTGTCTGGATGCCTGCTCCCGGAGCTGATGGGCTTGGACATGATGCCCGGGGGTAGGCATCATGACAGCACTCCCCCCCAATGCCCCTCCTAAAGTTGTTCTTCCCCTTGGCCCTGGTTTGTCTGGGAAGTCCCGATGGAATCTCTTCACCAACCGAGGTGCATAAACGTGGTCACTAGGCTCCCATGACCTTTCTTGTGGTCCGTAGCCCTTCCAATCGATTAAATAAAATTTTTTTGATTTAACCATCTTGGAGTTCAGGATATTTTTTACCTCAAATTCAGGTTCTCCATCTATAAAGGTGGGGTCAGGTGGTTTGGTTAATCTTGTTCCTGGTTGAACTGGTTTTAAAAGTGAAACATGAAAGACAGGATGAATTCATATATTAGAGGGTAATTCCAATTTGACGGCCACCGGGGCCTTAATGGTGTAAGGTCCCAAATATCAAGGGTTAAAAGTCTGAGTTCCCTTCAGAGGTATGTGTTTTGTAGCCAGCCAAACTTGATCCCCAATCTGGTATTGTGGAGTTTCACTTCTATGTTGATCAGCATTTTTCTTATATTTCTCTTTTGCTTGCTTCAAATGTTCTGTTGCCTCTTTAAAGGCTTGTGTAATAGTAGAGTGCAAATGACTAACTGCGGGCATTTCTAGGTGCTGAGGTGAATCTAGTTCTGAGGTTCGAGGGTGATGTCCATATATGGTATAAAAGGGGCTTTGTCCGGTTCCTGAATGTACAGAGTTATTGTACGCATACTCGGAAATCCATAAAATATCTTTCCAATTACTTTCGGTCTGGTGTAGCATGCAACGTAGGTACTGTTCAAGGGTCTGGTTGGTCCTTTCCGTCTGACCATCGGTCTGGGGATGGTGACTGGTTGATAACCTCACGTCAATTTGCCCCAATTGACAACATTTCTTCCAAAAATGTGAAATGAATTGACTACCTCGGTCAGAGACCAACACGGAAGGAAATCCGTGTATTCGAACAATGTTTTCGAGGAACTCCTTGGCCAGAATTGAAGCAGAAGGTAATCCCTTTAAAGGAATAAAGTGGGCCATCTTGGAAAAAAGATCCACAATAACTAGAATGGTGTTAAATCCATTACATGGAGGTAGATCTGTAATAAAGTCTAAAGATAAGGTGTGCCATGGTGTAGGTGGAATATCCAAAGGTTGTAAAAGGCCAGCTGGTTTTTTCTTCTGACTTTTGTTTTGGGTGCAAATGCCACAAGACATCACAAATTACTTTATGTCTTTTCGCCAGGTGGGCCACCAGAATTGTCTCTTAATTTTAGCTTCAGTTTTTGCGATACCTGGGTGCCCTTCCATCAGGGTGTCATGATAATTGGAGATGACTAGTTCTTGTAGTTCCTTGTGTGGTAGAAATAGCTGCCCTTGATAATAAGGTAGGTCATTGATGACTGAGTAGTCCGGGCCTTTCTTTACCCAGTCCTGCAGGGCTGTTGGATCGAAGAGTTGTTGGATTTTTACATGAATATCCTCTAGTGTCTGTAGAGTAGTTATGCCAAGAATTCTTTGTTCTGAAATTATAGGCACCGGTTCTGGGTTCGGATATGCTTCTCCCATCCCTATTTGGGATAAGGCATCTGCCTTGCCATTTTTACAGCCAGATCGATAAGTGATCACGAAATCGAACTCGGCAAAGAACAATGCCCATCGAAGTTGGCGTGACGATTGGGCTTTGGCTGTTTTTAAATACTGAAAGTTCTGGTGATCGGTAATTACAGTAATGGTATGCCTGGCACCGAGAAGATAATGCCGCCAAGCCTTGAAGGCGGATTTGATGGCTAATAACTCTTTATCAGTAACCGCATAGTTTAACTCGGGTGCCGAGATCTTTCTGGACCAAAATGCTACTGGGTGAAGTTGACCGGTTTCAGGATCCTTCTGGGACAGGACAACTCCCATGGCCAAACTGGATGCATCAGTTTCAACTATGTATGGAAGTTCAGGGCGTGGATGCTTTAAGACAGGTGCAGATGTGAATTTCGCTTTCAGCTCTTGGAAGGCCTTTTCAGCCTCTTCGGTCCACAAGAAGCGTTTGTTTTTTCGCAAAAGTGCTGTGATCGGGTGTACAACATGTGAGAAATCCGGAATGAATCTGCGGTAGAAATGAGCAAATCCGAGCATGTTTTGTACCCCTTTAAATGAACTGGGTGATGGCCACTTGAGAATTGCGTCCACCTTTCGAGAGTCCATTCGGACTTCTTTTGGAGTCAAGAAAAATCCAAGGAATTCAACTTCCGTAGCATGAAAAACGCATTTTTCCAATTTTGCATATAACTTGTGCTGGCGTAGTTTCTCAAGGACTGCACGCACATGCGTAACATGGTCTGATTCTGAGGAGGAGTACACTAGAATATCGGCCATGTATACGACAACACAGATGTCAATGAGTTCACGAAGGACATTGTTCATAAAATACTGGAAGGCTGCTGGTGCATTGCACAACCCGAAGGGCATCACCTGATATTCGAATAATCCGTACTTGGTGCGAAAGGCAGTCTTCCATTGGTCGCCTTTCTTTACAGGTACAAGATGATATGCCCCTCGGAGATCTAATTTGCTGTAGATGCAAGCATCCTTTACTTGGTCTAGTAATTCGGGGATCAGAGGCAATGGATATCAGTTCTTCACCGTAATCTGATTTAATGCACGGTAGTCTATGTACGTTCTGAGGTCACCTTACTTTTTAGGCACGAAGAATAAAGCTGAGGATGCAGGGGACTTGGATGTCAACTGTGGTGATGACATCCGAAGAGGTTTTTTTGCAGAAAGGTAGATTCATCCTAGAAGCCAATTCGTGGTCCATATAGATTCCTACAGCCCCGCTATCAATATATGCCCTTACTGCGTGCATATGTGATGGCTGCCTTGGATCAACAAGGACCATTGGTATGATTAGGTGCAAGGTCTGAGTGTCCTTCTTCAAGTTCAGCAAGCGGACCTCTATGCTCGTCAGGCGTGTTTGTTTCCCTAATCAGGTTCTGTTTGATTTCTATCAGCAACTCCGACTACTTTCTTGGATGGTTTTATAGGGCAATCCCGTAGAAAATGTCCCGAGGCCCCACAGTATAGACACAATTGCATCTGCTGTCTCCTTTCTCTTTCCTTTCGAGTTAAGGGTCCCTTAACCCCGCCGATCTGCCTAGGTTCTGATGCATCTGTTCCTTTTGGGGTGACGTTGGGTTTAACCAGTATCTGATTCTCGAACTTAGCTCAGTCAGCCTTTCTATTCTGAAGTCGATGGTCTAACTGGACCACTAAGTCTATATATTCTGCACAATCCTGGGGTGGGTTCACAACTTGGGCCAAAACATCTTTAACTTCTCCCCGAAGTCCACGATGAAATAGTGTAATTCGTTTTACCTCTGGCCATCCGGTTTCCACCACCAACCTATTAAAGGTTGCAATATAGGTTAACAGATCCTGGTTACCTTGTCGTAGGGATAAAAGTTCGTTATCCAGGGCCTGTCCCTGGGAATGTCTAGCAAATAGTCTTTCCATGCTCATTTGAAAACCCTGAAAGTCCTGAAGAAGAGGGTCATCTTGATTGACTAGTGGAATCGACCAGTCAGCTGCACTGCCACTCAAATATGATAATACAAAAGCTACTTTGGCTTGGTCATTTGGAAAAGCTCCAGGTCTGCATAAAAAGTGCAAGCGACATTGGTTCATAAACACAGCAAAACTTTTTGGGTCCCCAACAAAGCGTTCAGGTGGAGCTAAAGGAATAGCCCCTGGTAAAACCACTTGCACCGGATTGCTCGATGAATCAGGAGTTGGATCCCCCCCCCCGATTCCTGGTAAAGGTGTTTGCCCTGCTTGGTTTTGCAGCAGTTGCCTAGCCAGATCGTCAGTGCGCTCCTTCGAGACATTCTTTTTTTTTTCTTCTTAATTTTATTGGTTTAAATTCAAACCTTTAAAATATTACAAAAACAATCTCAAATTAAATTAGATCCATCAACTTAAAACAAAACCCCAAACACCACATCCTTCCCATACTCCATTGTCATCCGACTCCAGTCTAGTCAGCTAGTGTGACTCCATGTGGCTTTGTTTGGGGTTGAACAGTCTGATGCTGAACATCCATATTTAGCCTTTCCTCTATTGCCGCCAAAAAGGATGTTAATGGCAAGATTAGTTTCATGTCGGTACCATTCCACATTCTCATCCAGCATTCTTCTGCGCACACTAGTTGATGTTCGTCATTCCAATGGCCCAGGAGAACTGATCGAACATCTTTTAGACCTGGACAGAACAACACCAAGTGTTTGAGTGATTCCACTTCATTCTCACAGAAACAACAGACAGGATTCACTCCTGCATTGCCTGCCCAGTGACTGTATCGCTCTTTGGTTTGAAGGCTTTTAAGCGAAACAGCAGAAAAAGTCTGCGGGCTTTTGGACTCGGAAATAAGTGCAGATATTTTTGTAGCACATTTTATCCTTTTGCTTCTTCAGGTGAGTTTTTCATTGCTCTAGCACCGAGACGCTCACTACACGTGGCTTCCCAGTCTGCCCGCCAGATCTTTACTTTTGCTGCCGTGGGATTTCCATTTAGAGTGACCAGGCTAATATTATATGCGAGTAAAAGATCTTCACAGCGTTTTGTCCGTAAGGAAACCATATCCGTTCCCCTCGGGGTAACGTTGTGGAGTATCCGAAATTGCAGAATTCCTTCCTGAGCTCTAGTTTTCCGGTATAAAGCCAATTGGTTCCAGATGATCCGAGCATGCAACAAAATTAACGCCAGTTCGTATCTTATGCATGCTGTTGAAATTCCATGTGGAAGACTTAGAGCTTTAGTCCAGAACATATGTTCGATCGATGCCCAATGATTTGATGGGCATCCTAAGGCATTTTCTGCTCCGTATGTAAGGATCGGCGACACTTTTTGTTCATAAAAGTTTCTCAAGGGTTGCATCGAGAATCTTTCACATTTTTTGTGAATCAAAAGGCCCTGGTATGCTAACTGACCACATTTCCTCTTTGATTCACGTGTCCAAGGGTCATCGCAAAAGCTGGAATTTACCATCATGCCCAAGTACTTCACGCTTTTTGATATGCGTAATTTGTCTTGCCCAAGTTTCCACACAAATTTTGCCTCCAATGATCTCAAGGTAACACTAGAGTTATGGAATATAAGTATTTCACTCTTTGTGGCATTAATTTTCAAGTTGTTTAGAGTCACGTACCTCTGTACAGCCTCTAGTTTGCGTTGTAGGCCGATCAGAGTCAAATCCAAGATGACCAGATCGTCAGCATACAACATCCAATTTATTGGTGACGAGTTGAGCTTAGGTGGAAACGCCCTCACTCATGATATTGCATCACCAATATCTGATATGAAGAGGCTGAAAATTGCTGCTGCCAGTGGGCAACCATGTTTGACAACCTTATGTGTCTTAATCTGGGCAGATAGAGTGCCAGACTGGTCCAAACGAATGGTGATCGATGTATCCGTGTGTAGTTCTTTGATGGCAGCTAATAAACAAGCAGGGCAGCCCCATGCACCTAACTTTTACCAGAGAAGCTCTCGATCAATCATATCAAAAGCGCAGGAGAAGTTCACAAACGCAAGGTATATTTTGCTGTTTGTGCACTGTGCTTCCATTTTTAAAAGGTTCAAGATGAGTAAGTTCAGCGAACACCCAACATTTTTGACAAAACCTGCTTGTCTTTCATCAATCCTTTTTGCTGATTGAGCCCAAATAACCAGTTTTATTGTAATAGCGTTGAGTAGCTCTTGCCTAAAACATCAAGCAATGCAATCGGCTGATAATTTAGAGGTGACCTTCTGTCACCTTTTTTAAAAATTGGCACAATTATCCCTGTTTTCCAGGAACTTGGCGACTGCCGAGACATGATTGTTCGTGCAAATAAATCCACACATAAGTCAGCCCAAAGGTCAGGAAACTGTTTGATCATTACATTCGACAACCCGTCAGGACCAGGTGCCCTAGAGTTTTTGGCTTTCTTGATAACCTCGCAAATTTCTTCTCTCTGGAAATGTAAGTCCCATGGAGTAGGGTCAATCACTGTTAACCGCTGCAACAACGGGTCTTTGTTGTAAAGTGTTGTAAAATCTTCACCCACTCGAGTTCAGTTACCGGACACACTTGCAGCGTTTTTTTTTGGTGATTCCATGCGATTATTGACACGCCAAAATTCTCCACTGTTTTTGGTTATTAGGGTTTTCAGCATGGCCTCTGCGTCTTGCTGATGTAATAGAAATGTCTGGCTTTTTAGCCAATTTTTATAGGCTTGTTTTGTAATTCTGTTTTTTGACGCTATTTCACACTTTGGCCCTTGGTTGTTACTCCGAATTTCGGCTTGCATTCGTCTTTTGCGCTGCATCACTATTAAATCAAAGCGATGTTTGTTATGAAATGATAGGTGTTTTAAACCGATGTTCTTTACTTTAAATCAACACAGTAGCGAAGCATATTCAACCTCCTCCGGGCTGCTGTTAAATTGGTTGCATAAATTTAACACCTCTCGTTCATCCAGCCTTACTCTTAAGCGGTTAGATTCGACCCGCACTTTTGTTCTGCATTGTCGTGGTTGAGCTACTATCAAGTTTTGAAATTTCAGCTCCAGCAGTTCATGGTCACTATGAACCATTGCCCGAACTTTCAAAGAGTTTATCCTGCCATGCATGGCATCTGAAATGAAAATATAATCGATCGTTGACGATTGATCATCACGATGCCACGTAGACTTTGCTGGAATATCACCATGCGTGCAGCCGTTTGCCATAGTTAAGCCTCTTACATTCAGTTCTTCCAACCAGTCTATCGCCAGTTGTGATTTAGCTGGATTCTGTGGCTTAAAGAAATCGATGTTTAGATCACCACAGATTATCATTCCCGCCCCTTTATTTGCTTCAAGAAGGTTGTCAATGATTGTTGTAACTTGATCAAGGAACGGGTAAGAGCCTGCCCAACGATGATTCCAGTGCAGGTTTATTAAATTGATTATATCTACCTCCTTTCCTGCATGATTAAATTTGCCTATCTCAGAAACTTGAATGTAGAGATGTAATTTTTTTGAGTTTAGTAACCGATACCCTGAAGATCGCTTAATCATAGTTAGCAGGCCAGCTATTGGTCTCCCCTTTTCGGCTCAAGTGGCAGGATTCAGTGCACATTCTAAGTCTGAGATCACTGGTGTTTCCAACATCCAGGTTTCTTGCAGACACACCAATTGCAAATTGAGAAGCCAGTCATTATTTAGCAAGTGCATGAAGCCACGTGTGTTCCATGATGCAAAAGAGCAGAGCTGTGATTCCTCGTTCGTTGGGCATTAACTTGAAGTTTTAGTGTTCAGAGCACTAGCCAGCCAATTCCAGTCTTGGCTGCTTTCTTTATCCAAAGCGTTGTTTGCCAGACTGGAGACACTTCTATCGCCTGAAATAGCGTTATTTAAAGTAATCTGAATATTCTCCATTGGATTTTTTGCGGGGCGACAATTTCTGGTCAACCGACGTCACTCTAAGACATGTAAGAGCAGCACAGCTTGTTTTGGGAGTTGCCTCTATCGCGCACAACTCTCCTTTAGAAGTTTGATTCGATGATCCATTTTTAAATGACAGCTTGCTGGAGTTGGAATTGATGTTATGAGTAAGCAAGGCACCGCCTGTGTCTGCCATACCCCCACGTGTGTCACAGTTTGGAGGGTCAATTACTTTATAGATATCAAATCCCAAAGACAAGAGATCTTCCCCAGCTTCTAAAATAGCATTTGCATTTATGCTGGATACTACATGTAATATAACCTTATCATTGCAAGTTTCATCGGGAAATTCCACTATTTTTAGGTCTTTAGAACCTAGCGCTCTTAGACGGGGTACATGATGGAGCAATCGTATTACATTGGTGCGGTTCAAAATCAATTGATCACCTGACTCAATCCTCTCCAACATCAATTTGAACGTCAAAGTAGCATCCAAAGGATGAACTGTTTCCTTCCTATTGTTATTCTTCTGTGTAATCGCCCGGCCTCCGGGTTGTTGATACTCAGCTTTTCATGATGGACAAGCAACCTCCTTTTTCGAGACCACCTCCGATTCAAAGCGATTTCCTTCAAAATGTGAACAGTTTGTCAGGAACTCACTCTTACATCCACTCATGTTTTAATTCAACAATACATTTTAGACGTTCCCTTTTTTCTTGTAAAGTGGCAAAGGCTGGACTTTTTGGAGTCAACTCATTTACGGCCGCTGTTTCAACCTGCTCAATAGAACAAATCTTGCCCCCTAACTCTGATGTTGTAATTTTTATTTGATTCAGGGGCTCTTGTAACCCAGTCATTTTAGGATGCAGTTGGTCTGTTTCAGCATTCTTAGGAGAGGTGAATTCCACATGCCTGGAAGGTATCGGGACCTCTTTTGTAATCGCTGCAACCTCAAGCGGTTGGTTCCCTGCAGCCTCCTCTTCCCCAACAAAATCCTCATACACCGATAGGTCCAGCAGCTCATCTTGGTTTGCTTTTTCCTCTTTGCTTAGGCAACGGCTTGCCGATTTCAAATTATGTGCCGTTTCTTCTCCAGGAGTCTTTATCGGCTCATTAGTTGGTTCTTTCAATTTCAGACAAGTGGTGATTGCTTTATTTACAAATTGTAACATATTAATGTTGCGGAGAAATTTTCGGGCACCTCTTTGTTTACTCTGCTTGCATCCTGGCATGTTTTTTTGCTTTTTGCTTTGCGAAACCTTTCCTTTTTTGTTTCCTGCCCTTTTTTGTGCTTCTACATCTGGCCCTCCAAAGATTGGAAACAAACTTGCAGACTTTGCGCTAACACTGTCAGCCGCTTCTGGACCAGGAGTTTGCTCCCCACCTGGCAATTGGGACGATGAGTCAGACGCATTTTGGGAATCCAACAGGGCCGGATTAGTTGAACTTCTGCTTGTATAAATGCTGTGTGAAAAGATGTGTCCAGTGTTTCGCTGTGCTCGCCAGCTTCACGACAAACGTCTCCGGTATTTACATAGTTCTCGACGTCAATTACCACTGAGAGAACGGACTCCTCAATTTCCGTATCAGCATTAATTTCAGCAAAATTGTGTTCCTAGGTGCCCTGTTTGTCTTTGTGGAGAACCGGTCTCATTGGTCGTTACTCTTTTCACCGCCTGTGGCAAAACACTTGTCAACTCATTCGTTGGCGTTTGTAACCCAGTACCAACTCCAGGTAACCCTCTGCCTTTTAAGTCAGGCAGAACTTTCCTAAACAGAGACAGAGCTTCCTTTGCTACTTCCGGGAGCAACTTTTTATCAAGCATGTCATTACGTTTGTCATCGTTAATCGACGCCAGACCTGCCAATAAATTCTGAGTTACATCATCTTGTTTTGAGCTTTGGCAGATGTGCATTGATTCTATATGTAGGAGTTTTGAATTCATTAAGGCCAGCAAAGTTGTAACGTCCTTCACATTTTCATTTAGTGACTCATAAAGTTTAGTAAAAGGAGCCAATGAAATAGCCATCGCAGAGGTCACAGCTATTAATAGCTCATTCGAAGGCACATGAACACAGGGGGTATGTCCGCCACCTCTACCTAGCCTTGACATGCCAGGTGCAGTGTGACTAAATGCTGACTGTTTTCTTCGGACTTTCGGGCAATCTCGCTCTACAAATGAGGAATCTCTGGATGTAGAGTCATCCGTGAAGTAGTCACTGTTTACATTCAACGGCATTTGGACAGATTGTGACAAAATAGTACCTTGATTTAACTTGTTGTAGGGTGTCTGGCATTTCTGAGAGTCCACCACCTTCCCACTTGATGACTTTGAGGAATCGTCAGAGGACCCGTCCTCTAGTGTTCTTACTCTTTTGTAATTAGCAGATCCCCAAATGTCCTGGTTGACATTAGTCATATTAAGGCACTGCCTTTTCTGGCATATCTTTGCCATCTCTTTTGGAGCTGGAATACGCTAAGAGGTCTGTTTACTAGCACATACTTTATTTAAATCAATTAGGTTTTGTAGGACTGTTGAGACCGCCTCTAAGGAGTTTCTTCTGCTTTTAGTAGGTGTGATACACACTTCTTGTCCTAACACAATTTCACCTTGCACCCTTGTTGTTTCATTGAATACTGTGTCGTTTAAATTTGAGTCCGTCAGACATAAGGCACTAGGCGTGCTTTTTACTGAGCTCAATGTGTGCACATTTCCCTGTTGCTGTAAAATCAACGGGCTCTTTATTTTGCTTGTGTTAGACTTTGCCTGCGGGAAAGCAGTCACGCTTACCTCGCTCATGTGTTCCCCGTCTCCAGGTGTCTCCGATGAGATTGCGTCCCTTCCTGGGCTCAAAGCAGTCGCGGCATCGGCGGTCAGCGCCACCGCGGCCAAGCCCCTTAATTGGCTAGCCTGGTGCGCCTCTTCCAAGTCTAAGCGACCCTGTAATGCCGCGGCTACCTCAACAGAGCACAACACATCCGCGTCAAAACCCCGCCCATCGATGTCATCGGGCGCGACCGCGGGAGAGCCCACCCGCTTCATTAGTCGAGCTCCCGCAGACGGCAAACCAAGGTCCCGCAGGTCCCCAGTACACCCACCAGAGCATTGCGAGCACGGCGAGCCAGCCCAGCCTCCCCAGGGACAGTCTCGCCATCCCCAACAGTACTGGTGAGTTTGTGTGTTTCCGACTGCACTGATGCAGAAAGGTCTTGCATCAGTACTGCTTGTACCGGCGTGTCCTTCTTTTGTGGGCTTCGTTTTGGCAATATTGCAGTAGCAGATGTAGGAAGTATTTCAAATACCTCTTCTACGACCGGCGACTCTGGTTCTTCCACAATATCTGCTATAGAACCACAGGAGTAATATAGGCTTGTCTGTTGCTGACGAGCCAGCTGGGTTGGGTGCTCGTCCTGTAGAGCCATTCGTTTTAATTGAGCTCTAGTCCTTGAAGATGGTGTAACAGTTTCCATCTTTTCCGTAGTTCCCCACTCCACACGCCAATCACCAAACAGCCAAACAGATGCTCCTCGCCCATATAAGGCCACCTCCCACGCCCTTGCTCCTGAGGGCTTACGCCGCAAGGGCGTGGGAGGCGGCCTTATATGGGCTAACCCGCTTCATTAGTCGAGCTCCCGCAGACGGCAAACCAAGGTCCCGCAGGTCCCCAGTACACCCACCAGACCATTGCGAGCACGGCGAGCCATCCCATTCTCCGCAGGGACAGTCTCGCCATCCCCAACAGTACTGGTGAGTTTGTGTGTTTCCGACTGCACTGATGCAGAAAGGTCTTGCATCAGTACTGCTTGTACTGGCGTGTCCTTCTCTTGTGGGCTTCGTTTTGGCAATATTGCAGTAGCAGATGTAGGAAGTATTTCAAATACCTCTTCTACGACCGGCGACTCTGGTTCTTCCACAATATCCGCTATAGAACCACAGGAGTAATATAGGCTTGTCTGTTGCTGACGAGCCAGCTTGGTTGGGTGCTCGTCCTGTAGAGCCATTCGTTTTAATTGAGCTGTAGTCCTTGAAGATGGTGTAACAGTTTCCATCTTTTCCGTAGTTCCCCACTCCACACGCCAATCGCCAAACAGCCAAACAGATGCTCCTCGCCCATGTAAGGCCTACTCCCATGCCCTTGCTCCTGAGGGCTTACTCCGCAAGGGTGTGGGAGGCGGCCTTATATGGGCTAACCCACTGATGGGATTAAAGGCACACGCACCTCCAGGTGCCACGAACTGATTAGCAAAAACCCAGGAAACAGACGTAGTTTGGAGGGAGAAAAGTTCAAACACTGCTCACTCGCCACAGCCAAACAGATGCTCCTCGCTCTTGCTCGAGACAATCAGTTCTCTCCTGAGGGCATTAGTCTCTTGGCGAACGGAGTGCACTTCCGCCCTAAATTCCCCCAATAATTGGGCCAGTTGGTCGGTTCCTGAGGTTTCCATAACGCCCGGGTGGGGATTTATAGAGAGGCTTCGTGTTCTGTTACGCTCACCTGGCTCCCACAGGGACGTCGGTCGGATCCGAAAGGCTGTGGTCTCCACCTACGTGATGCGTAGTGCAGAGATGACTGACTGGACTGGCCCTCCTAATCTTGTCTGCGTGACCCGTAGAAGTATTCTCCTGCAAGTGGAGAGATGGATTTAGCCACCCGTGGATTCAAGTGATGGCACCCCCCACAGTCCTCCCAACTAATCACCTCCGAAGTGCCCTCTCAGCAATCTCACCTTATATTCTTGAAAGATGAGCTCTACATCCTGCATGGATTGCAGGGGTGCGTTGATGCCAGTTACTTCACTGGTTTGAAGGCGTGGGAGAATTCCGGAGAGTATTGACTCTGAGGTTCCTGGCAAGGTCCAGTAAGTATCAAGTTCATAGAGTTCAATATGTCAGATGTTTCACTCTTGTCCCCCCTTCCTTCCTTGTCTTGCAGCTGAGATCGTGAGAAGATGCTCTCGTAGCAGCTGGTGGAGCTCAGGTAAGAGTCTGTATTACCCGAAGCTGTCCGGTAAATGTTGCACATGTTTAACGTGTTGTTTTCTCTCTCTTTGCAGGTGCGGCACATGAAGATGTGGAGAGTTATAGAATAATGCCTCCGGTGGTAAATCAGGTAAGTCTATGGTGATAAGAGTTATATTTGTTTGTTTTCTCGGCTCACCTTGTTGTTTTCTTTTGTCCCTCAGGTGCCGGAGTTCGGCGAAGAAATGATGGAGGTTGCACCGAATCGAAAGATGCTGCAAGGACTGGTGAGTATGGCGTGGCGCTGCAGCTGGAGATGCGACATGTACAGAAATTATGTTCTTTTCAGGTCCGGAGGCGAGATGGATCCGGAATCAGGTGAGGAATTCGAAAATAGTTTGTTTGCTAACCTTGTCCTTTTCTTTCCTCTTTGTTTTAGGAGCTCCAGATTCGAGGCGGGCGTGGCAGAAGACTGGATGCAGACTGCAGGCACAGTGAGCGTTACGCTGCTGGATGCAGAATAACGCGAAGCGTGTGCTGTTGTTCGGGCGTGGGTTAAATAGCCTCCAAATTACTTCCAGGTAAGAAGTTCCCTAGACCCACGCCCAAGTAAAAAATAGTCCCTGTAATAAAATAGTCCCATCCAGGCCTCACGTTGGCTTGGACTCACTAGCAGCATGGTCTGCATCAGGTAAGTAAAGTCTATGAGCCTGGCGCCTAAGGCGCCAGGACTGATTTCTATGATGAGCCTGGCGCCTAAGGCGCCAGGACTGAACCCAAACAGCCCCCAGCCGGGGCTGTTGGTGTTTTAATAATTGTCTAGATGCCTGCTCCCGGAGCTGATGGGCTTGGTCCTGATGCCCGGGGGTAGCCATCATGACAGGTCCCTCCCCACTGTTCTCGTTCTCACTAGTCACCTCCGATATTCCCAAGTAGTATCCTCACCTTATGTTTTTAAATGTTGAGCGCTCTCCATCCTGCGTGGCATGCAGGGGCGTGTAGATACCAGTTACTTCACTGGTTTGAGGTACTGGAAGAGCTCCGCAGGAATATTGACTCCGGGGTTTATAAAGTTCAAAGAGTTCAATATGTCTGATCTTCACTCTTGCATTCCCTTGTTGAATTGCAGCTAAAAATATTGTCTGGAGGCTGCTGATGGCATTCAGGTAAGAGTCTGTATTACCCAACACTGTCCGGTAAAAGTTGTGTGAGTTTAACTTGTTGTTTTCTCTCCCTTTATAGATGTAGCATAAGCAGATGTGGCGTATTGTAGGGTAATGCCTCCGGTGGTAAATCAGGTAAGCCTGGTGGTAAAAGTGATTGTATTTGTCGGCTCTCTAGGCTCACCTTGTTATTCCTTTTGTTTTCCCCCAGGTACTGGAGTTCGCCAAAGAAAATGATGGAGGCAGCGCCGAGTCGAAGGATGCTGTGGACTGGTGAGTATGACGCGACGCTGCTGCTGGCGATGCGACGCGTGCTGAAGTAATGTCCTTTCAGGCTCGGAGTAGTGCTAGATCCAGAATCAGGTAAGGAATTAAAATAATGTCCGTGATTTAACCTTTTCTCCTTCTTTCCCCTTTTTCTAGGAGCTACGGATTCGAGGCAGGCGTGGCAGAAGACTGGATGCTGGCTTGCAGGCACAGTGAGCGTTACGCTGCAGAATGCAGAATAACGCAAAGCGTGTGTTCCTGGTCGGGCGTGGTTTAAATAGCCTCAAAAGTAGTCCCAGGTAAGAAGTCCCTAGAACCACACCCGAGTAAAAAATTGTCCCTGTAGTAAAATAGTCCCCTCCAGGCTTCACGTTGGCTTGGATTCATTTGCAGCATGGTCTGCCTGATGTAAGTAATGACTATGAGCCTGGTGCCTTAGGAACCAGGACTGATTTCTGTTATGAGCCTGGCGGCCTAAGGTACCAGGACTGAACCCAGATAGCCCCTAGCCGGGGCTGTTGAGGTTTTAATACATGTCTGGATGCCTGCTCCCGGGGCTAATGGGCTTGGTCCAGATGCCCGGGGGTAGGCATCATGACAGCTGTATGTTCCTCGTGCGGTATGGCTGGGGATACCTCTCAACATATTTGTCAACCATGTGTCCATTGGGAATTCTCCAAAATTGAATAGGTGATTGCAGTGCTTTCAGGCTTTCTTCCTCGTCATGAATTTAGTAGGAGGGGAGGTGGTGGTAAGCTTCCCCATCCCTCCTCAGTCCCCCTTTGGTTGACCTGTCGATCACAGCCTTATATGACAGTCCCATTGCTCTTGGTTGCCATTTCTTCGTTATTCTTCTGAGGTGTCCATAGTAGTTTGTGTGGTCTTCGAACAACCAGTTTGTGTAACTACACACTCCTTCGGGGTTGCACCAAATCCACTTTCCTTCATAGTACTTTTCATCATGTGGGTTGTCGAACTTCATGGCACTGGTTGGGAACAGATCACACTGTAAACTCCTTTCTCTTGTATTGTCTCTTTCAGCCAAAATCTTGTCCTTTGTTCCTCCTATATTCACGTCCATCAGAATCTGCATTCCGGTGGCTTCTTCCGCTGTCTTCTTGCATTTTGCCATACAGATTTTGATCCCACACATTGATGTCGCTGCGAACACAAGAGCTCCCATTATCACCTTAAGTCCATCTGACAGCCATGATGGCATCCATAACCATAGGTACGCACGCTATCCAACTCTTGTCCTTTCAGGTCCCTCTTGCTTCATCCTCCATCTTGTCATGCATCTGTGCCAGTTGTGCCACTGCATCTGATAGGGTCCTGTTATCTTCGTTGTTTGCAGGTGTGAAGGTACAACATGAACTTCCTATCTTTGCGCAAACTCCTCCTTTCATAGCCGTGACGAGATCCAGAACATACCTAATTTGGAGCGCCACCAACCTTATCGCTCTGAGCTCTTCCTTTATTGCATGAACCCATATTCAAAACCTTATGTATCACACACAAATGCATTGCAAATAAAGCTGCCAAATACCTCAACAACACAGTCACAAAGAAAGCTCACTCTAGACACCTCAGATCCAGCAACAACCTTCTCCTTGCTATCCCTAGATTCAAAAGCACGAGAGCTGGGGGCAGCAGCTCCAAAGTTCTAGCCCCAAATCACTGGAATGCTCTCCTGACAAACATCAAGGCCCGAAATATTCCACCAGCTATTAAAAAAATTGCTGAAAACTTGGTTATTCAACCAATTCTAAAAAAAACGATTTTGCATACCTGCTACTGACCCCTGCAGCTAAGACCTACATCCCTAGGCTTTTGTCTCTCTCTGTCTCTCCTGCATGTATGCTTCCTTCACTGTATGTAGATAACTGCTAAGAATGTAGTTTTTGAATTTTCTGTCACAATGCCCTGATACCTCAGGGTCTGGGCGTATAACAAATGAAATAAATAAATAAACCCATTCACAGTGGAGTTAATAGTCACCATCAGCTCCAGCGAGTGATCTGCAACCAATTTGCATTTGTGTACATCTGCACAGAGGGTATTATTGATGCAAAGAACATTTGAGTTCTACTGAACAGCCTGTGTTCTGCTGGAATGTCATCTAGTGCCATTTCGGATGATCTGAGAAGTAATTCCCTCCTCTTTTTACTCCTCTCAATCCTGCTTGCTTCTTTACTTTCTCTGCCTTAGCGGTTGGTGCCACTTCAATCAACCTCTGCTTCCTTCTGCTATTGTCCATCTTTGGGAAGTCATCGAGCTTCACATCCTTTCTTGGTATGACCAACAAAGGCTTGTTGATGTGTACTAATGAGAAAACTCCTCCCCAAATCAGGTGGCAGCTTCTCGTATGCCTTCGATCTGCAAGCTCAATAGTAATCCATCAGCACTGCTGTTCCTGCCTTCGCAGCTGTGAGTTGTTCAATCGTCTTGTACCTCACATTCTCCCCACTTCAACTTCACCATTGTTCTGGTAGCACATTGCTGGTATCTTCAGTGGAATTATCGGCATTGGACCTGCTTCGTTTTCTACCGATGTCAGTAATTTTCCTATGCCTTTGATCCGCAAGCCCAATAGTAATCCATCAGCACTGCTGTTCCTGCCTTCACAGCTGTGAGTTGTTCAATCGTCTTGCACCTCACATTCTCGCCCACTTCAACTTCACCATTGTTCTGGTAGCACAGTGCTGGTATCTTCAGTGGAATTATCAGCATTGGACCTGCTTCGTTTTCTACCCATGTCAGTAATTCTGCGCTTGCTTCCCCATCCTGCAGGCACTTGTCATTCTCTTCCTGTACTTTGTTCACTGGTGACTGCACCAGAATCAGTGCTTTTTTTCCCACCACTCCATCTTGCCATCCATTTTTCGTGTATACTTGGCCATACACTAGTATCTGTGGTCTTTCCCATCAACTAGGCTCTCCTCCAGTCTCCCTCACTCATGTCCAGGGACATGGCAGTTCCTTCAATGTGATAGCCTTTGTTTCTCCCTTCTTAGATCCATCAGTCATGTACTGTATAGTTTCATTTAGCTGCTAATTATTGTTCATCGTGTCAAATGTCTTTATGTAATTATCTTCATATGAGGATGTTCCTTTGGACACCCATCTGAGTGTGGCTCTCTTCCCATGAAATCTTACTTGTGTTTGCACCATCGAGAGATACATTAGGCATTGTGCTCTTGCTGCAGGTATTTCGGTTGCTATAAACCTTCTGGAGGCATTCATGGCATACGGGATTAAAGAGCAGATTTTACAGCTCTCCCCGGTAGTTTCCTTCCCTACTTTCGTCATGTGTTGTACCACATGCTGTTAGACACTCGAGCAGTGTCGCTGAGATACATGTCAACCCCTTTCATGTCCGTGTCCACACTGTGCTTACCTCTCCTTACCTTATCATCAGTGTGCTCAGGGCCACCTGACATGGTCATTCCTCCTGCTCGGGCTGGGGAAATGTCAGTAGAGGGTACAGCGGTGGTGCTAGCAACAATTTATATTCACCAAAACTCGAACCCCATCAACTCACTCGGAAATAACAGATACGCCATACTAATAATGTTCTTTATTGTTTCCCTCTTTTTCACTTACGCTGCTTGATCCTTACAGCCTGAAGATATAGTTGCCCACCTGAAATGCTTGAAGAAATGCGTTATTTTGTTAGTATTGTAAAACACTCTGTTAGGCAGAATTATATGCAGTACCCTTTGGGAACACCACACACAATTAGGACTACAAGTGACAGTACAAATTCACCTTTGGTACAAGCCTGTACTACACAGTAAAGTGGTAGCGATGGCTGAGCAGCCAGACTTAGTTCAAGAGTAAAGTGAGCAGTATCAATAGTTACACAAAGGACAGCAATTACTATGATTCAAACAAACACTGACTCAAGGTTTCTGAGTAAAAGAATATACATTTATTTACACATCAGTTATTAAACATTTCACTATTATCAAGCAGTTGAGAAATCACGATCTTAATACACTATAATGCACCTCATAGATTCTGGACAAGTTAGGCTCAAAATGTGAGCAAAATGGCACTCCAGTAATTAAAAAGGGAGGGAAAGACAAAGTTAGACAGAATTTGAGCAGCACCAACAAGTAAGTAAGCAGGGAAATCTAGAAAAAGGAACTACAGTGACAAAATCAAATTAAAGGGGCCTGGTCCAAAGTCAATGGACCAAAGTCTTTGCAGAGGATCACAGAGTTCAGAGTAGTTTGCGGTTAAGTCTTTGCCAAGAGTTCAGAACGAAGTTGGTCGGACGAAAAGTTACTTTAAAGAATGAAGAAGGACAAGCCCTCGGATTGGCGAAAGATTTCACACACTTTCACTGTGGCTGGACGAAACGAACAACCGGGTTAGCCTAGTACCTTTAGAGCAGAAGAATGCTGTAACTGAGGCAGACGTTCCTGGCAGGTCCTGCAGGCTCACGCTTCCTGAAGCAACTGTCAGACTGACAAGAAGGAGGAAGACTGGAGAGTCCTGCACTGCCCAGGGAAGTAACCAGCAGCGGAGCAAAGCGACGAATAAAAGGTGTGCTCCTTAAAACGCAAGCAGGGTCCGCTCCTCCTGGCTATACGGTTCACTGTAGCTCTGTACAGCAAATTCGACCAGAGGAGGGAGGCCTGGCTAGCAGTTTGGCAAACTGGTTGTTCCCACCAGCTCAAGCAGAGAAGATTCCTTGTAGATCTTCCCGGTCGTCAAAGTTTGAAGATTCGGACCCGCAGCAGGGCTTCACTGGGAGTTTCAGTTGTGGTAGAGGTTCTCTTATGTTAGCTTCTCTTTGTTTCTCTCGATCCAGTGGTGACTCTGCCTTTCCAGCCCCATAGACCTGCTTTTATGCAGCCTGGCTGTCAATCACACAGCAGGGTGGCTGTCCCGCCGGGACAGTCACCATAGCGAATCGAATCAGAGTGCGACATGGGCCTCCAAGGAGACCCTGTGCAGGGAGTCCTAAACCCCTCCCTCACATCCTGTCCTCCTCAGACATTCAGGCGCCTAAGGAAAGCTTCTGTGTAGAAGCCCGTGAAAGGACGGTGAACAAAGGAACCAAACCTGGTTTGGCGAGCAGAATAAAACGCGAGAAAGACTTTTACAAAAAGAAATGGTGACTAAACCCAGCAAGAACCGTATAAAAACATATATGGTCCAGCAAGTTTACGTTTGAGGCTGCCAGGATAGCCTAAAATAATACCAAGGCTATTTAATATAACCATGGTAGGAAAAATAGGGTAGATACCACTGCCACCAGCCAAATCCTAATGAAAAGGGAACAAAACAATGTTCCATGAGAAACAGACACAAAGGGATAAATATTAACCCTTTCCAGTACTCTATGTAAGATAGTTTCTACTGGGTCTGTGAGTTTAAAAAGACTAATATAGTCAATGGCAACTTTACCTGTTCTGGGAGACAGTAGTCAGTCCCATAAAATGGAGTCGGAGTTGGGAAGTCTGAAAAGGACAACCCTGTGTCACTGTACTGAAGGTGCTGTGTAACATACAGTAAAAATGATGCCTATGCAGTAGGTGAGGCTCTACAGTCTATGAACACAAAAATGGTAAACACACACAGCAAAACACATGTAAGAGTGGGAAAAAAGGCTCACACTCTTACCAAGTGAAAAAATAAATCCCAGAAATCCAGAAATGCTACTGAAGGACTCAGTAGGTAAGGGAAATTAGCCATTCTGGAGAATTCTCCCTAACACACTCTTAAACCGTGCAGACCAAATAATCACTGCTAGTAGAAGCAAACACTTCTTCCCACAGCTTTCTTACTGATGGGTCTCTTAGAGTGGCAAGGGCCGGCGGTTCCCTGTGTTCAAGCTGAGGGTAGGTTTGGGCCAAATACTCTATAAAGGCAAGATAGTATACTCCAGGGTATCGGGCTCGGAATCTGCTAGGTCTTGTCACAGCGTGGACAAACTAGTTGGAGAAAGTATATTTTTAAAATGGGGGGTTCCCCCAACCCCTGTTTTTTTTTATTACACTTTTTTTTACTAACACAACCCCCCAACAAAAATCTAAAATAAAAAAACATTCACATTTTTTTTTCCCCAAAATGTTTTCGAGATAATAGTTATTCGAAAATTTGTTTTCGAGAATATGACTGATACCGTTCAGAATGCATTTATAGCTGTTCCAGGTGCTGAACATTGGCCCTATTGGTCAAGGTGACTTTGTTGCCAGGTGAGGCAGCTGCTTTGTAAGGCTTGATGTCTGTCAAATGGTTCCAGACTGTTTTACCCTTTAGTTTCACACCCCTGTCAGCCACCTTTTCCACATAGTTTGGGCCGGTGAACCTTGGCGCATTCCAGCACCTTATGAAGTTATGTAAGAGGTCAATGTCACCCACTTTCACAGGGTTCTTGGGTCCAGAGTCTTGTGGTGCGCTGTCGTCATCATCCTCTGCGCTGTCTTCTGGGCCTCCACCGTGTCGTATCTGGCGAAAGGTAAAAGAAGCGCTAGCCACCGGAGAAGTAATGTATTTGTACATTTACTGAGCTAACACATCTGCACTATTCTCATAATCTTTCAGGAATTTTGTGGGAGGAGCCATGGGAAGATGCATGCGTCATCCAGTCACCACCTCATGGGGCGTTAAATCGTGGTTGGACCCAGGCTTATTGCACAACGCAAACAGTGCAAGAGGTAAACAGTGAGGCCAATTCCTTTTGGTACTTTGCTGTCTCTTGGCTATGCACTCCTTGAGAAGGATGTTCATGCGTTCACACACCCCATTTGCTTGCAGGTGATATGCACAAGCAAACTTATGTTGGATGCTCAACAATGCTGTGATATGCTGAAACACTTTGTTGGCGAAGTGAGGCCCGTTGTTAGACCGCAGGACCTCAAACACGCCCCATCTTGGGAACATCTCTCGGATGAGGAATTTGGCCACTCTAAGAACATCAGCGTGTGAACAGCACCCAGCCTCAATCCACCTGGAAAATGGGCACACAACCACTATCATATAGCGGTACGCTTGACAGACTTGGATCATCTCTACATAATCCACATATAAATGCTGGAATGGGCCTACTGGCCTTGGTATGGCTCCTCTTACAACTCTCAAAGTATGTCCTGCTGTAAACTGCTGGAAAACTAAACAGTTGCTCACAAATTCAGCCACATGTTCATTTAGATTGGGGCAGAACCATGTTTCTCCAATGCATGTAGCAATGACCTCCTTCTCTGTGTGTGTCGGATAGTGCAATTGTGTCACTGCTATGTTCAATAATGCTAGTGGCATCACCACTTTCCCTGTGTTATCTTGTCTCCATAGTGCATCTGTGGGAGACATACAACACCCTCTCCTTATCCGCAGTTCCTTCTCTTCCTTGGGTGCAGCTCCCTGCAACTCCATAATCTGTGCTTCTGGAAGCACATTGTACCCCGCTTGAGTACCATATTCCTGGTGCACTCTTTCACATTTGAGGTTCCTCCTAGCTCCCGCTGTTCCCCAAAATATGCTGCTCACTTGGCCTCAAAGTCAGCTGCTTTGTTTCCCCTTAAAAAGGGATCTTCTGCTGTTGTGTGTGCTTAGCACTTCACTATTGCTACCTGTGTTGGACAGGCAATTACTTTGATCAATCTGCCGAATATGAGTGCATGTTGTACTGGAGTCCCATCTGTCCTTCTGAACCCTCTCCTGAGCCATCGTGCCAGTCCAGAGTGTACTGTGGATGTCACATAGGCTGAGTCAGAATAAATTGTCACTCCTTCTCAATACTGTTTTCCAGGGATAGTAATCGGGCCACTAGTTCTGCTGCTTGTGCTGAGTAATGGGATGGTAAGCGTGCACTTGCTATCACTTCACTTGTCCCGTCCTCCTTCAGTCTTACCACTGCAGCCCCAGTATGCCTGACCCCATCTGTCTGGTCAATTGCTGATGAACCGTCAATGTAAAGCACGTCTCCCCCTCTAGTGCATCCTCCTCCACTTTGTGAGTGCCACTGAACATTTCTATGTTTGCTGTGCAGTCGTGCACATAGTCTCCTGTCTGTAGAACGTCCAATACAAATGTGGCTGGGTTAACAATCTCACTATTTTCAGGCCTACATTAGCTAGGATCACCTCATATCCTGATGCTCTTTGTGTAGTCAGAGTGCTGTTTGGCTTCTGCAGTATTGTGAAGAGGGCGTGCGCCACGAAAAGAGTGGTGTTGCACCCCATGGTTATCGCTCCTGACCTTTCCACTGCAAATGCGGCAGCTCCCAAAGCTTGTCTGCACAGATAGTACGGATAGTGTCCTCTGATTACTTGGTCTAGTTGCCCACTGTAGTAAGCTATTGGTTTGTGGCCCATGCTTGTCTTTTTTTTCAGTACTGGCTTCCACACTACACCATCAGTGTGGGAGAATAGGAAAAATTACATTTTGTAGTCTGGGATCTCTAGCACTGGTGATGTGCTTATTGCTTCCTTAAGGTCCTCAAAAGCCTCAGTCATCTCTGTGGTCCATGTCAGTGTCTTTGTTCCCTTGTGCGCTTCTTTCAGTGCACCCATTAGTGGCCTCGTCTATGTGCTACAGTCAAAAACTAATGCTCTGCAATAGTTGCACAACCCTCAGAACTGTTGCATTTCCCTCACTCTTGTGGCATTAGGTGTCATGCGTATTTTCTCTGCTCGCTCTGGGGTTATCTGGGGTTATCTGCTGGCCATTTTGGGCTAGTGTCTGTCCAATGTATAGCACCTCCTTCTGGCGTACTAAAGCTTGGCCTTGTCCACCTTGTACCTTTTGTCAGCTAGCACAGTCACCATGTGAACTGAGTCCTTCCTACACTGGTCTTCTTTTGTGCTGCAAATCAAAATATCATCTACATATTACAAAACTGTGCTCTCCATCTGTATGTTGCTTAAATCCATCTGTATCACTCTGTTAAAAATAGATGGTGATTCGCAGTACCCTTGTGGTAAATGAGTGTGTTTCCACTTCTGATTTCTATACATAAAGCTGTTCAAGTCTTGCAAGTCTGGGTGTAGTGGTACTGAGAAGAAGGTATTCTTCAAATCAATGAACGTGAAGCAGGCAGCTTCCGCCAGAATGCTGCACAAAATTGTCACTGAATTTGCAACTAACTGGTACTCTGCTTCTACAATGTGGTTAAGAGGCCTCAAATCCTGAATAAAACACCATGACCCCCCTGTTGCCTTGCACACTAGGTACATTGCAGTGTTGCATGGGGATCCTGATGGCACAAGAATGCCTCTCACAATCAGTGCTGTGGTTGTCTCATAAATTCCCCCATCTGCTTCCTTGGTTAGGGGATACTGCTTTACTCTGGGTAAAATTGCTCCTGGCTTCAGGTTGATCTTCACCCCTCCTATGCTCTTTATGCAACCTACATCATAGGGACCTGTAGTTCATAGGATGCTGGGTACCTTGACCATGTCCTCTTCCCAGACTGAGGGTGGCGCCTCCAGAACCATTTTTATTCTCTATGGCACTTCTCTGTAGTGAATTTGCAACCAATAGGTCACACTCATTTCGAACACCATCTCAATTTCTAACCTCTCTTCAGTGAAAAGCTCCTCATCTGTCACTGGTATCAACCTGCATCCCTCTGCTATCACTGCTCTCCATGCCCATTCTGTGTCATCCATCCTGTGTACTGCAATCCAATCCTCTCTTGCAACCACTGCCTCTATTTCTATGGGCACTATTGTTCCCTCTGGCTCATCCATGGGTAGCTCTGGCCTGAAGAGATACTCATTATACTCGCAATAGCAATGTCAGTCCAATACTGAAACATTTCTGGGTCCGCTTGCACCCCCTCTGTACCTTGTGTCCACAATAGGCTTGGACAATCTGTCTTACATTTAACATGTGTATTCCTATTTTGCAGCATATTATTCCCTTGTCTGTGAATGAGATGGCCATGTTTAGTCTGCTCATGATGTCCCATCCCAGGATGTTTACAGGTGTTACTAGTAAAGCAAAGGTAATGATAGGTCATGATCTCAGATGGAAAGTGAGTTATTGTCTGTAAAAGGAACTACTTCTTGAGCCCCAGAGAATCCTTGAGTGTTCATGGCATCGCCTGACAACTTAAATGCTACTTCCCTAATGCAGGGCCTAGTTGCCCCTGTGTGAACAAGAGAGGAAAATGTTGTGTCACCTATCACCACCCCTATGCAAGGTTCCTCACAGGAATAGGTATGATCAACAGGATGGGACACATCAAGTTCGGTTGTGGGTGGTCCCATTTCTCGTAAAGGGGTTGTTGCCCACCATGGTAACTCCTCCCAATTGTCTGATGGAAACCGTCACCACCATGTCGACGTGTGCTGGTGTATCATTGCTCTGTGTCTGTGCTAGTTGTTGCGTTTCCCCCCGAATCTGTGGTGCTTGAAAATACTGCGGTACTGGTGCTGACATCTATGCTGGTTGTACTTGTGTTGGTGCTTGTGGCATTTGCTGATATCTGCCCTGCATCTGTCCTTGTTGTTGCTGGTCTTAGGCATAATAATCATCCTGATTCCCTTGGTGGGGCTGCTGGCCCTGCCCTTTCCAATTCTGCTGCATCCCCCTATTCCTACACACCCTTGAAATGTGCCCTGTCTGCCCACATGTCCAACATTGTGGTAGCTCCCTCCCTTGCCCCTAGAAACCCCCTGAAAAAGCCCTTGGATTCTGCTGCATTTGCTGCCCATAACCTCGAACCGCCCCTGGGAAACCGCCTTGGTTGTGATTCAAAGCCACGCCCTCTGGTTGTCGTCCTCTTCCTCGGAACCCCTGCTGTGGGCCACCCACCCCATGGGTGGTACAAACTGCTAAGGACGTGGCTGCTGATGCAGTGCCTGTGGGCTGTGGCTGGTTATGACTGCCCCTTCCATTGCATACTTCAATCATTGTTTCTGCATTCATTTTGCTTCATTTGCCTTCCTGTCCTCTGCATTTTTCTTAACCTTCTCCTGCCACAGCCTACAATGGTAAACTATCATGAGCTGTATTTCTGACCATCTCTTTCCCTCCATCCCTACTAGTTTCCTTAGACTCTTCTGCAGTGGTTCTGGTAGCCCATGTATCAATATGTGGTAAAATATGGTTACTTTTTTTGTCCCAAGGCTCTCGAGTTCAAGGCACCAAAGCTCTTGAATCTCCTCAATGTACTGCACAGGGTCTTCATTTTCCCTCATTTTGTGTGACGTAATCACCCTAATGTCTGACGTGTCTAGGTATTGTGTTTTCAGTGCTTGCCATACTACCGCTCTGCAGTTTGCAAATGGTGACCCATCATGTGCTGCGTTCTGTGTGATCACTCCTGGAAACCCCGCCCTTTTCCATATGTCATCTACTGTGTCTCCTAAAATCGACACTAAAAGTCCCTTCACGCCACCCATTGCCAACCTATGTCCCGCTGTCATTTTCTTCATCTCATATATCCACTTCCCAGCCACTACACTCAACGATGGTAACCTACACTTCACATTCTCCTTGTCAGTGTGCTTCCACGGTACATACTGAGGTTGCACCCCTTCGCTCTCTAATAAGGGCATCTGTGTGTACACTGCCTCCTCTTCATGCGTCCTTCTTGTTAATATGACCTGTCTGTCCCCCCTCTCAATAACTGTGCACACATCTATTGGCCCCATTATGGGTGCTCTCCTGCTATCATCATACCTTCTCATCATTCATCCCCTTGAACAAGCCATTGCTGTCGCCACTTTCCTTCATCCTGGGAGGTCTCTGAGCCTGTCTATATATATGGTGGTGTCTTGTTGAGTGTTGAAGTCAGCTGTCAGATGTGTGTGCTCATTTGAGTTGCCCCTTCCTTCTCTCCCTGTGTGCATCCTGAACTTCCATGCCACTCGCTTGTTTGTCCCTGCCCCCGTTGACTGGGGTTCAGACTGCCCCCCCCTCTCTCAGCCCCACTGTACCTGTCCTCATTGTCAGAAACTGTGTCCATATTACTACAAAAATTGTTTGCAAAACTCAGTCTCCTCTATGTGAAGTCTGTATTAGGTTTCATGCTGAGGTTGATGTCTCTAAAGTCATATCTGCTTCCCCAGCAGGCCTTTGGGCCTGCTTCCTCCTTGTCTATCGTGCTCCTGCCTCATGAGCTGGTGCTTTCTGATTCTGTTCATCTGTCCTCCTCGAGTCTGTCGCCACCCCTGTCTGGAGCTACTTCTGTCTTTACCACCCTTATTGCTCGCTCGTCCTCCTCCCTGCGCACTCTCTCCCTTGCTAGTCTATCTAGCTGCAACTTCCTGTTCTCCAACTCTGCTAACCTGCATTTTTCCTGCTCTGTTGCCTCTCTTTGTCTCTCGATCTTTTCCAACTCCCTCTCCCTTTTCTCCCTCATCTCCCTCATCTCCCTCTCTGCTCTCTTCCTTTCCTTTAGATCTCTCTCAATGCTTTCATCTCATTCCCTCTCCTTCTCCTCCTCCTTCCCTCTCTCCCTGTCTTCCATTTGTAACATCTCCTCTCTCCTTTGCTGCTTGTGCTCACACTCTAATCTCCTCTCCCTGTCCTTCTCCCGCCTATCCACCTCATCCATTATCTCTGCACAGTCTGTCACTTTGCTACTTCTCTTCAGTCCTTCCATTGTCTTAGTCGCCCCCTCTGCTCCCCATCTGTCTTCCCCTGCAATTTCAGAAGTATCTGTCCTCCTATCCATTCAATCATGGCTATGCCCTAGAGCCCCTGCTTCGTGCCCTGCTGCGCCTCGCTGCTTGCCTCAGGATCAATAGCTGGCTGCCCTGTGCCTTTTGGCTTCTCTTTTTGGTATATGGTGGTGGCTTATATGTCAGATTTCAGTACCCTTCTGCTGCCCTTAATTCTTGCATTGGGTACATCCCCTGCTCATCATCTGTTTCATCAGATGCTACACTTGGAGGGATAGGGGCAGGTGCAGAGGGATGAGTTCCTGGCTCCTTAACCTCCTGCTGGCTTAGCATCCACTGATGCCTCGCGGCACCCCACACACCCTCCTGAAACATGCATCGCAACTCAAATATGGTCATGCGCTTTTTCAACTTCTTCTCCTTAGAAGTACCCTGTATGTGTGTCAATAGTGATTGCTGCACGTCTTTGGAGAAACTTCCACAAGGTGGCCATGGTTTAGTTAACTTCCAAAACAATAAACAAACAGGCAAGTGTGGATAACAAAATCAAGCTTCATTGCTCCCAATGTGTGTGGTCAGTGAGGTTTTTGTTTAGGTGAAGAGCCATGCTTTTACAGTTTTCCTGAAGGTCTAGTGAGAGTTTTCTGCCCTTAGGGAGGGCAGAAGGGAGTACCAGTGAGACACTGCTACTGCAGGGAAGCTAATGCCTCCTCCGCTAGCATGTTTAAATTTCAGAGGTGCAATACAGTGGACATGGGTTGACTTCATAGGTCTGATAGGATTGGCTCTGATAATTTGATGGGCCAAGTACTCAGGTGCTGTGTTCAAGAGGCATTTGCGGGTGATAATAAGGATTTTTAAGTTAATCCTTTACTGGATAGGTAACCGATGCACCTCCTTTCTTGCTGCTAAAATATGGTCTCTTTTGGAAATATTGAGTGCTGAGCATAGCGCATTGTTTTGGATTATCTGCATTTTGCAGATATTCTTCCTGTTTGTGCCTGCCAAAAGAGCATTGCAGTAGTCAAGGATTGCTCCCGTTATGGATTGTGTAATGACGAGGTAGCTTGTTGGTGTAAGGAATTATCTAGCTGCATTAAGAAGTTTGGCCACATATGCTGCTGATGAGGTGATTGCATTGACTTGTTTTGTGAGTGAGAGGGTGGCATCTAAATGCACTCCCAGGGTTTTCATAGATGCTGAAACCGGGATTATCAATCCAGAGGTGCACCACACATCCACATGTTTTTATGGTTAAAAGATGCTCCTAAATTTGGCCATGACAGTGACGCCACTGCTTTACAGTTTATTTCAAAATAAATTACATGCAACATCCTACGTAAACCAGGCATAGTGGCCTACATACATAAATCATATGCTTTCAAAAAAATAAGTGTGGCAAATACAGCTGACGTAGATATATAAACAAAGGTAAATACTATGCTAAAGGTTGCTTTGGCTTCCTAGACCAGTTTGCAGAACCAAGGACAAGTAAATAGCTTGATGTCTTCTGTTAGACACAGTGTAAAAGGCAAATACCCTAAAACACATACAACATTAAAAGGGAAGAAGCATCCAAGTACATCAATTATTGCAATGCAATCATTGCCCTCTTGTGGAATGCAAATATAGACATACAACACAATTCAAAAAATGCCACTGCAGTTGCAATATATGTCACTACAAAGCTGAAAGAACAGAGCTAAAAAACATCTGAGATGACATATCATCTGACAAAACACTGTCACAAAATTTGTACAGCTTTGGCATAAAAATGCTGTCCCATAGAAAATGTGGGTGCTACGAAGTAGAAGACTGTTTAACAGGTAGAGCATTATTTGGAAAACCTGAACACATTGTCTAGCTAAACCTTGGTCCATCTTCATCCTGAAAAAGAGTACTGAAATCCTACCAAGAGATAGAGACAGTAGCCTCAAAGGATCCCAACGGCCAGGACATTTAAAAAAACTATTTAATTGACACATACTTCCCAAACAGAAGTACTGCTTTGGAAAAAATGTGCCTGTACGACAAAGCCCCAAACTACTCCAACAAATACAATGTCGCACCAGATGGGACAACTGGCAAATATTCAGTCTCAATTTGTGAAGGAAGCCTAGTGAAACTTATCATACCCAGCCCAATCAATCATATAAAATTAACATTTAAATCTCCACAACATAGGAACTTTATTACATGGCCCTACTGCAACTTTTTAAACCTTCGAGAAAAGAAGAAGCATGATTTGGTCACTATGATTCATTTGAAGCTGCATTCAAAGCAAACAAAAGCAGTATAACAAATGTCAATTTCATTCAATACAAATAAATGTAGGACAATGAAAGCCAATAAGAGGAAGAAATGTAAGCTCTACTAGATAAAGACACTCCTGATGACAGTCGACCTTCCCTTACAGGAAGCCAAGAACCACCTGGAGAACTACTCATTCTAAATTAAGCAGAAATAGACATGACTGAGGTAGAAAATACCATGTATCAATCTAAACAATCTGAAGAAGACTTATCTGTGCTCAAATCCCAACTAAAGGTTGAACATCTCACCATTTATCTAGAAGTCACTGAAGAAATTGAACATGGTTTTAAACATTAAACTAAAACGTGTAGCTGTAAAAAAGTATAAACCTCTGCTCTTGTATGTAAGTGGTGAAGCTGGGTCTGGCAAAACGTTCTTAATAAAAATAATCAGCACATTTCTCCAAGACTTAACAAATAACAACTTTTCAGCTGTTGTAACAGTCCCCACAAGGTTTAGCTACCTACAACATAGGAGGTGTAACTTTACACGGATTACTACTCCTCCTACTAGAACACAAATACAATTTAGAATACTACAAATTATCTGCAGAAGCTGCTACTGAAGTACGTAGATTCGGAAACAAATGAAAATGCTTCTGATAGATGAAGTAAGCATGGCTTCCAACCTCATGTTGCTTTAATTTATTTCAGAATGCAAGAAGTCCTAAAGACTGACTACGTAGAACCGTTTGGAGTAAAACACGTTATTGTTTTCAGAGACCTTCTACAGTTAACATGAGTAAAGGGACAACCTATTTTTAAAAACTTAGGACACAAGCAATGCCTTAATACACTCAGCAGTATTGGAAATATAAATTTCTTGCAACATTTTCGCTACAGAGAACTAACTCAAAACATGCATCAGTCTGCTGATCTCACCTATGCTAACATTTTAAAAAGAAGACTGCTTACTAAAGATGTAAAATCCATCTGAAATACTAGGCTAATCCATGAGCTATATGTGCAAAAACATCTGCTCCTGATATCATGGAACAATTAACTCAAAAAAATATAAAAGGCATGCCCTTACTGCCAACACTTGCAAGCCGTAGTCAATTCAACAATACAATGCTGAAAAAAGAAATGCAACCCATACTGCATATCAGCTCCACAGACAAACTAGAAGTACATGGCATGACACTCCCTATGTGTCAACAAGCTACAGTACAACTAAATAGCTTAGAAAAATCTATCTCCAACACAGCTGGATTAGAAAAAGTATTAACTCTGTGTCTAAAATGCAGAGTAATTCTAAAACGTAACCTTGATGTAGAACAAGGTTTAGTCAATGGAGCAAATCGCACAGTTGTTGGCTTCCAAACATATACACATGACAACAACATTCAGTTTGTCAATATCCACTTTGAAAAATGTGTGGGAGTTAAAAAAAACTGGCCGCACAATAGCACATTTCCTTCTTATCAAAGAAATGTATGTATGCAGAGAACAATTCTCTCTCTCATTTGCATATGCTCTCACTATTCAAAGATTGCAAGGTCTAACCCTAGATCATGCATAGATTGACATTGGCAGCACAGTCTTTAAAGAAGGTATGAGTTATGTAGCACTTTTGCACTGGCGAACAATCAATGGTCTATTCCTAGTTAACTTTGATGCAAACAAAGTCAATGCTGACATTTCTTGCATCCTAAAATACAACATGATACATGCACTGTACACCCCATCTTGATGTGTACCCTGTACCACAAAAAAGAAAATCTTTGAAAAGAAAACTAATAGAATCAGGACCTATAACAGATCTCCCAACAATATCACTAAAGAAACAAAGACCAACTGCTTCTTCGTCTAATAATACAACCACAAAACTGGACGTCCATCAGAATACAAAGAGACAAATATCTCTTCTCAAAAAACAACTGCAGGCCCATCAAAGGATGCAGAGGCAAAACTCTCTGGTCCACTAGAATTCAGCAACACAACTAGAGTAAATTGCTATGCAAATGTAGCAATCAATCGTCCTTTCCAATTGCCACCAATTGTTCACAACATTTACTTAAATAGCTTGGACCAATTGTGTTTGCAATGGCTCATCCTTCATAGAAATGGCACAAATAAGCTTGACAGCACTTACAGTGTCTCAGGTATAAGACAAGAATGGGACTACTGTACAGGAATGGTACAAATCACAATAAAAACACAGGAAGATCCACAATCATTCCTAATGTACTTACTACAAGTACTGAAAAAAACATCCCTATAAATGAAATCTTCCAGATTTCATATATGTGAAAATATACATGCACTCTTTGCAACCATGTTTCACAAGAGCACATACTTAATGAACAATTTTTGTATGTATCCATACCAAATAGTGAATCCTTTCCAATTCACCAGCTTCTGCAGAATTCAAATGATGGCATATTATGCCCTTTTTGTAATTCAGACAATCGGTTCAACATAAGAAATATACTCACATGGCCAATATGTGATACTAATGCTTCAAATGTACAATAGAGATGGTACCAAAAACAACTGTAAACTTACTAGCTTCACACACAGCCAAGTATTTCTTGGCAAGAAAACCTTCACGACAGTGGGCATAATCTACCACACTGGTGCCACAACCACTGCAGAGAACTTTACTGCATATGTAAAAGAAAATAAGTGGTTGGTTTGAATGTAACAACACTTCCGTTACTCTAAAACATTACCAGCAAATCTAGCAAATTCCTACTTAATATTCCTTAAACCCAAATTCAGTCACTAAACTGTTGCACAATAAACAGACTATGCCAACGGGTATCTAACGACATCCATAATACTACAATTGTACTTTTAAAAGGATAAATAGTTAGAATATGCCAATAGGTATCTAACTACTTCAAAATATCCTTACTTGCAATACACTTCAAATATGCCATCACAGTTCTTGTTACAACAATAGTTTGTATAAAATCCAATATAATAAAACTATGCCAACTTTACCAGCACATTTAACAAATGCCTACTTAATATTCCTTCACCCCAAATTTACTCACTAAACTATAGTACAATAAACAGTTAGACTACGCCAACTGGTATTTAGCTACTTCTAAAATGCTACAATAGTACTTTTAAAACCCAAAACAGTTAGAATACGCCAACAGTTATCTAACTTCTTCTAAAATACCCTTCATGATAATAAACTTCAAATATGCCATCACAGTTTTTCTGAAAGTCCAGTATACTTAGAATATGCCAACAGGTATCTAACTACTTTAAACATGTCCTTAATCACAACACACTTCAAACAAACATACTATCACACTTACACTCACACAATTCGTTTTTTTGTAATCCTCTATGGATTTATTTTCCCAATGACCCAATCATTTTTTCATGTCAATACAAAAACAGTGTATTACACAATAATGTTGTACCAAACAAACTACATAGAATGTACTGTTTATGAGGGTCAAAAAAGTACATCTATTTGTAAAATTGTATGCAATTAAAACGTTTAAACTATCACGCTTAATATATTATACTGTGTGTTTTTCACAGAAAAAGAACCAGATTACAGATTTATTACTGTATGAAAATAAGTAACCATACCAGGTATAATCGTCTATATTATCTTCACAAAGAAACAGATACAAATTACATAAGCACTATCCTCATTTCTACTATAATCATAAATACCATATACACTACAATTTTTTCATTCCACCATATTGCAAATACTGTATACTCCCACTATAGTACCTATAATTACAATATGCATATTACTATATTATGTGTTGCCAGTGGCCACAACCACCACAACATAATTAAACCATATGACAAGTACACACCATACACCTTCAAAGAATAAGACCCAGTCAGAACCCGCTGCCATCCAAATGATGTCCGCGGACACTAAAATTGATTGCAGACTGCGCAGCACCTGCACGCCACTTTTCACCTATGTAAACAGCTCCATATCAATGTTACTGCACTACCCACCCTTTCCAGGCCCTCTTTCGGCCAACAAATAAACCCAAATGTGTTTCTCAGACTTTTTGTTAATTTTACTGTCCGTGGTCGGTGGCCACTGTCCGCAGAACCGACATGGCGACCGTTTCAAAATATCTGAAGCACATCACGCTTTTCATTAACCAGTTAAGGGGCAGGTTTGATGTCCATGGATATCACTCTAGCCTTTGATTGGTCCAAAGGTGACCACGGACCGCAAATCAGGAAGTAAGTAAGCAGACCGGACCCAGATATCAATATTTTTTGTACCTACTTTTTGGCTGTTTTTAAAAAAAAACTACTGGATGGATTTACACCAAATGTACAAAAGCTCACTTTTGGGACCAAGCCACCATTCCTAATTAGTGCGATCTAGTCGGTCTGTGTACACCCCCCCTGGACCAATCAGGGTCTGGCATGATGTCCCCAGACATCCAGCACGCCCGCTTACTGGATGGTGAAAAACATGAGCTGCATCAGATATTTTGAAACGTTCGCCATGTTGCATTCGCAGACAGCAACTGTAGTCTGCATTCATCGCTGTAAAAACATATTGAAGAACACAACATTGCACTGGTCAAACTAATGAAACTATCTCTGGGGAGGTGAGGCGTGATGAGGATGGGATGGGATATGACCATAAAGAGACAAAAAACGGGTGGTTCTTCATCTTCAAAGTCTGTGAAACAGTTTGGGACAGCCCTGTAATATTCGTGAACATCTCAGATGTGCGGGCACATCCATACATATTTTTACATTACAGGGTTGGTGAAAAGCAGTTTTTTGATGGCTTATACCATTGGCACCACTCAATGAAACTGCATGGAATTTTGTGATATCATTCCAGATCTGATCTTCAATGGTTCTACAAAGTTTGATGCTGGTTTGCCAAGAAAGAACAAAATTAAAGGGGGGTCTCAACATTTTTGAAAGACTTATACATTTGGTGCCATCTTACACATCTGCAAACAAGTTTGCAAAAAGATTTAAAACCCAGATTCCAATGCTTTTGCAAAGTTTAGTGTGATTTTGTGAAGAAGAGGCAAAATTAGAGGAGCGATTTGAAAATGTTTAGATGGCTTATACATTTGTTGCCATTTGACAAATGTGCACAAACGATTTTAGAATGATTATAGTCCCAACCTTGAATGTTTGTGGGAAGACTGAATGGATTTTGTAAAGTGGGAGCTAAATTATATGACTATTTTATGTACGTGCATTTTGACTTTTTTTATAAAAAATAAAAGATGGACGGATTTGCAGCAAAGTCGTGGAAGGAGCATTGGCAAGGACCTGAAAGCATGGTTTTCAAATGTGTCTGTGTTTTATTTTTTGAAAAGTGTCATAATGTAGGTACAAAAATAGTGATATACCTTTGGTGACTGAGAAATAGCCTGTGGCCATGGGTAGTGGCCAGATTGTCCGGGTCATAGCCTAAGGCCATGACCCAGACAATCTGGCTACTGGCCATGATGGACTCCAAGACAATGCTAATCAGCAGATAATTACTGAGCACGTCGAACCAGGAGCCCACGTGGTCACCAGGCCATCCCTTCAAATCATTAACCACCCTCATTCATGAAGATACTGGGACAAGATATTGGGATTGCATGCCAGACTCATTTCCATAACCTCGCAACAATGACTGGCCCACAATCCATACACCTTGAGAAAGACCCTAGAGAGTCGAAACACGTCGGCTGACTTCTAATAATAAATATAGCAAAAACAATGGTTTTGAAGAACGCTTTATTATGACAACAGTTACCTATTGAATAACCAAGCGCTCAGGTGAACAGGGCTCACTCTACTATCCGAAACCCAACACTTGAAGAAGGAAGGGCACTTTCACAAAAGAACCCCATCACCAGCAGCTGGGTTATCTATTTAAAGAACTAGCTGAAGTGCAGTGATCTACTCATTTGACCACCCTGCAATTATTTGATAATCGTGTACTCTGATTTCATTATTGGGGCACACAGCATGGCCAAAGCCCAAGGTTTCAATGATAATACATATTCTGCTTGTGGCTACAGCCTGAAGTGCTGTACTGAATTACAACAAACCTGCGTGAGGAGCATCAGCAAGGACCTGAAAGCATATTATTGCAAATCTGTTTTGTGTTTTATTTTTCCAAAGTGTCCAAATGTAAGCACAAAAATAGTGATATAATTTTGGTGCATGGACAATGGGCTTGGACCTCGGCAAGGACGAATGCCTACTCTGATTTACTTATTGGGGCATGTGGCATGGCCGAAGCTCTAGGTTTAAATGAGAAAACAAATTCTGCTTGTGGCTGCAGCCTGGAGTGCTAGATGGGATTGCAGCAAACTTGAAAGAGGAGTATCAGCAAGAACCTGAAAGGATGCTTTTGCAAATCTGTCCTATGTTTTACTTTTTTGAAATTGTTAAAACGTAAGTACAAACAATTGTGATATAACCTTTATGGTAGGGCAGTGGGCCTGGCCGTTGGCAAGGACAAATGTCTACTCTGATTTGCCTATTGGGGTATGCAGCATGGCCAAAGCCCATGCCCCATGGATTGGGGAGACTGGCCATGCAAGCCATGAGCACTGGCCATTGGTTACATTATGAGGGTATAGTGGACACTGAACTAGGATGCTGAGTAGGTGCAGTGGGTAACTGAGGTTGTTTGGTGGGGGTCGGGTCATGGTCGAGCCTCATGACCTAGGCAATTGAACAATGACTTGTACCTCCAGCATGAGCTGCTGATAGCGACCCAGATAGGTACGCACTGCTAAAAATAAGTTTGTTAAAGGAGGTTTATAGTTCTTTCATATATGTTAAAGGAGGAATTATTATGTACAATTTGTTGGTATAAGTAAGGGAAATCGAGATGTAAAAGATTTGTAGAACATTGTTAAGTGGCA
Organism: Ambystoma mexicanum; assembly: GCF_040938575.1. Taxonomy (NCBI): domain Eukaryota; kingdom Metazoa; phylum Chordata; class Amphibia; order Caudata; family Ambystomatidae; genus Ambystoma; species Ambystoma mexicanum. The sequence continues at coordinate 525,290,223 of NC_090927.1, forward strand.
GTTGGTGGGTGGAAGTTTAACATTTTGATAGGCTATATGCAGAGTTTTTTTTTAGTGATTGGTGATTATATGTTTGCATGGTTTAAAGCAGGCAATGATGGCGTGTTACAAACATAACAGTAAAAAGAGTAGAAGGGCTGTCTTGTGTGATGGTGTGCATGTGCAATCCGGGTTTTCTAATAAGGCATGGGCTAGACAAGGGAACACCGAGATTGTGGATAGTCATAAAGAGCAATGGATTATGGTTTTTATTGCATACTAGAGAGAAAATATTTGGGAGAAAATTGTCTCTGTATTTTTTTATTTTTCTCTAGTATACAATTGTCCATTATTTCCATTAGCATAGTAGAACATGCCAATGGCAATGTTGGAGAATTGTGTTGAATCTAACTACTTCATTGAAACATGCAAGAAGTAGATAGAGTCTATACGCTTATTTTTGTAGTTCTATTTTTTAAATGTGAAAGGTGGTTCCAAAAGGAACCCTTTTCCATGTTTTTTTTGCAATTTATTTTTTGCAGGAGAGGCCAGAAAGTAAGGTGGGGAGGGAAATGAGGGAAAGGGCACCAACCACAGATATGGACGGGCAGGTGGACAGGGAAATTTGTTTCGCCTGTGTTACATCTAAGGTAGGGGGCAGTCTTTCTCATGCTCCTTGATTACAGCTTTAAAAGCACTTTAAAATTGCTCCCCCCTACAGAATGGTGTGTTGCAGTATATACAGAGTACTGTTGTCTTTGAAAGATATGGATCAAAACGTTCTTTTATCACTTGCAAGGTTGCTGGTGGGATTTTGTTTGCCACAGAACTAGGCTGTCTGGTTACATCATTGGCTGAGGAGGATGAGGTAGAGGAAGACAGCCTGCTACTTCCTAAGAAAGGAACAGCCGTTCTGAGAGCATTGTGGTGGTTGGATTTGGTGTGGCGGCACATGGAGGTTGTCCCATAGGAGTACTGCCCAGGTTGTCCATTGCTGAGTACAACACTAAGTGCATTTCACTTTGGCAGCTTTAGCCTTTGGTACATTCCCAACAGCGGTATATAACAGCCACACCCATGATTCTCTCTGGGTGCTAGAGGTAGGCACTTGCTCTGACTCATCATCCTGTTCCTTTTCATTGTCTTTTGAAGTATTGCACTTCTTTCATTGTGTAGGTCCTCCAGCTAGTGGTGTTGGTGGCTCTTGTGGAGGAGGGATGGCAATAGCTGATACCATTTTTAAGATAAAGAGTAGTTTTGCTGATATTCTTCTATGTATGTGCTGTGTGCTAGATTGTTAAAGGATAATGAGTAAAAATATGTGTGGATGCTGTGCAAGGATACATTTTCAGTTTAAAACAACCTCAATCAGATGGAAATGCAGTTTCAAGGTGTTTGCGAAGGACAGACCCATTCACGAAGTGCGGATTCATTCACAGAGACGTCATCATGCTGTGCGCGCGTGGCCACGTGACAATGCCTGGGAAGTCTGTGATGACGTCAGGCGTTTGGGGAATGTCAACGAACACAAAAACTGTGGAAAAAGTTGCAAAAAGTATTATAAGTGTTAGAAAGTATGCTAGAAGGTGAGGAATGGCAGAGTGTTAAGCTGAAACTTTGTACATTGAACCGAAATGTTGCTATATTAGGGTAAGTATGATATTTGTAAATTGTACCAAATTAGGGTGCACTGGTAAAAACCCATGACATTCACTGAAAACATGTTTTTAAAGGGACTTTGTGGTTAAGTTGCACTAAAAAAAACGTATCAAATTCAATGAAAAATCTTTGTTAAAGGGACGTCATGGTTACAAGTAAAACCGGAAAACCCCAGAAATTTGCCAGTTGTGGTAAGCTAATCACGCATAACTCGTGTCACCTACGTGCATTGCTAAGACAAACACCCAGTACATGAAAGATGACATCACAAATGTCATTGATAACATTACTGAGGACATCACGTATCTGGGCCACTTGTCTTTGTTCACTGACATGTCAAACATTAACCTTCTTATATCTTCTTAAAGTACGTTTCAAAAAGTTTGATTTGACCTCATAGTGCACGTAAATGTGGCTATAAGCAGGCCTCAAACACACAATTCATTTGTGCACATGATAATCAAGTCTAATTTTATTGCCATTTTTTGGTGCTGTTGTTTCTTCCTTACATTAGTTTCCCTGTATGTGGCTCTAATTCAGAGGTCTTCAATCTGTGGGGCGCGCCCCCCTTGGGGGGCGCACCACCATGCCTGGGGGGGGGGGCGCGTGATGCCTGGCGCAGAAGAAGAGTAACGGTTTTTTTTTTTTTTCCTGCACTGAACTGAGCATGTGCAATGGGGAGCCATTGGCTCCCATGCACATGCTCAGCCAGTGGGATGTGCTCGGCGCGTGGCCATGAAACAGGAAATAAACGCAGCCTGGACACGCGCTTTCCTGCATTTGGATCGCACGTCCAGGCTGCGTTGTGGTGTCCTGTGTTCCTTGCTCCTGCTGTCGCCACCTGTGAGAGGTAAGTGACCCTTTATTTACAACGCGGCTCCCCCGTGGCAATCTGCCATGGGGGAGCTGTGTTATTAATACAGTACCGGTCCCCCCTTCGCCTCTCTCCCCCTGCGTCCCCCCTGCATCCTCCACATTGGGGGGCATGGAGGAGAGGAGGCGAGCGGGGGACCAAAACTGCTCTGCCGGTGCTGTATTAATAACGCAGCTCCCCCATGGCAGATTGCTGGAGCCCATGTAATCCTAATTTGAAGTCTCAGGAAGACCCATATATCCTTGTGTAACTGTTTTGTTTTCATTGCAGCAGCATTGCTCCATGTAACCTTGACTAACTGTTCTGTTTTCATTGCAGCAGCATTGCTCCAAGCGTCAGTCTATCAACCAAACCACCTGTGTTCCGGCAAGAAAACCCCAGTGAAGCACTAGCCCCAGTCACGCAGGTAAGGATTTATTTTCCCTGTGTGCCATTGGATGAGTAAATATTCTGATGTTTTATATCCACCCTGTGCAAGGTTGCACCTGCAACCTAGTCCGGGGCCAGACTGCAAAAAAAAATTAGAGCTAGGCCTGCATGATCTGAATAGTAATTCTTCTGAGGTTCGTACCAATGTATTTTAATCCAACTAGTGTTTCTGACCCATTTTTTTGTGGGGCTTCCCTCCCCCACTCCCAAACTTTTCAGACTGTTTTTTGCTGAATTTTTGCTTTTTAAAAATCGCCTGTCCTTTTTTCCCCACCCCATATTTCTGACCCTTTTTTGCATGGGGTGTTTCGCACCAACCCCAACCTTTTCACATGGCTCAGTTTAACTCTTTGAATGTTGTGTTTGCCATGTTTACGCTTTTTTGGGGGTGCAGTTTTACTTTTTTAAAACCGTTTGCAATGTTTCGACAGGTTCAGGCTTTTTTTCCTCGATAGATCGTTTTCTAGTGCCCAAAGATGGTAGGGATCTGAAACGTAAAGCGGAAGGAGAGGAGGGAACAGACAAAAGAAATGCAAAAACAAGGAAATATGATCACTCTTATTTGGACTTTGGGTTCACATGCATCACAGTCGCTGGGGAAGTGAAGCCGCAATGTGTGATTTGTGGTGCTACATTAGCAAATGACAGTCTGAAGCCAACGTGGTGTTTGGCATTCACTCCTTCGTTAGGGGCACCATTCTACTCCAGCGCGCGATAACCGTTTGCAACCGAGTACAATTTTGGAGTCCATGTTTATAGGGGGGGCCTGGGCCAGAGACATTTTTCTTAGGGGGGGCTCGGGGTCAAAAAGTTTGAAGACCACTGCTCTAATTTGTATGCATCCTGGGTTTTTATATGTATTTTTTGTATTAACACAAGTGTGTTGTAAGTTTGAAATCGTTAGCTATTTATTCCATGTTTAACATTATGCAAAACTTTGATAAAGTAGTATTTATTATTTTACTATTGGAAATTACCAGATAAAAAATGTGTACTTCTTTGGTACATGCTGCAGCCATTGCCTATGTGTTTGTATGATTAGGTGCCTGTATTAACCACAACACTCAAATATAATGTTTTCTTTAGCTGAGAACATTCTTTGATACATTAAGTAGTTCATGATAGGTCTCCCGATCACCCCTGATATCTTGTTACTAACATTATAAACACTACCCCTTGTAGGGACTGTTCATCAAAATTATTTTCATATTTGATGTCATCAATGGCATTTGTGATGTCATCTTTCGTGTACTGGGTGTTTGTTTTAGCAATGCACACTGGTGGCATGAGTTGTGTTTGCTTAGCTTACTATAACTGGAGAATTTCTGGGGTTTTTCAATTTTACTTGTAACCATAGCGTCCCATTAACAAAGATTTGTCATTGAATATAAAATATATACATATTATAAACAGAAAGGGTTTAATTTTCTTCATAGCTTGTGTGATTTAAAAGTGACTTGGAGTCGTGCACTGCTTTGTTAGCTGAAAGCATTATAATGATGTGTTATTTATATAGCGCCTTAATCATATAAATATGTCATCACGTTGAACAGGGGCCAGACTAGGGGTGCCATTAATTACTGCAGGTTTTTGCCAAGATGCTAAAAACCTGTTTAAGCATAAACTACTCGATTGTTGACATGGCTTGCTCTTTACAATATAATATGCACATTTTATTCTCTGAGTTGTGTTTGAATAAAATATGCGTTTTCTAAAATACTCATACAAAATAGAAATATAATTGTAGCATTTACAACCAGGTGACTTGCTTCCGTCTGCATGTAGAATGCAACTTATACATAGTATTCTTTCATGAATGGCACTGGATTTTTAATTAAGATTATTACCAGACATTTTAACAATCGTGTACTCTTACAGCTTTTGAGAAAAATGCTCGACACTTATCCGCACACACTGGCTTTATAGCAGAGCGCTGAAAATATAATCAAACCGCCGGTAGACAGGCTACAGCTGTTCACACCGATTTCTGCAGCAGGTCTGGTAGACTAAATAAATGAGTGCACCACCCTGCCCTGACCCAGGACCTCTGTCCCGATAATTCATTGGCAGGGTATCCGGTTTGTATTAATCTAGCAGTCCCCATGCACTTATTAACACAAGTGTAGCTATTTCTACAATCTCTATAGACTATATGTTCATTTCACTGAATTTTGATATACGACAGACCTGTCCCGAAGGAGCTATTTAACCTTCGTGTGAACACGCCTATTTTCAGAGCCTCTTGTGCTGAAGGCTGTCTCTGTTAGCAGGCTGCCATTTGCTAGTTTCAACCTTCCCTGTAAGTCTTGTACTTGTAGACAGTTGCTGATAGGCTCTGTATTTGGGTTTTTCTAAGCAGTGGTGTCGCCAGGAATCAAATTTAGGAGGGGCACAGAGGGGGCCAAAGACAAAAGAAGGGGGGCACAGGCAAAAGTAGGGGGAGAAGATGGTCACTGCTCGTTTTAGGTAGGGGTGGCACAAGGGCGGGCACAGGGTTTCACAGGGGGGGCCGTGCCCCACAAACCGTCCCCCCTAGCGACGCCACTGTTTCTAAGTGGTGGATCCTATAGCAGGTGTAAGTCAACTGAGGTATGGGAATATGCTTCATGGGATTAGAAGGCTTCATTTGCATTTAGGCTATGTACAGTTACATATTATTTGTAGTGCAATATAAGAGCAATAGTAGAGCAATATTAGCAGGAGCATCTCTGAATTGCCGCACATTAAACAAACGGAACAGCGTGTGGGGTCCTTTGATATTAGATTACAGAAATAAGGACGTGTTGGGGGAATGGTAAAGACTGTTGCCAAGAGTGTAATTAGGACATGTTGTAGCCACGGAATAATCCATGTCCATATTTTATAAGGAAAATATCACAAGTTTATTATATCAGAAGGACCTCAACATCTATCCGTGCTGATGGTGAACCAACGGAAAAACAACCGTCCTTTGGTGCCCGTGCGATGACATTCTATAATGGAACACTGAATGTCATTGTGTGCACATTGTACATACCATAATACATGAATACATATGATACATACACTGAATAAATGTGCGCCGAAATTTGTGGCGCAAGCTGGCGCAAGCGTGAAAAAGCTAGCGCACGCGTGCGACTCACACGCGTGCGATTCATGGAAGGCCCTGCGTGTGTTTTTTCCCGGAATGTGCGCCAAATCTGCGCTTACCTTACACGTCACTGCGACTTTCCAAACACGTGCGTGACAGGAACAGGGAAAGCGCACAACTTCTCGCACACACACCTAAAAAGGGGGGCGGAACACGGGGAATGGGGAACAACACGTGAAAATGTAGGCATAACGTGGGACTTAACGCTGGGAAACACACACAATGCCCACACGCTAGTGAACAACACGTATTCATGGAATCAAATAGGGAAAACCCATGCACGCCAAAACACACGCACACGTACAATTACGTCTGCCACACGAAAGCAGGCGGAAGCGCCCCCGTGCAGCATAAAAGTGCGCGCAAACAACAAACAAGCATATACAGCTACGATGAATGTCCCATTCCTCGCAGCAGTGATAGTGGGACACCGCAGGAGGAGGAGAATAGCCAGGCGCCGCATTTTTTTCCTCAGGACACTCCTTTTTGGGATACCTGATGACCAGGTCTATGGCAGGTATAGGTTTCCACCTCATATTATCCTAGAGCTGGTCAGGGAGTGGGAGGATGAACTCACATCACCCACCCTGTGCTCCCAAGCATTGAGTCCCTTCGAGAAGGGCTCAATGTACTGCATTTTTTGGCCACTGGGTCATTTCAGCAGACAACTGCTATAGTGGGGGGTGTCTCACAGCCCACGCAGTCACGTTGCCTACACCAGGTGTTGGCAATCATCACTGTGCGCCCCTCAGTCCGCAGGCACATATACATGCCCAGAACACCTGCAGAAAGGCAGGCCGTCGTCCTGGACTTCTACAGGGTGGCACACTTCCCCAAAGTGTGTCCACCTAGGGTCACTGAAAACATCTATCGAAACCACAAGCACTGGCATTCCATCAATGTGCAGGTGGTATGCGATGCCAAGGGAATCATCACCTATGTCTATGCAAACTATCCAGGGTCCACCCATGATAGTTTCAAATTCAGAATGTCTGCCCAGAACCGGGCCCTGGAAGCTGGGAAGCATGGCGACACATGGCTCCTAGGTGAGTACAAATGCCTGTGCACATGCATGCATGTCACACACAGACAAATACACACACCCAACTAATGACAACCATTATCACCTTACCAGGGGACAGTGTCTACCCTCTGAGCACCTACATGATGACGCCAATACGGAACCCCACCACACCACCCCAGGTAAGATACAACACAGCCCATATTGCAACCAGGGCCATAGTGTAGGGCACATTCGGAGTGCTCAAGTCACGCTTCCGCTCCCTTGACCGCTCTGGTGGACAGCTACTATATGCACCCCCAGTAGTGTGCAGGATCATTGTGGCAGCATGTCCTGCACAACGTTACAACACAGCATGGCGTACCGGTGGACATGGTGGTGCCTTCACATCCCCAACCACACGCACGGCCACTGCACCTGGAAGTGGAAAGGGCATGTGGTGAGGCAGCCCGTATCCAGCTTGTGGCCACATTTTTCACCCAAACTCCAACCTCTGCGGAGTGCACACAGGCCTGGCACATACCAGGTCACAATCGATGATGAGAAAGGGACAGTTAACTGTCACAACCTTACCACTCTGAGAATGTGTCCATGGAAGTGCCACATTGTGTGCCTCCCTAGCTACCCAAACACAACCATTCCCATGTGACCAAAGGGAACACATGCAAGGTTCATATCACCACCCCCCTCTGCAAAACAGGGCGTGAAAGTACTGGTATGCCACCCAAACCCTCCCAACCCCCATGACCCCCGTCTGCCACACCATACCATGGTCTGCAATGGAAAAACATCCAACCATATGCACAACACATGACACAATAGTCATGAAGTGCCACGTGAGAAATGTAAAAACGCACTAGACAATCACACCTGACATGGAATCACTGACCAAAACCTCAGACCCTGAAAACAGTTGCACAAATGCATGCCACCAGTGGTGCAAGCAACAAAAGTCAGAATACCTTTTGGCATGCACATTGGACAATCGAAAATTGCCTTATCAAACACCACTCACTGGACAGCACAGTGAGTGTGCATTGCGTTGGGAAAACCCCTTGAGCATCATTTAAAAAAAGTGCAATCAACAAAATAGTACCCTGTCATGCATGTACATGATCATTGACTCGAAAGTGAACATGGATTGTCGGGACACAGCATGCCTGAGAAGGCAATCTGGGTGCACGTGTGTGCATGGTGTCAACGTAGTTGGTGGGGGGGGTCGTTGCATAAGTGTTTGCGTCAGTAGGGACATGCATCGAATACATGCATGTGAAATGAAGTGAGCCTCAGTGTCCTGTACACAGCACATGTGAACATTGCACTCAAGTACCCCCCTCTGTGATAAACCACACCCATCCTCTGACACCTCAAAATAAAGCACAACATAGGATCATCCATTGACCTGCAGAACATATCATGTACAGAGTACCCCACATCCACAATGGCAGACGGTGATCCATCACTGATTCATTGAAAATCCTTATACGACCTACACACAAAGTTCAGCAAAGCGCCTCTGTGAGGGAGGGAACAATGTACCCCGCTCGCGGCAGGCCAATCGCGTGTAAAGTTCCACATGCACCCCGGAAATACACGTACCCCGCTCACGCCAGGCCAATCGTGTGTAAAGGTCCCCGCACACCCCCGAAATGCACGTACCCCACTTGCGCCAGGCCAATCGCGTGTAAAATTCCATGTGCACCCCCGCAATACGCGTACCCCGCTCGCGCCAGCCCAATCGTGTATAAAAGTCCCCATGCACCCCCGGAATACACGTACCCTGCTCGCGCCAGGCCAATCGCGTGTAAAAGTCCACACGCACCCCCGGAATACAAGTACCCTGCTCGCGCCAGACCAATCGTGTGTAAAACTCCACGCACACCCCCGAAATACACGCAGGCCGCACATCAACCATGACCATGACCTGCAGGCAGATCTTCACCCCTGGGCATGCTCCGCAGGCAGCCTATCCACCCTGACCATGCTCCGCAGGCAACCCATCCACCCTGGGCATGCCCCACAGGCAGCCCTTCACCCCTGGGCATGCTACGCAGGCAGCCCATCCACCCTGACCATTCCCCACAGGCAGCCCATCCACCCTGGGCATGCCCCACAGGCAGCCCTTCACCCCTGGGCATGCTCTGCAGGCAGCCCATCCACCCTGACCATGCCCCGCAGGCATCCCATCCACCCTGGGCATGTCCCACAGGCAGCCCTTCACCCCTGGGCATGCCCCACAGGCAGCCCATCCAACCTGACCATGCCCCGCAGGCAGCCCATCCACCCTGGGCATGCCCCACAGGCAGCCCTTCACCCCAGGGCATGCCCCACAGGCAGCCCTTCACCCTTGGGTATGCTCCACAGGCAGCCCACACCACAGGGAGGACTTTTTCCATGCAATTTTGCTGGCGCTAGCTGGGTACGCGTATACAGAGGGCTGTGTGGGGAGTTTTCCATGTGTTTTCGCTGGCGCGAGCGGGTACGCATATTCCAAGGGGTGCGCAGGGTGTTTTCCATGTGATTTCGTGGGCGCGAGAGGGGTACACGTATTCCGTGGTGTGTGCGGGGTGTTTTCCATGCAATTTTGCTGACGCAAGCGGGGTACGCATATTCCGAGGGGTACGTGGGGTGTTTTCCACATGATTTCACTGGCGCGAGCAGGGTACGTGTATTTCGAGGGGTGCGCGGGGTGTTTTCCATGCAATTTTGCTGGCGTGAGCGGGGTACGTGTATTCTGAGGGGTGCATGGGGTGTTTTGCACAAGTTTTCATGGTTGGGGGCTGTATGCTGGTCCACTGGCCTTTGCACCATGTACTGGATTTGTGCGATGTTTTTGGCGCACAGGGTGTGGTTGGGGGCGTAACTGGTGCTGCTGCTGGGTCGCTGCACCACCCTGCGCCACGGCTGATTATGGATGTTAGTACCCATGAATACGCTGTGCGTCAAAATGGGTTTTGGCGCACGCGGCTGGCGCAGACTGGCTCACGCTCCCTCTGTGCGCCAGCTGCGTGCGCCACTTCTGCGCTTAATTCTATGAATTACCCCATGAATGTCATTATGCGCAAATTGCACACATCACATTACATGAGTGGATATGGCAGGACAGTACTACCTGGATCACTATACAGTGTTTTTATGTATACATACATGAACTACACATGTTTTCAATGTGAATGATAGTGGAATATTGTGATATGCCCACAATCACAACATTCTTTTTTATTAAGGGCCAAGACTTTGATTAGATCTCATGCCCCCAATCTCTAATGTCACCTAAGACTCAAGCATCGTTTTTTGAAAGAGGTACCAGGGAGTTGGGACCTTGTGTAGCTGTCAAGAGTATAAGGTACAGAGCACCGACTCTACACTCTCTAATGCACCCACTCTTCTATCAGTGCAGTCCTCATGCAGAGGCTTGTGGCGTCCCCTATCCATTGTCTTCCTATTTCCTCATATTTGACTTGAGGCACCTTTTCAGCCTGTGTGAAGAAAATGTTCCTTTACTTCACAAGTCTTGATTTATGAGGTGGCACAAAGCAAACACGCATGGCACAGACTTGTTGAGAAGACAGTGGGGATATGGGAGCCACAAGAGAATCGAGGAGGTCGTTTAACTCCACTATTATGTCAACTGTCTTTAAAAAGGAAAGACGTTTTGTTTCAACATTAACCCTCACGAAGACTAATGAAATAATATATTAAGTCAAAACAGTTACATGTTGGTGGTATAAATGAGAGCTGAAACCCCATATTTGAGCCTGAAAAAAGTCAAACGTTACCTGTAACCGTTTAACGAAATCATATTATTGGTTTATTACATTTGTGAATACTTTTTTGAATCTCTTTTGTATATTTATAGATATAGTTGGTTACTAAATTTAGGAATAGGTTTGTGTGCAGCAATATATGATTTCTGTATTGTGTATCCTTTGTGATTTGTAATTTGAAAAAAGGACTTTAACTGTTTTTGTGATATTGGGCCTAATTCATAGACTTGTTTGTGTGCTGTAAAGCGACTTTGTACACTTTTCAGCACGCAAAACACCTTTCAGCAATTAATGGAATGGACTTTGTGTGCATTTCCATTACTTTGCGCCGGTCCGTCATGTCTTTGCGTGCATTTGTACGCTGTGCACGACACTCGGTGCAAAGTGTGGGACGGGCCTACGCAAAGAAATAAATAGGGGGCGGAATATACATATTCCCCATTCTGAGGTAGAACGTGGGCGGTTGGAGGGACGGGCCACTCAAAGAATTCACACAACCATTGAAGCGCAAACATCACGTCAGGAAAAACCACATGCAAATTTTGTGAACTCACGGCCACGTGATAGATGCATCGTATATGGACACAGAAGGAGGAGGAGGAAGCAGAGACCCCAGATTTTCACAACATGCACCATGCTGTGTGGGATGCCAGATGACCAAGTTTATGCAAGGTACAGGTTCCCCCCATGCCATCCTAGACCGGGTATGGGAGTGGGAGGAAGACCTTTCATGACCCACCATCTGCTCCCATGCACTAGCCTACCTGAAAAGGGTGATGACAGACCTACATTTCGTAGCCACAGGATCCTTTCAGCCACCATTGCCATTGTAGGGGGCATAGATCAGCCCACGCAATTCTGCTGTCTACACCAGGTTTTGGCCTACATTACATTGGTGTGTTTGTGCGTAGGCACATATACATACCCTGCACACTGCAGGAATGGCAGAGAGTTTGCCAGGAATTCTATGCTGTAGCAGACTTTCCCCGTGTACTTGGAGCCATTGATTGAACACATGTTGCACAATGGCCCCCCGATTGACGGAGCACATATACAGCAACCAGAAGCATTGGTATTCCATCAATGTGCAGGTCATTTGTGATGCAAAAGGAGTCAACATGCAAGACAACGCCAATTTTCCTAGAAACACACATGACAGCTTCATCTACCACCGGTCACCACTGTAGCAGGCCCTGGTATTGGGAACCTTCGTCAACAGCTTGCTCCTCAGTGAGTATCAACTCTCATGCACATGCATGCATTCACATGACACACTGAAAACTGACCATGACAATCAATGCCAATAACAACCAGCTACATATTTGCAGGGTACAGTGCTTACCCGCTCTCACCATTCCTGGTCACGCCATTCAGGAATCCTGCCACACCAGCCGAGGTAAGGTACAATGCAGCACATATAGCCATTAAGGGCATAGTGAAGTGCACATTCAGGGTGCTCAAGTAACGTTCCCGCTCCCTTGACCACCCAGGTGGGGTATTGCTATATGCCCCACAAGTAGTATGTAAACCATTGTGGCAGCTTGCGTCCTGCACAATTTTGCCACACAGAATGGTATACCAGTAGAGATGCAGGAGGGACTTCGCCCACAGCCACAGGCACCATCCATGCCCTTGGCCAGAGAAAGGGCACAAGGAAAGGCTGAATGTAATCAGCTAGTGCAATCATACTTCACACAAATACCAGCCCCTGCGAAGCAGAAACAGTGCAGCCACATCCCTGGTGCCATTCAATGATGAATTGGGACCAATCATCTGTGCCCACAGCAATACCCTGAGAATGTGTGGCTCAGAGAGGCAAAATGTGAGTGTCCATAGTCATAAAATCAACTGCACCAGCCAGTGACACAGTGATAGCAAGGGGAAACAACAGTATACATGCTGCCCACAACAAAGCACACAACACAATCAACAAAGTACCTTTCCACTTTCACATGCCCCACGACAAATAATGTGCATGCAGACCCCCACCAACACACATGAGAACACAAATAAGAATGCACAGTTCAAAAAGCAACCAGTAACACACACATGTGAGCAATGCCCGGTCCACGGTATGTTGCACAATGACTTACAGGTAGACTGGCCACCCTCCTCACTGACAGACATCATGTCACAATGCACACCCACATCAAAATAGTCATATGAACTGAGACAATAGCAAGCTCACTTCAAGAAAGATTCCCATCTCACCTCGCATCTTTTCCCTTGCATGCTTGCACCAGCTGTATCCAGAAATAAATCCATGCTCCACTCTGTAGGTCTCCAAACCAGCCAATACTGCTGAGGTATTGCGTGCAGGCATCCCACAGCACTGTTCCCTTGAATATCACCAACCATCTGGCCTTGCAGAATGCCTCAGTCCTGAAAAATAATACAAGGTCACAGTATAAAACACAGCCATGCACCCAATGACACTTCACCCTGTTGTCTCCTGGGTGACATGCAACAACTGCAAGCAATGCGTCTCTAGCCTGCCATCAACATCTCATACCTCCACCCATACAGCTGGACCAACAAAACTCAAGCCAATGTAATGTAAACCACCCCACATAGTGACACCATCACAACCACCCCATAGAGTGACACCATCACCACCAACAACACCTCCACTGCCTGCCGCCCTAAGTGCCATGCTGTGAAGACCAGGATCCACTTACCCCTTGTCCCAGCGAGGTGTCATTGTGATATATCAGATAAGGCTGCAGTCAGAATGGCACTGAGAAAACTCCTGAATAAAGATCCCTGAGAGGTTTGGAACCCAGGATCCCCGAGGAAGCCCTCCCAATGCCACAATTTGGCATCCCCTGATTAACGTGGCATCAGGTCGGTGTAGGAAATACTCGCAGGGGAGCTGATGATGGAACGGTCAAGATGACGGTAGGTGAAATCCTCAGCAAGTGCAGAAGGTAGCTGGGCAAATAGGCAGCAGTCATTGAGGAAGGCAGGGCACAAAGGCAACAGGCACAAGCAGACAAGAGAAAGGAATGATAAAACCGGACAAGAGGAAGAGAAGGCAGAGCCCAGAGGGACTGGAGTGAACTGGCACCATTGAGCATGGAACTGAAGGGAGTGTTGAGATGCACTGAGTGATAACAGGTGTCAAAATAGCTGCAGAGGTACGTTGCATGGTACACATTGCCATGGCAAGCAACAACTTTAGGACTATGGCATGTGGCTTGTGTCCGGGAGTGGGATATCCACTGTATTGCGGTCGTACAAACAGGGTAGCCCCTACATGTCCTGCTTTGCTGTGCTGGGTGTGGAGTAGTCTGGCGATTGCAACCCCATGCAGAGCCACAAAGCCAGGAGTGGGTTGTCAGCATGGGTTGCCATGCCATGAAAAGGTGAGTGAATGGAATACCTTGTGGTAGGCATGACAAATACAAAACTGCAATCAATGACTCACCAGCCTACCTACCCCAGATTTCCCTGGGCCCATGCAGTGGGATGTGCTCACCTCAGGCCAATGCAATGAAAAACACCCACAACAGTGAAAGCCTCCCAGCCACGGTTCTATGTCATTCTATCTCTATGGTTTTATTTGCTATGTTTTTTACCACCGATTATTTTATTTTTTTTAATTTGGGAGTTACCCACTTTCTAGTTTTTTAACTACCTATTCCTCACACTCCCACCCCTTATATCCCTTTGCCCCACCCCTCCCATATTTTTGGATGAGTTTTTTCAGCCTAATATCAGCAGAATAAATCTCAGCGTTGTACTCCTGCCACCAACCAAACCACAAAATGTGCCCCCCTGAGTGCCTTGAACTTACCTGCAAAAGTACCCACCTGTCTCGCACACACAGCATTCCACCTGAAACAACATTGTTAGTTTGCAAAGACGCATTGCATGAAAGTAAACAAAGTGGACAGCCTTGACAACTCCCGTATGGAACAAGGTAACATGACCGCCATGGACCACAAAGTGTCAACGACCAGAAGTCCAAATCATAGAGCATTAGCAACAATCAATCTAACAACATAAAATCTCATTGACAGAGCAATCACTGACAGTGAAGCAAGCAAACTTCAACTACATCACAACATGCACTCTGGAAACAAGTGTCAGTAAGCCTTGGGATGCGGCCACAAGTCGGTCCAATGATTGCAGGCATACACGTTCTGCACACCCACCTGTCAGGTTTCATATGTGCCTTTGGGTCATCCATGGATTCAGGTCAGGGAAAAGGACACCACAAGTGAGCAGGTGACTGTCGTGGAGTGGAAGTACATGTGTGGGAGCTGATGTGAAGGATGACAGAGGGCATGAGGAATAATTGACACAGAGTGATGAATGTGTAGCTGCAGAATGTAGAGAGAGAGAGAGGGGAATTGTGGCTCAAGGGGTCTGGCTGGTCAGGAAATGAGAAGATGGCTGTTACAGTGGGCGGGGGGAGAGAGAAGAGGGGTGAACAAAGGAAGACAGAGAAAGAAAGGCAGGAAAAAAGGGCAGCATGGTCTGAGAGTCTAGTAGGCACATTGATGGAAAATTAGCACATGTCGGTGGTGAAGAAGGACAATAAGGGGTGAGGGAAAAGGCAGACTGGGAGACCAAGGCCAACAGTGAAAGGGCAATCCTCAGCTACTCATGAAAAAAACAACATGATCAACACACCATGGCATGTACCCAGAAAGAGACCCATGTTTGCAACATCCACGCAAATAGGTCTGTTCAACCACAACTCCAGACTCTGCACCACCCACCAACCCCCCCATTGGACACCACAGTTCATGGACATGACATCAATCTCAAGCTGTTTCCTCACCATCCAACAGATCACACACCCTGGACGAGACATTTCCAGGAAGGTGGTGGGGATCATAGGGTGCACTGCCAACACCTACAGAGACAACAGATGACCAGAAGCTGGGGGAAGGGGACAATGTACCACATGCATGTGCCCATAAAGTAAACACATACCATGCATTCACTCACTATGCTGGATTAGAACAATAAGTAATGGAAAAAAAGTCATACAACACATTCAGGAGGAGAGAACATACAGAATACAACAAAGAACAAATAATGAGTTGAATGGGGAACACAGGTAAAGGCCGTCACGGTTTCACATATGCATACTAGTACAAACCTAGATGCACCAAGATTGCCAAACCTATCCTGTGGAGTGCATGGAGACACATGGTCATAACTATGATTCCAGAGGCAAGGTCAGGAAGGGGAACAGCTGAAGTCTTGTTGATCTGTGAATGGACTTGTGTGTCTGACGTGTAGATCTAGTAGGACAGGTCATGGGAGTGGATAAGGGCTTGTAGTGGGCTCAGGCACAGGTCAAAGAGTAGTGTGGACAGGGAGTTCACCTGCAGGACCCCGTAGGACACATGAAGTCGGGGGAGGAGAAGGGTCGTAGTAAGGCGACATCATTGCCCTGTGAGGCAAGAGGTGAACTATCATAATGCAGAGTCCAGATGCACAGAAAATTGAGGTTGTGTATGAGGATGCTGTTGTAGAATATGTCAAACACTAACAATGGCTCATGTGTGATAAGTGCTGTGCATTTCCATGAGTTGGCTGTACTTTGTGGATGCGCAACCTGAAAACCAATGCACGCACATGGATGTTCAAGGAAATATACACAAACATGCATCTGGACAAACATACATGTCCACTGACATTCACCATGACAAAATGATTACACCCGCTGAAAATCAAATATGTGAGAATTCATGCAAAGATTGTGGTGCACACTAAAACACACATTTACATGATTTACAGTGCTCAAGCGTACATGCTGCCAGAGCTGCCCTGATGTGAATCCTTCATCACTTCGACCGGAAACTGTTTCTCCACATTTGTGAATGCAGGGCCAGTGCCTGGCAGAGGGCATGGCGACAAGGGAGGTGAAAGGATGCTGGGTGGACCTTTCATGAAGTGCAGTTACCGGATAAATCAGGATCCCTGCAATAACATGGGATATTGCATTTCACCAGCCATAGTTGTAAATCATGCAGAATGCACGTATGTTCCAAAAGGCAATTGACTGATCATCATCTGCACATGTGATCTTGCTGCATTCAAGTCAACCATGGCAGTTCATACCACTGTGCATGGTTGCATGTCTAGTACTTCTCTCATAAATACCTTGAGAGGGGAATAACACATCTCTCAAAGAAGGAACAAAAAAGAAAAACATTATATTCGTCATTCCTGGACTGGTGTATAAAAAATCAGAACAATGTGTCCATCCTGAACAGGTGGGCGGGGGACGGGAATTCAGACCACCTTGGTCAGGTTCAAACCACCCAAAATGTCCATCTTGGACAGGGGGAAAAATTAAAAGCACCCTGGAGGGGGTAGGGGTACAGTGTGTGTCCATATCCACATAAGTGGACCCAAAAAATCAACACCAATAATACAAAATAGAAAATATGTCCATGAGCTAATGGACATCATGGCAGAGGTGGTTGAGGAGGCGTGGGTGTGCTGGTACCACCATCCTGCGTTGAATCATCAGGTGGTGGTGGGGCATCCTGTCCACACAGTGCCAAAGCCTGGTCTTCATTGGCTAGGGCCAGCTGTGACACAGATGAATGCACCAGCATCCCAAAGGTGGTGAGGTCACGATGCGCTTCTTTATGAATGGACACAGAGTCTGTATGTGCGCTCACTAAGGACGCGCCAATTTGCTGGGATAGTGTGTGCCTCAAGGCATCCACCTCTTCATGGATCTGGGTCCTTTTGGCTGAGAGTTCGTCATGCAGTGAGTCTTGAGATGTCAACATCTCCTGCTTCAGGGCTTCTCTATGTCATGATCTCTGCTTCCAAAAGGTCAGGGTTTTCCCAACTCCCTTGGAAGCAGATCCATAACCCAGGTTCCGAGTGCCAACCAGTCCCAATTGGGACCTTTTGGACCCAGTCCTGGCGCCAGTGGCACCAGGCTCATAAATATGCCCAGTCCCAGCGCTGGAAGCGCCGGGCTCATAATGCTTGGGTGGACTTACCTGCAGCAGACCATGCTGCTTACTTGCCTGCCAGTTGAGCCTCTGATCCTCTTCTGTTTGGAACTACTTTTCCTGTTGGGTGGGGCTGGAGCCACTCCCTAGATTTAGAACACTGGAACTCTTCTGGAAGGCAGGAACTCTTTTCTTACCAGGAACTCTTTTCTTACTTAGGCGTGGCTGTGGAAGGAGACACCTAAGCACTACAGGAGGCTATTTAAACCACACCCGGTGGATGAATTTTGCTTTGCGTTATTCTGCACCCTCTGCAGCAGGACGCTCATCGTGTCTTCTGCATCCAGTCCTGGGCCTAAGGAAAAAGGCTTACCATCCTGAATCCAGTCTTCAGCAACACCTATAAAGACAAGAAAGAACAGGTTAGTATTCCGGCATCTGAAAGGCAAAGGCTTACCATCCTGAATCCAGTCTTCAGCAACACCTATAAAGACAAGAAAGAACAGGTTAGCATTCCGGCATCGGAAAGGCAAAGGCTTACCTACTCTTCGTGCGCTCCGGAGGTCTTCATACTGCATTCCGGCATCTGAAAGACAAAAGCTTACCAACTCTTAGCACGCTCCGGAGGCCTTCGGCGCTGCATCCGCATCTGAAAGACAAAACAAGGTGCGTTTAAAGACATTGGGGAACTTTAATACTCACGTGCCATTACTCCTTTCCACATCTAATCCAGTGGGTATTCCGGCACCCTGCAGCCGCTCCGAACTCGTACCTGCAAAATAAAAAGACAGTTAGAGCGCATCGTGAAGCAGGCAACAAGCGCTTACTCACGTGCTTCCAGGCGCTTCTATTCATCACACGGGCTCCATCTTCAACTCACTTCAGCCCGTCATCCGCCATCGCCGGAACCCTGCAAAACAAGAGACATCATTACTAAAGACTTTAAAAAGACATTTGAATGACTCGAAACTTACCGTTCGTGCAGTAAACGACGGACAGCAGTCCTCTGAAGTCAAGAGGCCTGCGCTACCTATCCAGTGAAGAAACTGGCTACAGCACCCTGCCCCGAGGCAGATGGAGAGCTCGGCATTCACTTACCTAAGGTGAGAGCGTTAACCTTTGGGGTCTACAGGAGAGGAGAAGAGGAAAGAGATAGGGACACCCCAATAACCCCAGTTCATTAACCCCATATTTTCTATCTGCAGACATCTTACTCTACACGTCAGGCATACAGTGCACAGAGGTCCAGCCCAAAGAGCCAACCGGGTGCTACACATCACCTTTGAAGATACGGTAGTCGCCCAGTCAAGACCGGCGCCTCTGCGAGAATCAGGTGAGCGTTACAGAACGCAAAGCCTACCGCAAAACTCTCGCCCAGGCGCTATGGAAACCTCGGATACTGACCCCCTAGCCCGGTTACTTGGGGAACTAAGGGCAGAAGTGCATGCAACTCGTCAGGAAACGAATGCTCTAAGAAGGGAACTAATTATTTCCAAGGAGAGAACAGACAATCTTGCTAGACAAGTGCTACAGTCACAAGCCGGACAGACCCCGTTACCCGCATCAGGGGCAAATCTTCCTTCAACATCCTCTATGAATCCAGTGCAGATCAACCTACCTGGGAATGTACCTCTGGCTCCGCCCGAGCGATTTTCTGGTGACCCAAAGAGGTTTGCAGTATTTATCAATCAGTGCCGGTTGCACTTCTTATGCCGGCCAGCAGCCTTTCCAACTGATCAAGCTAAAGTAGCTTTTGTACTTTCGTACCTTAGTGGCAATGCGGCAGACTGGTCGATCCCTCTAGTTCATCAAGATGATCCGGTTCTCCATGATTTTCAAGCCTTTCAGCTTAGTATGGAAAAACTGTTCGCAAGACATTCACAGGGACAGGCCTTGGACAATGAGCTTCTTTCGTTGCGACAGGGTAATCAAGACCTTTTGGCTTATATTGCATCTTTCAATAGACTAATAGTGGAAACTCAATGGCCTGAGGACAAAAGGATTACGCTGTTTTATAGAGGTCTACGTGGAGAGCTCAAAGACGGTTTAGCCCAAGTAGTGAATCCCCCACAAGACTGTTCGGATTACATAGACTTGGTCGTTCAAATAGATCACAGGCTGCAGAACAGGAAGGCCGATCGTTCCAAGTTTGATGCTCGAGTATTTTCCAAACCGCCAACTCCTTCCAAAGGAGTAGACTCCGGGGAATCCATGCAAATAGGGGGCCTGAAAGGTCCTCTAACACAACGGGAGCGGGAAAGGAGGAAACAGTTGCAATTATGCCTATATTGCGGAAACTCAGGGCACTTTCTTCGAGACTGTCCGGTGAAACCTGCCAAGAAGGCAGTAGGAGCTGCAGTTACCAAAGTTACAAACTCTGAGCAGGGAAACGACCTCGCCCGACAAGAATAGAGGTCCTCTTGCCGAGCGTAAAAACCAGTTCCGTGACCTCGCATTTCGTGATACCTATGGTCCTCATTAGCCCTGATAATCCGGATCGATTACATGCAATTGAAGCTTACGTCGACAGCGGTGCCATCGGCAATTATGTGGATCATGAAATGGTTTTGAGGATGAATCTAACTCTTTGTCCCAAGGCTGTAAAGGACGTCATTACTACGGTGGATGGTACGGAGATAGCCTCCGGGCCAGTAACGCATACCACTCAAGAAGTGACGCTAGTAAGTCAAGATGGACACCATGAGAAGATCGTGTTCGATGTGATCAAGGCCCCTCAGTTTCAGATTATTCTAGGAATACCTTGGTTAGAGAAACACAATCCTCTGATCGATTGGCGAGCAAGAACGGTCCAGTTTCCAGAATGTGTCTCTACTTGTCACCCTCCACCTGGTGTTGCACTGGCCGCAATTTCTTCAGAGACTCCCCAGTTACCTCCCGAATACCTAGAATACCAAGATGTTTTCCGGAAGGATCAGGCTAACTCTCTACCTCCTCATAGGTCTTATGACTGCCAGATAGACCTGATACCTGGATCTACTCCTCCTTGTAGTAGAATTTATGCCCTCACCGAGCCTGAGAACCTTCACCTTCGACAATACCTGGATCAATACCTGGCAAATGGGTTTATTCGTCCTTCCAAGTCCCCTGCTTCTTCAGCTTTGTTCTTCATTCCAAAAAAGGAAGGAGACCTTAGAACTTGTATCGATTATCGCTCCCTGAACCAGATCACTGTTAAGAATAGATATCCGTTACCTTTGATCCCTGAACTCCTGGACCAAGTCAGAAAAGCATGCATATATACAAAGCTGGATCTTAGAGGAGCTTACCACTTGGTACGAGTAAAAGAGGGCGATGAATGGAAGACGGCCTTCCGCACCAAGTATGGGCTATTTGAATATCAGGTCATGCCCTTCGGACTTTGCAATGCCCCGGCCGCCTTTCAATATTTTATGAACGATGTCCTCAGAGAGCTCATAGATGTATGTGTTGTTGTTTACATTGACGACATCCACGTTTATTCTTCATCGGAATCTGAACATCGGAAACACGTGAAAATGGTCCTCGAAAGATTGCGTCAACACAAACTTTTCGCTAAGTTGGAAAAATGTGTTTTCAACGTGACTGAAGTTGAATTCTTGGGTTTCATATTATCACCTGGCGGGGTGCGTATGGATTCAAAGAAGGTCGATGCAGTTCTCAAATGGCCATCACCATCCTCCGTAAAAGGTGTGCAAAGCATGTTAGGCTTCGCTAACTTTTACCGCAGGTTTATCCCCGAGTTCTCTCGAATAGTCCAGCCCATCACTGCCTTGTTAAAGAAAAACAAACGTTTTGAATGGTCTACCGAGGCGGAACAAGCTTTCCAGGATTTGAAGACTAAATTTATCTCTGCACCAATCTTAAAACACCCTCGCCCCGAACTCCCCTACATCGTGGAAACTGATGCTTCAAGCCTTGCCATGGGGGCAGTTCTATCACAAAAGGACCCGGTAACCAATCAGTTGCATCCCGTGGCATTTTGGTCCCGCAAATTCTCGCCTCCTGAAGTCAATTACACGATTACTGACAAGGAACTTCTGGCTATCAAGTCTGCCTTTAAGGCTTGGCGGCATTATCTGCTGGGGGCCCGACACACCGTTACTGTGATTACGGATCACCGAAACCTGCAATATTTGAAAACTGCAAAAGCCCAATCCTCTAGACAACTCCGTTGGGCATTATTCTTTGCCGAGTTTGACTTCATAATTACCTATCGACCAGGTACAAAGAACGGTAAAGCCGATGCCCTTTCTCGGATGGGAGTGGAAGAACACTTGATCAACCCTAAAACTGTACCAATCATTCCCGAACAAAGAATTCTGGGTGTAATCGCCACAGAATCCATAGAGGAAGTTAAGGATAAAGCCAGGCAACTTGTAACTCCAGCAGATATGCAGAATTGGCATCTGCAGGGAAAGGACTTTGCAGTAAAGGACAACTTATTGTATTTCCAAGAACGATTATACCTACCCAGCACAGATTTACAGAAAAAAGTAATCTCTTGTTATCACGACTCTTTAATGGAAGGTCATCCCGGTATAGCCAAGACCTCAGAAAAGATCAAGCGCTACTTCTGGTGGCCGTCTTGGAAAAAAGATATCAGAGACTTTATAATGTCCTGTGGAGTATGCGCCCAAAACAAGAGTCAAAAGGAAAGACCAGCAGGCCTCTTACGCCCTATTGACATCCCACCTCACCCTTGGCATACGCTTTCTATGGACTTCATCACCGATCTACCTCTATGCTCCGGATACAATACGATTCTAGTAATCGTGGACTTATTCTCCAAGATGGCGCATTTCATTCCGCTCAAAGGCTTGCCAACAGCAGCAACTCTGGCCCGAGAATTTCTCGAAAACATCGTCCGACTGCACGGTTTTCCTTCGTTTCTAATTTCGGATCGAGGTAGTCAATTTATTTCTCATTTTTGGCGAAGTTGCTGTCGGTCGGCTCAAATTGATGTGAGACTATCGACCCGTCACCACCCTCAGACCGACGGACAAACCGAGAGGACCAATCAAACTCTGGAACAGTATTTACGCTGCATGCTGCAACAAACTGAAAAAACTTGGAAAGATATCCTTTGGATAGCCGAGTATGCCTACAATAACTCTGTCCACTCGGGAACTGGGAAAACCCCGTTTTTTCTTTTGTACGGCAGTCACCCTCGAACCTCGGAGTTGGATCCCCTCCAAGATCTTGAAACACCATCAGTAGACTACCTGCATTCTACAATCACCCAAGCCTTTAAGGAAGCTGTTTCTCACCTTCAAAGGGCTAAAGAACAATACAAGAAAGGAGCAGATCAACATCGGAAGGAAGCCCCTCACTATCAAGTAGGGGATCAAGTCTGGATATCCACCAAATATCTATCTCTAAAAGGGCCACGCACATTCAACCCAAGATACCTTGGTCCCTATTCCATCACTACCATAGTAAACCCAGTAGCGGTCAAGTTGGACTTGCCCCCGCACATGAAGATACATCCGGTCTTCCACGTCTCTCTATTAAAACCCGTGCAACCTCAAACCCGACTAACCAAATCTCCAAAACCTATCCTAGTGGATGGAGAACTCGAGTTTGAAGTCAAAAGCATTCTGGACTCCAAGATCTCCAAATCTAAACTATTCTACCTAATTGACTGGAAAGTCTACGGCCCCCAAGAGAGATCCTGGGAACCTGCTGAATATGTCCACGCTCCTCGCCTAATCAAAAGATTTCACCGAACATTTCCTGACAAGTCAAAACCCCCGGAGAAGCCCGGTTTGGGAGGGGCCTTGAGGGGGGGTACTGTCATGATCTCTGCTTCCAAAAGGTCAGGGTTTTCCCAACTCCCTTGGAAGCAGATCCATAACCCAGGTTCCGAGTGCCAACCAGTCCCAATTGGGACCTTTTGGACCCAGTCCTGGCGCCAGTGGCACCAGGCTCATAAATATGCCCAGTCCCAGCGCTGGAAGCGCCGGGCTCATAATGCTTGGGTGGACTTACCTGCAGCAGACCATGCTGCTTACTTGCCTGCCAGTTGAGCCTCTGATCCTCTTCTGTTTGGAACTACTTTTCCTGTTGGGTGGGGCTGGAGCCACTCCCTAGATTTAGAACACTGGAACTCTTCTGGAAGGCAGGAACTCTTTTCTTACCAGGAACTCTTTTCTTACTTAGGCGTGGCTGTGGAAGGAGACACCTAAGCACTACAGGAGGCTATTTAAACCACACCCGGTGGATGAATCTTGCTTTGCGTTATTCTGCACCCTCTGCAGCAGGACGCTCATCGTGTCTTCTGCATCCAGTCCTGGGCCTAAGGAAAAAGGCTTACCATCCTGAATCCAGTCTTCAGCAACACCTATAAAGACAAGAAAGAACAGGTTAGCATTCCGGCATCTGAAAGGCAAAGGTTTACCATCCTGAATCCAGTCTTCAGCAACACCTATAAAGACAAGAAAGAACAGGTTAGCATTCCGGCATCGGAAAGGCAAAGGCTTACCTACTCTTCGTGCGCTCCGGAGGTCTTCATACTGCATTCCGGCATCTGAAAGACAAAAGCTTACCAACTCTTCGCACGCTCCGGAGGCCTTCGGCGCTGCATCCGCATCTGAAAGACAAAACAAGGTGCGTTTAAAGACATTGGGGAACTTTAATACTCACGTGCCATTACTCCTTTCCACATCTAATCCAGTGGGTATTCCGGCACCCTGCAGCCGCTCCGAACTCGTACCTGCAAAATAAAAAGACAGTTAGAGCGCATCGTGAAGCAGGCAACAAGCGCTTACTCACATGCTTCCAGGCGCTTCTATTCATCACACGGGCTCCATCTTCAACTCACTTCAGCCCGTCATCCGCCATCGCCGGAACCCTGCAAAACAAGAGACATCATTACTAAAGACTTTAAAAAGACATTTGAATGACTCGAAACTTACCGTTCGTGCAGTAAACGACGGACAGCAGTCCTCTGAAGTCAAGAGGCCTGCGCTACCTATCCAGTGAAGAAACTGGCTACAGCACCCTGCCCCGAGGCAGATGGAGAGCTCGGCATTCACTTACCTAAGGTGAGAGCGTTAACCTTTGGGGTCTACAGGAGAGGAGAAGAGGAAAGAGATAGGGACACCCCAATAACCCCAGTTCATTAACCCCATATTTTCTATCTGCAGACATCTTACTCTACACGTCAGGCATACAGTGCACAGAGGTCCAGCCCAAAGAGCCAACCGGGTGCTACACATCACCTTTGAAGATACGGTAGTCGCCCAGTCAAGACCGGCGCCTCTGCGAGAATCAGGTGAGCGTTACAGAACGCAAAGCCTACCGCAAAACTCTCGCCCAGGCGCTATGGAAACCTCGGATACTGACCCCCTAGCCCGGTTACTTGGGGAACTAAGGGCAGAAGTGCATGCAACTCGTCAGGAAACGAATGCTCTAAGAAGGGAACTAATTATTTCCAAGGAGAGAACAGACAATCTTGCTAGACAAGTGCTACAGTCACAAGCCGGACAGACCCCGTTACCCGCATCAGGGGCAAATCTTCCTTCAACATCCTCTATGAATCCAGTGCAGATCAACCTACCTGGGAATGTACCTCTGGCTCCGCCCGAGCGATTTTCTGGTGACCCAAAGAGGTTTGCAGTATTTATCAATCAGTGCCGGTTGCACTTCTTATGCCGGCCAGCAGCCTTTCCAACTGATCAAGCTAAAGTAGCTTTTGTACTTTCGTACCTTAGTGGCAATGCGGCAGACTGGTCGATCCCTCTAGTTCATCAAGATGATCCGGTTCTCCATGATTTTCAAGCCTTTCAGCTTAGTATGGAAAAACTGTTCGCAAGACATTCACAGGGACAGGCCTTGGACAATGAGCTTCTTTCGTTGCGACAGGGTAATCAAGACCTTTTGGCTTATATTGCATCTTTCAATAGACTAATAGTGGAAACTCAATGGCCTGAGGACAAAAGGATTACGCTGTTTTATAGAGGTCTACGTGGAGAGCTCAAAGACGGTTTAGCCCAAGTAGTGAATCCCCCACAAGACTGTTCGGATTACATAGACTTGGTCGTTCAAATAGATCACAGGCTGCAGAACAGGAAGGCCGATCGTTCCAAGTTTGATGCTCGAGTATTTTCCAAACCGCCAACTCCTTCCAAAGGAGTAGACTCCGGGGAATCCATGCAAATAGGGGGTCTGAAAGGTCCTCTAACACAACGGGAGCGGGAAAGGAGGAAACAGTTGCAATTATGCCTATATTGCGGAAACTCAGGGCACTTTCTTCGAGACTGTCCGGTGAAACCTGCCAAGAAGGCAGTAGGAGCTGCAGTTACCAAAGTTACAAACTCTGAGCAGGGAAACGACCTCGCCCGACAAGAATAGAGGTCCTCTTGCCGAGCGTAAAAACCAGTTCCGTGACCTCGCATTTCGTGATACCTATGGTCCTCATTAGCCCTGATAATCCGGATCGATTACATGCAATTGAAGCTTACGTCGACAGCGGTGCCATCGGCAATTATGTGGATCATGAAATGGTTTTGAGGATGAATCTAACTCTTTGTCCCAAGGCTGTAAAGGACGTCATTACTACGGTGGATGGTACGGAGATAGCCTCCGGGCCAGTAACGCATACCACTCAAGAAGTGACGCTAGTAAGTCAAGATGGACACCATGAGAAGATCGTGTTCGATGTGATCAAGTCCCCTCAGTTTCAGATTATTCTAGGAATACCTTGGTTAGAGAAACACAATCCTCTGATCGATTGGCGAGCAAGAACGGTCCAGTTTCCAGAATGTGTCTCTACTTGTCACCCTCCACCTGGTGTTGCACTGGCCGCAATTTCTTCAGAGACTCCCCAGTTACCTCCCGAATACCTAGAATACCAAGATGTTTTCCGGAAGGATCAGGCTAACTCTCTACCTCCTCATAGGTCTTATGACTGCCAGATAGACCTGATACCTGGATCTACTCCTCCTTGTAGTAGAATTTATGCCCTCACCGAGCCTGAGAACCTTCACCTTCGACAATACCTGGATCAATACCTGGCAAATGGGTTTATTCGTCCTTCCAAGTCCCCTGCTTCTTCAGCTTTGTTCTTCATTCCAAAAAAGGAAGGAGACCTTAGAACTTGTATCGATTATCGCTCCCTGAACCAGATCACCGTTAAGAATAGATATCCGTTACCTTTGATCCCTGAACTCCTGGACCAAGTCAGAAAAGCATGCATATATACAAAGCTGGATCTTAGAGGAGCTTACCACTTGGTACGAGTAAAAGAGGGCGATGAATGGAAGACGGCCTTCCGCACCAAGTATGGGCTATTTGAATATCAGGTCATGCCCTTCGGACTTTGCAATGCCCCGGCCGCCTTTCAATATTTTATGAACGATGTCCTCAGAGAGCTCATAGATGTATGTGTTGTTGTTTACATTGACGACATCCACGTTTATTCTTCATCGGAATCTGAACATCGGAAACACGTGAAAATGGTCCTCGAAAGATTGCGTCAACACAAACTTTTCGCTAAGTTGGAAAAATGTGTTTTCAACGTGACTGAAGTTGAATTCTTGGGTTTCATATTATCACCTGGCGGGGTGCGTATGGATTCAAAGAAGGTCGATGCAGTTCTCAAATGGCCATCACCATCCTCCGTAAAAGGTGTGCAAAGCATGTTAGGCTTCGCTAACTTTTACCGCAGGTTTATCCCCGAGTTCTCTCGAATAGTCCAGCCCATCACTGCCTTGTTAAAGAAAAACAAACGTTTTGAATGGTCTACCGAGGCGGAACAAGCTTTCCAGGATTTGAAGACTAAATTTATCTCTGCACCAATCTTAAAACACCCTCGCCCCGAACTCCCCTACATCGTGGAAACTGATGCTTCAAGCCTTGCCATGGGGGCAGTTCTATCACAAAAGGACCCGGTAACCAATCAGTTGCATCCCGTGGCATTTTGGTCCCGCAAATTCTCGCCTCCTGAAGTCAATTACACGATTACTGACAAGGAACTTCTGGCTATCAAGTCTGCCTTTAAGGCTTGGCGGCATTATCTGCTGGGGGCCCGACACACCGTTACTGTGATTACGGATCACCGAAACCTGCAATATTTGAAAACTGCAAAAGCCCAATCCTCTAGACAACTCCGTTGGGCATTATTCTTTGCCGAGTTTGACTTCATAATTACCTATCGACCAGGTACAAAGAACGGTAAAGCCGATGCCCTTTCTCGGATGGGAGTGGAAGAACACTTGATCAACCCTAAAACTGTACCAATCATTCCCGAACAAAGAATTCTGGGTGTAATCGCCACAGAATCCATAGAGGAAGTTAAGGATAAAGCCAGGCAACTTGTAACTCCAGCAGATATGCAGAATTGGCATCTGCAGGGAAAGGACTTTGCAGTAAAGGACAACTTATTGTATTTCCAAGAACGATTATACCTACCCAGCACAGATTTACAGAAAAAAGTAATCTCTTGTTATCACGACTCTTTAATGGAAGGTCATCCCGGTATAGCCAAGACCTCAGAAAAGATCAAGCGCTACTTCTGGTGGCCGTCTTGGAAAAAAGATATCAGAGACTTTATAATGTCCTGTGGAGTATGCGCCCAAAACAAGAGTCAAAAGGAAAGACCAGCAGGCCTCTTACGCCCTATTGACATCCCACCTCACCCTTGGCATACGCTTTCTATGGACTTCATCACCGATCTACCTCTATGCTCCGGATACAATACGATTCTAGTAATCGTGGACTTATTCTCCAAGATGGCGCATTTCATTCCGCTCAAAGGCTTGCCAACAGCAGCAACTCTGGCCCGAGAATTTCTCGAAAACATCGTCCGACTGCACGGTTTTCCTTCGTTTCTAATTTCGGATCGAGGTAGTCAATTTATTTCTCATTTTTGGCGAAGTTGCTGTCGGTCGGCTCAAATTGATGTGAGACTATCGACCCGTCACCACCCTCAGACCGACGGACAAACCGAGAGGACCAATCAAACTCTGGAACAGTATTTACGCTGCATGCTGCAACAAACTGAAAAAACTTGGAAAGATATCCTTTGGATAGCCGAGTATGCCTACAATAACTCTGTCCACTCGGGAACTGGGAAAACCCCGTTTTTTCTTTTGTACGGCAGTCACCCTCGAACCTCGGAGTTGGATCCCCTCCAAGATCTTGAAACACCAGCAGTAGACTACCTGCATTCTACAATCACCCAAGCCTTTAAGGAAGCTGTTTCTCACCTTCAAAGGGCTAAAGAACAATACAAGAAAGGAGCAGATCAACATCGGAAGGAAGCCCCTCACTATCAAGTAGGGGATCAAGTCTGGATATCCACCAAATATCTATCTCTAAAAGGGCCACGCACATTCAACCCAAGATACCTTGGTCCCTATTCCATCACTACCATAGTAAACCCAGTAGCGGTCAAGTTGGACTTGCCCCCGCACATGAAGATACATCCGGTCTTCCACGTCTCTCTATTAAAACCTGTGCAACCTCAAACCCGACTAACCAAATCTCCAAAACCTATCCTAGTGGATGGAGAACTCGAGTTTGAAGTCAAAAGCATTCTGGACTCCAAGATCTCCAAATCTAAACTATTCTACCTAATTGACTGGAAAGTCTACGGCCCCCAAGAGAGATCCTGGGAACCTGCTGAATATGTCCACGCTCCTCGCCTAATCAAAAGATTTCACCGAACATTTCCTGACAAGTCAAAACCCCCGGAGAAGCCCGGTTTGGGAGAGGCCTTGAGGGGGGGTACTGTCATGATCTCTGCTTCCAAAAGGTCAGGGTTTTCCCAACTCCCTTGGAAGCAGATCCATAACCCAGGTTCCGAGTGCCAACCAGTCCCAATTGGGACCTTTTGGACCCAGTCCTGGCGCCAGTGGCACCAGGCTCATAAATATGCCCAGTCCCAGCGCTGGAAGCGCCGGGCTCATAATGCTTGGGTGGACTTACCTGCAGCAGACCATGCTGCTTACTTGCCTGCCAGTTGAGCCTCTGATCCTCTTCTGTTTGGAACTACTTTTCCTGTTGGGTGGGGCTGGAGCCACTCCCTAGATTTAGAACACTGGAACTCTTCTGGAAGGCAGGAACTCTTTTCTTACCAGGAACTCTTTTCTTACTTAGGCGTGGCTGTGGAAGGAGACACCTAAGCACTACAGGAGGCTATTTAAACCACACCCGGTGGATGAATCTTGCTTTGCGTTATTCTGCACCCTCTGCAGCAGGACGCTCATCGTGTCTTCTGCATCCAGTCCTGGGCCTAAGGAAAAAGGCTTACCATCCTGAATCCAGTCTTCAGCAACACCTATAAAGACAAGAAAGAACAGGTTAGCATTCCGGCATCTGAAAGGCAAAGGCTTACCATCCTGAATCCAGTCTTCAGCAACACCTATAAAGACAAGAAAGAACAGGTTAGCATTCCGGCATCGGAAAGGCAAAGGCTTACCTACTCTTCGTGCGCTCCGGAGGTCTTCATACTGCATTCCGGCATCTGAAAGACAAAAGCTTACCAACTCTTCGCACGCTCTGGAGGCCTTCGGCGCTGCATCCGCATCTGAAAGACAAAACAAGGTGCGTTTAAAGACATTGGGGAACTTTAATACTCACGTGCCATTACTCCTTTCCACATCTAATCCAGTGAGTATTCCGGCACCCTGCAGCCGCTCCGAACTCGTACCTGCAAAATAAAAAGACAGTTAGAGCGCATCGTGAAGCAGGCAACAAGCGCTTACTCACGTGCTTCCAGGCGCTTCTATTCATCACACGGGCTCCATCTTCAACTCACTTCAGCCCGTCATCCGCCATCGCCGGAACCCTGCAAAACAAGAGACATCATTACTAAAGACTTTAAAAAGACATTTGAATGACTCGAAACTTACCGTTCGTGCAGTAAACGACGGACAGCAGTCCTCTGAAGTCAAGAGGCCTGCGCTACCTATCCAGTGAAGAAACTGGCTACAGCACCCTGCCCCGAGGCAGATGGAGAGCTCGGCATTCACTTACCTAAGGTGAGAGCGTTAACCTTTGGGGTCTACAGGAGAGGAGAAGAGGAAAGAGATAGGGACACCCCAATAACCCCAGTTCATTAACCCCATATTTTCTATCTGCAGACATCTTACTCTACACGTCAGGCATACAGTGCACAGAGGTCCAGCCCAAAGAGCCAACCGGGTGCTACACATCACCTTTGAAGATACGGTAGTCGCCCAGTCAAGACCGGCGCCTCTGCGAGAATCAGGTGAGCGTTACACTCTATGTGTCTTAGCATCTGCATGCAGGGAGTTCTGCAGACACTTTAGATAAATCTGTCAGCCCTTGATGTTGGCCTCCGTGCCCAGTCTGTGGGAAGCCCTTGTGAACCACATCTCAGCATGCAGTTTCTTCTCCGAGGTGGTCAAGATTTGCTGCTGTTGTGCTGTCTGGGCCACTGGTGTAGCCATGTTCTTGGCCATGCGATCCATGCCCTTGGAATAATGTAGTAACATATCACCATTGCGGATAGCAGCACGCAACATAGGCTTCACCGACATTGTCCCTCCACCATACATATGTCCACCACGTATGCACTGCCCACGGTGGTGCAATGCAAGGGGCCGGACCCATTGCTCCGGGGCCCCTGTAGTTGGCTGCAGGTCTGCAACCCTCCATTGAACATCAGCCCCAGTGCCTGACCCCAACTCATGGGAAGGAGATGGTGCAGCCTTAACCACTGCTGATGTGGGGCTCACCACTGACTGGCCTCATAGAACCTGGTGCACCACCACAGACTCAATGGCCCCATCCGATCTTCCCATTGAGGCTCCCACCTTCTGGCTTAGTGTGTCAGCCACTCCTGGTTCTGTATCCAAATCTGCAGAGTCAGAAGAGTCTGAAGAATCAGGTGCATGACTGATGATCGCCTGTGTATTTTCACGGTGAAGGAGAACACGGCCTCGACTGGTGGACTGATGTACTACTTTCTCTTCTTCCTCCTCTGAATCCACTGCATCATCACCTGCACATGGACAGACAACGAGCTTATGAGTCATGAGTTTCTTGACAAATATGCTCATGTGCATTTAAGTGCTTACAGTCACAAAATGGCTGGACACCCATACATCAGACATTGTGACTTGGCACACTGTGAGTTGCACACCACGGATGCGTGGCATTCACTGACATAGGCCCCCTCCTCCCCAGTGTCCTTTCTATGACGTTAGTGTACACATAGCCGTACATTACTGATGGGCCGTGCCACAAGCATTTGATTACACAACCCATGGACAAGTACTGCACATGGGGCATTGCAATGCTGAAGGCCAGCACATGGCATCAGTTAGCCGGCTAAACACACATATACTACCAAGATCTAATAATGACAGACATTACGCAATTCCAACTATGTACTTGATTACCATGTCATGTCAATTCACACATGTGTGACTTAATTTACTTCACTTCATTGCTACATATGCAGCATATTGAAGCAGTGCTCCAGTTGATGCATTGGGACACGGCCTACATGTATTCACTCGCCATAAACATCTTCTCCATCTTCAAAACATGCCAATTACTGTCATATGTATCCTAAATGTGAATCAGCTCCTTACTTAGGACAACAGGGTCCAATTTGTCATTGTGCAGACCGTAGTCTATGTACAATCAATGACGTGATATGTGTGCAGCAATGATGAGTGCGCTGGCCAAATCACAACCCTCTCAGTCAAGGCTTCCCTGTGCTGGTCCAAAATGTGAATACACTGTTAGCATCTGTTGTGTCACATGAATCATTGACAACACCAGGTCTACCAGCCCCCTGTGTGTGTATTCACATTGGCGTGAGTCCCCTGCTGTATGCCGAGCACAATTCATGGATATGCAGTGTATATTCACATTGTGTGTGATGACAGCACCCTTCACATGACATTGTTATGTATGTGAAGTGTCAGGCAATGACTGTCCATGAGTGAGTGACTGAAAGTCATTGACTGTCGCTTCGAATGAGATTGTCATGTAACGGGCTCTGTCATCTCACACAATGTGACACTTCACATTTTGTGTGTTGGCTGTGCACTATTTTCGCCCTGGCCCTGTGTGACTGTACAACTTGGTGTTCCCTTGAGCCAGCTCTGTGTCACTTGTACATACAATAGTGCACTCAGTACGTTGACATAGGCATCTACTACTAGTGTGCAATACTGTACTCACACTTAATCACATGAATCAATCACAGAAGTCACCTCAAATACAATACTCCACTGTACCATACCTCCTACCACACTGCCACAACATGGTAATCACTGGCTGCAGGCAGGCACTAAGTAGAGACGCTAATGCCAGCACTGTCAGTCAAAGCATGGTCCTGCTCTTTTGTGCACAATTCACCCATGAGCCATGCATAATGGTGAGGAGGCAGTGGCTGTCTAAATGTGGACCCCATACGACAAGTAAAGAGACACTTTTGTCATTCATACTGCTAAAGGTCATTCATGGTTTGGGAATTGTACTTAGGTGCAACAATCATTCCCTACATTCATGACTCCTGTATGGGTACATTTTTTGGGGGCATCAGTCCCTGTATATGAGCATCATCCAACAAAGATATGTCAGTATTGTTGACCGGACATGATCAGACTGAGAACCAGCATCTCCTCATCTCAAATTCTCATGACACAAGGAGCAACAGAGCCCTCATGCAACATCTGATTGGGCGATGTTGCTGGCATTTCATTCCATATCAAACAGAATCCACATGCCATGGATACAGACAAGCAATGTTCGGGTGAGTGTCGTCAACAGTGATGCAAGCAACAAGGCAAGCGCCTGTCATGCACCGACAGATAACCACATACAGGCCTTTCATGGCAGACTGGTGAATCACAGTTGTACTGTATAATCATATTTACAATTTGAACATGCACATGCATGACTTGCAATGCAGACAAGCAACCTCATTGGCGTTATTCATCCCCTTAACCTTTCACATAGGCAGTCTACAGATATTGCAATACAAGAGTACCAGACTGTCCACCTGGAATGATAACAATCCATCAGCTGATTTTACCTATGTTTTGTTTAGTGTTGCCCTGTGCAATTTACAAGTTAACTTGTTTATACATAGCGACTACTACAGAGGGCAGTGTTCTGTGGGCACTCATACCCCAGTAGGCTGGCCACATCAGAGTGTGTCGTTACAGGCAGCTTGGTAATGCATTCTGACAAGGTGTTCCGTAAGAGCAGGTGACAGTACAAACATGCACCTCAGCAGCAACTGATGTGTGTGGGCAACATATATCGCATTTACATGATGTACAATGCAAAGAGACATGCCCCATGAGTGTGACAGTGATTGATTCATGTGGATGACATATTTTCCAGCATGACACAGAGGCGAGTCTTGTGGTTAATGTGTGCCTGTCAGGGGGGGCACATCAAGGGGTCTTACAATGCGCACATATTTTGGATATTACAACCCTGCATGAAAGTATTCGCACATCTGTGAAGCCCAGTAGACAATGATGTGTACTGTGAAACATCCTGCGCCACACATGGGAACCACACAGCAACCACCCAGAAAGCAGGCAATGTGACAGAAGTGTACATGGTAGCAGGCATGCATTGGCCAAGGATGGCTGACAACTGAAGCCAACTGTACTACTATACATACATGGGTTGGACAAACATGATTGTTCCCACATATGATGCACACAAATGCCACTCACCAGATGTGTCCACTTAGGTCTCCAGGCCTCCCACTCCTTGCACCTGCTCACTGCTGATGTGTTTACTTGCAGCCTCTTCAATTGAGATCAGCTGCTCCTCGTCTGCTGGCCCCCTCAATTGGCATATGCAGAGGCCTGATTGTCACTGAGATTCTTCTTGTTCCTTTGTGTGAGATCATTAATCCACTTCTGGACATGTTCAGCAGTGCGCTTCTTCACACCACAAGCGCTGAGGAGTCCTGTGACATGCTGTCAATGTGCAAATCGTGATGCTGGAGTGTGGGTGCTGCCTGCAAACCAGGTACATCTCATGATGGTGATCCGTCACATAGTTTACGAAGATTTGAAGCTCCACATCAGTGAAGTGCCTCTTCCTCTACAGACCCTTCTCCTGTGTTGTGTCTTTGTGTGGAGCCTGTTCCTGCTCTGCAGGGTGTCCCCTCTTAGACCTAATGGCCCTAAGAGATGCGGGTTCACCTGTCGGCCTCTGAACATGTCCACATACAGGTGCCAGGTCTCTTGTTGGCTGAGGCCCACCATGCCGTCCTGGGCATGGGGCTGATGGGTCCT
The DNA here is from genome assembly GCF_040938575.1 of Ambystoma mexicanum. Classification (NCBI taxonomy): domain Eukaryota; kingdom Metazoa; phylum Chordata; class Amphibia; order Caudata; family Ambystomatidae; genus Ambystoma; species Ambystoma mexicanum. Next base: position 525,325,263 of record NC_090927.1, read on the forward strand.
CACCATGTCCCCAACTTCTCCCTTTCTCTTTTGGGTCCTTTACACTCATGGTGAATGAAAATGGATGAATGTAATGCACACCAATATATTGTTCTTGGCAAAATGAGGAAGGGACAGTCTACGTGATGTACTATGTAGATGTGTGGTCTAGCATCGTTCCAATATACCCCAAAAGCTAAAATATGTGGTAGCTGATACACAGAGGCAGCCCAATCAAAAATCTTGTGTACGCAATACCCAGAAAGCTTTCAATAATAAAAATAAAACAGTACGTGATATGCAGTGGCAGCCCAAAAAGCAAAAATTGCATGCACAACTCCGAGAAATCTTCCAAAAGGAGAAATAAAGCAGTACACAATATGCAAAGGCACCCCAAAACAAATATATTGTGTACACAATGCACCATAGGCCTCAAAATGGAGAAAAGAAATACATGCGTGTATGTGCTGAGGCAACCCCAAAAAGACAAATGTGGTGCGTGTTACTTGAAGGAAACGGCTTCTGTAGCACCCCCAAATGTGTATCTCTGACTGTCGTCCGCCTTTGTACTTTCTCGCGCACAACCAGTGATGCACGTTGCACCCCTTGAAAAGTCCCATCATTGCTGTGTTCTGCATGAGCTGTGCATAGGCGCACTGCGTGCTGAAAGTCTCTGCAGCTCAGATGGCACACTGCAATGCCGTGGATGAGAGACGCGCACCACAGTTCCTCCTGCCTGCGTGCCATTGCGTTTGCCTCCTTCAGCCCTGCGCTGCCTCAAACACTCAATATCTGCGGCTGCCTGTTTGAGTGTAAGTGCCTCCTGCCTACCAGCAGTGCCAGCTGTTCTGCAATTGCCTGTTCTCCTATGTTGGGCCTGTGACCACCCCTTCTGGAATTTGAGACTTCCACCTCTCTCTACCAACTCCACCACAGTGCCACAGCACCTAGCCAGGAGCCAGCATAGCCACACCTGCCTTGGGGGTTGCCATGTCGGGACCATCAACCTCTTCTGGAGACAGCTCTACACCCACGTCAGCAAGGCACACGGCTGCCAACTTCACCAGCACCAAAGTTGGCATCCTGCTGGATCGGGTCCTGGGTGCCTATGATTCCCTTTTCAACCCTGAAATGCATTTGGGTAACAATGGATGTCACCAGATCTGGGAAGAGATCCCGGCTGCCATCAATGTGAAGGGGGTGGCAGACCGTCTACTGAAGACTGTGAAGAAGGGATTAGGAGGACCTGAAGATCCATAGCCATGCGATGGCAGGGGCAGCCCTCGCCATGAAGCCCACCGTGAAGGTGTTCCATGCAGGCTGTCACCAGTTGTCACAAAACCAGCTGCTGGTCTTTGAGAAGAGTTACCCAACACTTCTCTCCCAAAACTATGAGTGGAAACGACATCTAGAAGCTGCTGGTAAGTACCCATGTGGAGCACTGCATTACCGTGTATGTGTGGCATGCATGATTGCAGGTGCCCCATTCTCTATACAGCAAGGGTGCTGCAGTGAGCTGCAGCGGCATGCAGCCTCATGCTAATGCTGAGCGTCTGTGGTGGCAGACATAAGTTTCTGGTATATGCGTTTGTATATGCACTATTTGTCCTTAGTGACATTCTTGTTGAACTCTGGCACATGCTATGTGAGGTCATGGTGCAGGTGCAGGGACAGTACAAATGCTGGCTTACAATACTGTGGCCATGTGAGGGACATGCATGCAGGACATCTCTGTGTGTAGCATATTGTTACGCTCACCTGGTTCCCACGGGGACGTCGATCTGGACCAGCCTGGTGCCACGTAGAACCGAGATGATGACTGGACACCCCCACTTACTTCGTTTGTCGGCTCATATGAATATCTTTCTGCAAAGGAGAAAGGGAATTAAGCTACCGTAATTCGAGCGTTAACCCACCTTCCACTCCCGTTGTCTGCCCACTGACCACTCCCGATGTTCCCTCTTGTTCTCACCTGATGGTTTAGAAAGGTGGGCTCTCCATCCTGCATTGAGCGCAGGGGCGCGTAGATGACCAGTTACTTCACTGGCGTGGAGGAATTGGTGAGTTCCAGAATTGACTCTAAGATCCAATAGTTTGCAAGAGTTCAAATGTCTGATCTTCACTCTTTCCGATTCCTTGTAGGTTGCCAACTTAACCACCACGAAGAGTCCAAAGGGCAGTTGGTGAGAGTCAGGTAAGTCTATAGTGGTTTTCCCCTTAGGGGCCTGAGTACGGCGATGATGCAGAGTTAACTGCGCCAACCCGATATGAGGTGAGTAGCCCCTGCGGTAAATCAGGTAAGTCTTTGGGGGGTAGCTTGTAATGTTCAGTGGTTTCCCCTTAGGGGCGGGGTGCAGCGGTGATGCAGAGTTAACTGCGCCGACCCGACATGAGGTGAGTACCCCCCGTGGTAATCCGGTAAGTCTTTGGGGGTAGCTTGTATTGCCCTTTTGCATTCCCGTGCTCACCTGGCTTTTCTTGTCCACTTAGATATCGGAGAGCGGTTTGGCAATGCAGAGTCTGCGATGGAGTGAGGAAAAACTGCTCTGGATGGTGAGTACAGCACGGTGCTGTGAGGTGCGTGACGATGTGCGTGCGATGACTCCTTCTTCAAGATTGACGGCGCGATGGATCAAGAATTCAGGTAAGGTTTTAAGTTTGAACCTCTTCTCCTTCTTTCTTTTCGTTTCCAGGTGGTCCAGGACTGAAGCGGGCGTGGCTGAAGACTGGAAGATGCTGGAGGCACGGTGAGCGTTAAGCTGCTGAATGCAGAATAACGCGAAGCACGTGTGGCTGTCCGGGCGTGATTTAAATAGCCTAGGAAGAAGTCCCAGGTAAGTATTCTTCCACAGCCCCACCCGAGAAAAAAGTAGTCCCTTAGGTAAAATAGTCCCTCCTAAGCCCCATTTGGCTTGTGGCTTCGTGCAGCATGGTCTGCACCAGGTGAGTATGCAGCATGGTCTGCATTAGGTAGGTTTTCTGAAATGAGCCTGGCGCCCATGGCGCCAGGACTGACTTTATCCTTATGAGCCTGGTGCCATAGGCGCCAGTACTGCACCCAAACAGCCCCTAACTGGGGTTTTTGGGCATGCTCCAAATGGCGTGATGCCTGCTTCCGGGGTTGCTGGGCCTGGTCTGGCTTCCCGGGGGCAGGCATCATGACATATATCTTTATTTTTAGGTCCCTCCTCTTTCTGATTAAATATTACCTTATACAGTTTGCTTGCCTGTTCAATTATCCATTTTAATGGTTTTTGCCTGTCAAATTCACAGATTAGTTGATTGATTTGATTGATTGTTTATTTGTATAGCGCCTATACACAATGCATTTGAAAGCGCTTCAAGGAGGGCGGGAGCATGGGAGAATACAATTACATTCAGACAGTCCTTGAAAACAATTAGAATATGAAAAAACTATCATAATCAAACTGACAACATTTCAGATAGTGCAAGTGCGAGGGAAAAGTTAAGGTGAAAAAAGGGGGGAGGGAAGAAAGGGACAAACCAGCAGTGACATTACTATCCCTGATGACAATTGTTATAGTGCATAATTAACAAGAGGAGAGGGAGGGAAGGGGGGTTGTGAGAGGGAGGAGGAGAGGAACAAACAATTGATTATCAAAGCTGATCAAAAGAACAATTCAGAATAGTTCTAGGAGGGGGAATGAGAAGACAAGGAGGGAAGGGCGGACAAACAAGCTACTATCAGAGGTTAAGGGACAAATGATAGAGTAGTGATAATGAACATGAAAGGGGGGTGAAAGGGAGGGAGAGAAGGGGGTGGCTACAAGACAGGTGGAAGAGAGGAAAGGAGTAAATAAAGGGGGGGAAGAGGGAGTTTGGATGTGAAAGATAGGCAGATATGATTACTATGCCTGACAATTTCTATTTGGAGCTGATAGAAATACGCGTTTTAAATTCTACTGAGTTAGGGTTAAAGGTGTCATGGCCACAGGCCCCAGAACACAAAAACCACACTATCTAGTGATGAGGCAATGGGTCACTTGACTCACTTATGTCCCTTTGGGACCCATAAACACAGGGGCCCTGGCTGGACTCAGTCCTGGCACCTTTGGTGCCAAGCTCATATAGAGATGTGAGCAGGAACACTTTATTTCAGTGCAGGAGTGCTTTCATTTTACAAGAACTTTCCAGGAGCTGAAAGCCTTTATTCCAGAGAACATCCTCATGTGCTGACTCATCGGGTGTGGCTCCCTAGGCCTGCTCTTCATGTGCTAACTCATTGGGTGTGGCAGGGTGTGGCAGGTAGGCTGAACCTGCTGGGTGTGGCTTCAGAAGCTCAGCTATATAAGCTGCTCCATCCTTAAGGCCGGTGCTTCACGTTACTGTGCACTCGCCTCCAGGAAACCGGTGCTTCATCGCTTCATCTGCAGACTCATCTCCTGATATCCAGTGATCTTGATCCGGACGCTTCAGCACTGAACTCCGCATCCACAAACTCAGACCCTGTGAAGAAGAAGAAATACAAGGTTAGAACATCCATCCTAGGGCCACGCCGCATTTGAACCCTGTGCGCCCCCTAGTTAACAACTTACCAGCAACTGTACCACTGCAGCTTTGTTCCTCATTCCCTCCGGCTGCCGCCTTGAGCTCCGCAGCTTCTTCCGGGCCTGCAACATCACCTGCATGGAAAGAAAGCAAAAGAGCAAACATCAAAAGTGTAACGGACAGCAATACAAGACAACAAACTTTACAATACAACAAAAGCAGACGAGGAAAGACAAAGGCAAACAGGAACACTTACCTGAAGAATAGTGGCTTAGTCGCAGCAGGACTTGTCTACCACGTGCAAGGGACCAGTGAAGGAACTCGGTCCAGATCATTCATGCGCCCCTGCCAGAAGCAGCATGACAGAGTGCTTACCAAAAGTAATCACAGGTGAGCTTTCCAGGGACAGCGCATCCCACGGGTACCAAGGTTTGGGAGAAGGTGTCTGGAATGGGATCAGGTACACAAGCTGGCATACTCACGCCCCTTATTCTCCATGCAGGAGCAGTGCCGAGCAGCATCACCTATTACCACCAGTCACTACATAAGCGCAGAGGGCGAAGTCGGACCTGAGCGACCTCACCCCCAGGAGGGCTGCAACCATGCCCCAACGCCTCTGCAGAGCCCAGGTGAGAGTTACAAAAAGGTCACATCAAAACTTGAGAATGACCTTTTTGAGTTTTAAAAGAACTGACAAAGGGATTCATTTGGTTGTGCAGCCATGCTATAAGCAGCTTTCTTGGCTTACTGTAAAGACTGATAGGGCGAGAATTGGTATCTAATTTCTTTCTCAAAATCTGCCATGACAAATGTTCCTGTTCATTCAGATCACGGATAACACTAACAGAAGCTGCATCTAGAGTGAGGTGAAAATACTGCACATATTGTTCCCTTGGAATCTGAAGGGTTTTGAATATATCATCGACCACCTCTAAATGATCTTCTATGCAGCAATCTCCTCTTTTCTTGAACGATCTAATCAAGGTTTTTTAATATATTTCATAATTTTGAAAGGTCTACATAGTGCATTCTGGTATGTGCCATTTTGTCCCTCACTCATGTTCTCTTGTGTGTGAGCAGTTGCAGGTGATTCAGCCCCTAACATTGGATCATAACCAGGCCTGACCATGTGGACAGCTGCTGGTAAATTTCCTTGGCTAGGGCTGTGACCAAATTCAGCTTCAGTGAACCTAGTCCATTGCTGCTTTTCTTGAGACTTAGGATCAAAGATTTGCTGTTTCAATTCTCTGCACAGTGCATGAAGCTGCTGTGCTTCGTGGCAAATATTTGAATTCTTTTATTTTTAATTTTTTTTGTTTGATATTGTTGAATCCAATCAACCTTTCAAAAATAGATACAAAACATACATGCATCAATTTCATTTACAATAAAAGGAAACAACATATTTCATTAACATGTGTTACTTAATTGCTTACTTATAGAACTTTCTTAAAATAAAGAAAAAGAAAAAAAAAGATTCTCATCTTGCATTTCAATAGATTCAAAGTATGTTTCACGATATCAAGGTTAAAAAGAAGAACATATACAGATCAAAACCATTCAATTTGAGGTTAAAAATAGTTACGGCCCTTAAATGGCCAGTTTGTCACTTTATATGAACCCCACATTGTCAACATACATATTTTGTCCTACTGATCAATGCTCAAGCTGCATTGCAATGTTAAGTCTACACTGTTTTTTCTTCTTCCTCCAAATTAAGGCTAATTAGAAAGTTAACAGCTGCTATTTGAATTGCTTTATTATTGCACCCTGATAATGCTGCCCAACATTCAGATTGGGGTATATTTCCCAGTCATTGACAATGTCTAGTAAAGGCAGTTTGTCTTTAGATCTTAACAGCCTACACTCTGTAAACAGGTGGACAAGTGTCTCACACATATTGTCATCTTTGCAAAAACGGCATACATTTTGTTCAGGACTCACTACACCATGTCTTGCCTTTATATCCAGTGTTACCCACAGGTTAAAGCGAAGACGAAGTATTTCACACCGATATTTTGGGTGAAGGTGAGCAAATCAAATACTTTGTTTGGCAAGGTGCTTCATTTATTTGGAGGAAAGCGTGCAGCATCACCATGGCGATACATTAAACATAACTCGAAGATGTTAATCCAGTCAGTTTGGTAAATTTTTGACTTGGCTTTATCGGGATTAAACAACAACAGGTTAATGGTGATTTCTGCTTTCGCTAGTATCAAATACACTTTATCTAACCAGTTAGAAATATAACTGGATTGTTTTGTTGAAAAAAGATACTGCGAGAGAGTTTTAAGCAAAGTGTTATCATTCGTGGACAACAAGCATTTTCTAAAAAGCGAGCACAAGCGCCAGCTATATTGGGCTTCGAGAGAGAGTAGACCAAGCTCATATCTCATCCACGGTATCGGAGTACATTGAGGAAGGTGAAGTATTGTGCTCCAAAATTTTGCTTCCCATTGAATACATTTAAATGCTGAATCTGTGGGGAAGGTTTCAAGTCCATATAGTAAAATGGGGGCAATTATTTTTGTCCAAAAATGCCATGCAGGTAGAATTGAGAACTTACCATATTTGTGCATGATAATACGGGCCTGTGAGATGGCAGATACTAACTTGGACTCCACCCTCTCGATGTGACCATGTGCTGCCCGGTGTCCTTCGAAAAATATTCCCAGATAATAATTTGGGACCACACCAATTGGGGTTACACCAATAGTCCAGATAAATGACAGAGGGCCAGAATGTTTTGGAGAGTATTGTACGATCTGGGTTTTGGTCGGATTGATGGATAATTAATTGAGATTTACATATTCTTGAAACATACCAAGTAAGCGTTCTAGTCCAACCTGGGTCCTAGAAATGAGGACAAAGTCATCGGCGTACATGAGTGATTGTACTTGCTGATTGTTCAATTTAGGAGAATTTGATATGACTTTTGACAATGATATTTTAACATTGTGTATGTAGTAGTTAAACACAGCTGATGCTAATGAGCATCCCTGTTTAAAGGCCCGATATGTGGGGATTTTTTCTGATAGAAGGCCATCTAAAGTAATACAAATTTGAACAGATGTGGCATAATGTAATGAGTGGATAATGTTGAATAGTGTTGATGGACAGTTGTCTCTTGCAAGCTTTTGTAATAATAGAAGGCGACTCACAGAATCAAAGGCTGCATTTAAATCAATGAACGCAAAGAAAACGTGTTGCTTGCTCTCATGTCATTGAGCCTTTATTGCATTGAGAGTCAGAAGGTTGATGTTAGTACCCAGGCAGCCATGAAACCTGTCTGATTAGAGTCGCGATGGTTATTGATTCCTGTCCAGCAATTCAATTTGCGAAGTACCAGTTTAGTACAATTTTTTCCTGGGGCATCTAATAGCGCGATGGGACGATAGTTCGCCGGGACAGACCGATCACCCTTTTCAAATATTGGGATTAATATGGAAGACTTCCATGAAGGTGGAATGAGACAGGTTTTTAGAATGTCACAGAAAATTATGAAAAAAATATGTGCCCATCTATGTGGATGGTTTTTAAACATACAGTTTGATAGGCCATCTGGACCCTCAGCTCTCGAGGAACTTGAGTTCTTGATGATATCATAAATTGCTTCTTCTGAGGCTTCTAATTCCCAGGTCGACGTTGACAATGGTTGATGCTTGGAGTTTGCGTATTGGGGGTCAACATACAAGGTTCAAAAATGCTTAACCCACATTTGCTCAGCTACTCCATTCAATTGTGCATCTGCTTGATGGGAGCAGGTATGGTTGTTCAAAAGGGACCACATACCAACTGAGTTTTATTATGCATAGCATGGGCCATTGCTTGGCTATCTTGCTGAAACAGTATAGACTTCCTCCCAAAGAGCCAGTTCTTATATTTACATTTGGCTAACTTTAATGCTTGCCACTTATTGACAGAGTCAGAGAGTAGAATTTGCCTTTTTGTCATCCTGTTCTCTGCCTTCCTTTTAGAGACAATAGGGTCAAAAATATGGGGATGTCTAACGACATTAGACTGAAGAATGGTACCGTCTGGGCAAACGAGTGCAGCAATTCCGTATATTCGTTACCATGGTAGGAAGATGATATATCCACAATCAGATGCTCAAACTGATTCAGAGTACTCACAGTCCATCTTAGGCGTGTGCAAGAGTTATTGACTCCCAAATTGCCGAAACTGTATACCTCTCTGCGTGTCGACGTAAAATTAAGCTTAAGCTGAAGAGTCAACATGCAGTGGTCACTATTTGGGAGGTCCTTGACACTGAGTTGCTCGATATGTTGGAACAATTTAAAGTCAACGTATATATAGTCAATGATACTCCTCGCCAGCCCGTGGTGCCATGTATAATGTGGTGGGACATCCCCTGTACTGATCCATTCACCATGTGGTAATTACGTTCATGCATGATCGACAACCATTTGCAGACCCCTTGACTTTGTGGTTCTGCCTTCCAGCAATTTAAATTTAAATCACTTAATACAATGGTGTATGTGATCAATTTGTCCAATGAAATAAGATGCAACATGTCGTGAAGGCCAGTAAAAAATGTTTCATCAGACATGCTGAAAGGATTACCATATATATTGACCAGAGCAAAGACTGTTTCATTACTGGATGTTCTGACTAACTGTATGTGTGCTCCAACAGAGGCCCATGGAACAATTGAAAAGCCCTCTTTGATGTTTACGGCCACAAGGAGGCCTGATGATGGTCTGCCTCCTGTTGGGATTGCTGGGATCAGAGCCAATTCATAATTGTCACATAAATGGGGTTTTGTAAGCCAGATCTCCTGCATTGCTATAATATGGTGGAGAACAGATATTTCTCTAAAAGACAAGGTTAGGTGCTTGTGCCTTCTCGAATTCCAACTTACAACATTAATTTTACTTGTGTTATCACGTTGTAATGGTTATTGCTGAGAATTCTCAGATGGCCAAGATTCTCTGGGTTTGCTACGGTTCCCTTGGTATATTTTGGGTATTGTAGCTGATCTTCTTGGAGTCAAGAAAGCAATTTCTGGATCTCCGGCCTACAAGAACCCCATATTGAATAGGACCATTTTATTACGCCAGATTGATTGAAAAACTACACCTGAAGGGATCCAGAGTCTTACTATAGTATGTGGAGAGTCAGTTAGAAATTCAATTTGGTCGATGTCATCTGTAGTGATGTTGCATAATTCATCTATATCCCCAAAGATATTCAATACATTTCGTCGGTTAAGGTCATACACCGGATAGTTACCTTCTCTACATTTAAGGATCAGGGTGTGGAATTTTGCTCTTTGTGAGTGTACATGTCGAGAAAGCCACCGCTTGTCAGTTTTACGTGGTGTCCATTTCTTGTTACTGAGTGTACCTGGAAAATTGGAGGACCAACCCTGTCTAGACTTCATGGTGTCATTAGAATCTATTTTAGTGGGTGGTTGGCATTCCTCAAACTTATGGTTGGCGCTCCTTGGCACTTCCGTGGGGCGGGCAGGCTCACATTGTATTTGAGCAAATGTTTTCACCAGATTGTCAGAGAAGTATTCATCTACTCTTTTTTTGAGTTCATCTGTTAAGATCTGTTGAGTAGCTGCATTCAAGGACGGTGTCACTTGTGGCATGGGCGCAAAAGAAACGGATTTGGTTTGAGTTATAGGAGCAAAAGACAATGAGGTTGTACTTGGGTGCGAGAGGCCCTGTATTTGCAGGGTTCTGGCTGGCAGTGCTCCTGTTAGAACTGATATAATATTGTTTCGTCCTCATTGTATATGTTGGCCTATTCCCAGTCGCTTTGCGAGGAAATCAGTATTACAAGGTCGTGACCTCAAGTGAATCGACCCTCCATTTTAGGTTAGAACCGCCATTTTAGTTTATTGTACAAAGTCACCCTGTAGTCTAAAATGTCCGTCTCGTGAGCTCTTGTTCTTGCCTTAACCTCTTCAACCTCTGTAGGAGGGTTAGTGTCCAACCTGCCTTCAGGCTACATGTTAGGGTCATGTAGACCTTGTCCTTTGTTGACCTCGGGATCAGGGGATTACTTGAATTAGCAATTTTAACCTACAAGTATACAAGAACAATAATGCTATCCAAATACGACATGCGAAACATTTGTTTGATCTGTATTAAAGCAATATCTAAAGAGTGTAACGTTAAATTAGAGAATAATAATGTTTGTTAGTAAATGTATTTAAAAGTAAACCGCATGCACGAGATATGTAAATTAGGAAATGAACCTGGCGCGACCCTAGCCCAGTGTATAATTAACTTGTAAGAGGCTGGACATCATTATAACAAACTGTATAAATACGCTGATGTCCAGCTAGCAAATTCTGCTCACTGCTCACATTGAACCCTGCTGGTGGTCTCTGTGATGTATTGACAGCCAAATAGCTATTTGAGTACTTTGTTCAATACTGTTCAGTTTTTGTAATAAAGATTCTAGTAATCTTTACAAGCCCGTGTTGTTGTATTTTCCTTTGCATGTAACAGCCTTAATATTGTATTTTTCTGATTCCACACTCCTACAGAACCTATCTGGTACTGGAAGAAGTGTAGAATATTTCTGAGGGTCACATAAGGCATTAACTAATTGTGACAATGGCGAGATAGGCACAGTAGGTGCAGCTTTGGTACTAATAGTGGGAAGGTGCAATGTGGATTGGTTGGAAACTCCTGCTGTTATGGGATGCACATTCCTTACAGGCATCATGGCACTAGTATTGTAATTGTCTGTTGTGGTAGTCGTTTTACCAAGAGCTTTAAAAAATGTGGTCAGAGTACTTTTTGGGATTTTTGATCCAATCATGTTTTTCATCTTTTTTATAGGGATCAGAGTTTTCTTGCTGTTATTCTTGCCTTTGGGTTCTTGGCTTTCAATTGTTGTAAGTGACTCTGACCCTGATTATCATTCAGTACGTTTTGTGAATTGGGCAATCTGTCAGTGCGACTAGACATTGCTTCACTCGTTTTGTTTTTCATGAGTGGCTGAGAAATAGGCTCCATGGGAATAGGCTCAAAGCCTATAATGCCCGAGATTGGCGGAAGTGGGCATGGTACCAAAACAGCAGGAGTGACCTGTTTTACTGGTAATGATGGTGCTTGTACAAGAGATGGATTTTCATTGCAGGGAGCTAAATTGCTAGATAGCATAACAACTGACTCTTCGAAATTGTCTTTATCCAAAGAGGCTTTGGAGAGCTGTTGCGTTGAGAGCCATTTCATTAGGTCTTCAAATTGGAGGGATTGAGGGGCTACTTTAGTATCCAGTAATTCAAACAGTTTACATAGGCTATAAATGGCAGTATTAATTGCGGATAATGCAGGTTGTACCATTTATAACGTTTGAGCAGCATTGTCAATGGGATAGGGTCTGTTAGGTTGTGAGGTTGGCAAGGCAAAGGACTTAAGCATTGGGAGAGCATTTCCAGATGGCATATCACTGGGCATACTGGACACAGAAGGCACAGAAGGTGATACATTCTGGCTCTTTGGTGATGTGAACAGACTCACATGTACTTGCATGAATGGATATAGCAATAGAGTCCGATACCAATTGAGGAAAGGCAATTGGTGAGATGGACATATATTCGAATTGCGCACTGGTGGCCAATTTTTAGTCGATTCCATCATTGTCATATCAGAAATGGGATGAGGGTTAATATGCCTCGAGGGAGTTTGGTGCGGTGCACTAATTTTCCCTATTGTTAGAGGAGAGGGAGAGTGTGTCTGACTAGGTGAGCTGATGACCGAAGACAGGGGGGAAGACATACTTATTTTATCGTTTTGCACATTAAACGGAAAGTGAGTTTGTCTGTGTAGGGACCGGGGAGTAATGGACATAGCTGAAAAGAAAGTTTGAGGTAACAGTGCAGAGTCAGGATGCCCCTGGGAAAGTAATTGGGTCTGTGAGACAAGAAGCAACGGTGCAATGGGTGGCATGTTCGTCGTGAGCTTGTATGAAGTGTAGGAAGTCATCTTTATAACTTTAAAGTTGAATGTATAGATCGATGGCTCGCTTTATAAATAACCCAGTGAAACAATTTAAACAGACAATAGATTGGAGCTATCTTACCCCAAAAAAGAAAGATCAGGTGCTACCAATGACTTTAGTGATTATCTCTTGCAACTCTTTAATCTGTGTCTGACAGCGATCAACTACTTAACATTTTTTTTCATTCTCATCCAGTAATTTAAACCTTTCTTGTTTATAGCACAGAATTCCTTATCTCTTTCACTATTATCTTTCTTAAGTGTCTGAATTTCTGTCTCACATCACCTAATACTGTTTTTAAATGGATTAATTCTTGCTCACTTTCAGCAAATTGTTTGTCTCTCTGAGCCATCCCGGGGCTAAACTCGCTACATTTGGCCTGCAATTGTGCCATGTTTTTCAATCTGTAGCGATTGCTCTCATTCTGTATCTAAATTGCATTGCAATTTGTTAATGATCTCACAGTCTTCCCCTCACAGCTTTATGGATCTATGTAACAGAAACCAAAGTTTACTGCACAATCTGATGAGGCAGTCTTTCTCTTCCTTGTGCTGCAACGCTCAGAACAGTCTAAGGAGACAAGTTTGTACAATGCTTCCTTTATCAAAAATACTTTCAGATGCATCTCTTAGAATTTCCGTACTGATCGTATCTTTCCTTGTTATCAGATGACCAGGCTGCATAAGCATAGTGTTTGGCCTCAAGGTAAAATTCACCCTCAATCTGAGACATGGTAATAAAAGTCCACGGCACGTAAAACAGGCACGGCTGCCGGTCGAGTTGCATTTTTTCCAGCTCCCAGAAAAGGGCAATTACTAGGTCATTACGGCCTTGCCGGACCCGGTATTTGCCCATTCCTGGGTGCTGGAAAAAATTCTTCCCCATTCCCATTTGAGCCCCATAGGGTTCAATGGGAATGGGAAAGCCGGATGCACAGGCAGTGTTATCAACGGTGCCTGTGCATCCGAAATGCTGTGCTCGCGTGTGCCTTTCATTCTGCCAGGAGACCTGGCGGAATGAAAGGCACCTGCAAGCACAACTCAGAGTATGCCGGTCCAGATACAACGGTACCGGTAAGCTTCCCGGTACCGTTGTATCTGGACCGGCAAACTCGTAATGAGGCCCAGAGTGCACACAGCACAATGGCTACCACTTTCCTCATAGCCCTACATCAGAGAATGAGCGCACAATATGGTTAAACTAAACTATGCAAGACCACACCCAGTAATTATTTTACCGCTTACTTCCTGGCCAACGCACCATAAACCTGTTAGAGATATTTCTTGGCGGTAAGTTTCTGTGATGTAGTGGTTGGGATATTTTGTGTAGTAGTGTGCCTAAATATAGTGAACTCCCTGATGATTGATTGCCGGGGTGACTAACGATAAGTCTAGCCTGGACACTCTAGAACATAACTTCAAGCCCTTGCAGTTTTTTATTTACAATACCATGTTGGGCCCTTTGGGGGGTATCTCAGAATACATTTACCATGTACATAAAATACTATCATTCACACAGAGCCCAGAGAAAAACTCACTTCACTGTGACCACTAGGTTTTATATTTTACCACATGTGATAAAGTGAAATACTGCCTGCGGTGAAATTAGTTGAACACAGAATAAGTACACTGAGACAAATTCACCTTTCTTTTGGGTTCTTCGTCAGAAGCTCAAAATATGCAAAATACAAAATGAGATGTGCAATGCACCATATCTACATGACATTTTAAATCTGTATTTCAAAGATGAAGAGGAAGCATTTATCAACACAACTCATCTGCAGTTGTTTCCCCCGCTATTCATGAGTTAACGATTTCTAATAAAAGATTCCCTCACAATAAAAAGATTTTCTCCAAACAAGCTACAATTAATTTATTTTTGATATATGGCCAGAACTCTGTTAAAGCTGACCTTGTGCTTATCACATGGCTTTGTAATGTGTGAGCTTCTGTCATATCTGTAGAGTGTTAAAAAATGTATGCAGCTGTCCATGTTTAAATGCTTTGTGCAGAACCTAAAATAAATTCGAAAATTTTCCGGCATACAATTGCATGTAACATATACTTGTAATCACTCATTTAGCTTGCACCTCAATTAACAAGACACTCACCAAGAATGCCTTCATTCCCGCCTGAGCTTGGAAGGAGTCCACAACATTTTTTTCCCAGCCTACCTGTCAGCATTTGTTGCACGCCTTCAGGGTCAGTCAGAGATTAAGAGTGCCCAAGACTGCCAGATGGTTCTGAGACACCTGTACCAGCCCAAGAGAGCCAGCCGGTCCCTGAGACTGACCACGTTTAAATTTTGTTTTTTTGTTTCATAATTTTTATGAATCATTTAATAGTAATAACGGTATCAAGTAATAATATCCCCATATATACGGTCGCTGTAAATAATATCGCCGGGAAAATGTCATGGCGATATTATTTGGGTGACCATATATATGGAGACAGGGGCAAAAAAAGAAAAAAAATGAAAAAAAAAAAAGTTTGGGGTCTGCGGGGGTGTCCCCCGCATGTTCAATGCAATAATGTCACCACAAAAAACAGCCATTTTTCGGCGATATTTTTGCATGGCGAGATTTTTGTGGTGACTTTATTACATGGAACCGTAATAACAGTGAAACAAATTAATGTTTACATTTTACTAACATTAAATGTAAAAGGGCCGCCTTTCTGTGTAATGTTATTCTCCATCAGAACCACCTCCCTTTTAATCATCCATCCACCTATACAACACTTTCTAACCCCAACGTTGGTTTGAGGGGGTGTGCAATTTAGTTGAATGTTTGTTCATTTGAAGATCACAGTTGTCAATTTTGATCAAAAGACATGGCTTACAATAACACATTTTCAGATTGTGTAGGCATTCCCTTGTAGGGTGCATGTACAATAGCACAAAAATTAAAACAAGTGGTCGGCCAATTTAGAAGGGTGAGAACAAGGTGGGATATTGAAAAGGGATAAAACAAAACAAACATACAACACAGGTAACTTATAAAGGTAACATGTATTAAAGTGTTGCACACTAAACAGGAATACTCTGCAAATACAAAAATTACATTATTACTCAGCACTGGAGAGTGTGGTGGGTTTGAGTAGGGAGGTTGGGGCAGGGGAGGAGGGAGTTTCCTTTTTGTCCAGTGGGTGAAGTTCAAGACGAGTTTTGAAGAGATTCACCATCGGGCTGGCTTTGATTGTGAGGGTCAGCAGGTTCCAATAGAGTGAGACCAGTAGGGTAGAAGCAAGTGGAGGCCAATGAGGTCTGGGACAATGAGGGTGAGTGTAGAAGAGGAGCAGAGGAAATGAGAGGGTGAGTAGAGAGAGATACAGTCAGCCAGGTTCTAAAGAGCAAGACCATTGATACCTTTGTGGACTGAGATGAAGAACTTCGAAAGGAAGCGGTTGTGCATGGAGAGGCAACCAGCATGGTGTCAGTAGGTAGACATAGAGGATGATCTGGGTAGACTAGAGAGTGGGTGGAAACTTTGAGGACTTTATCTAGTGGGAGAAAGGAGTAGAGAATTTTCAAGGAGTAGATATGAGCTGTAATTGCGTTTGCTGAGCATGGGTGGGGATTTGAGTTTCGTAGAGCGGTAAGTAAAAATTGGATGAATATTGTAATGTAATGAATGTTAATATGAGAAGCAGAGGCAATGCTAGCGATGCATTATTGCAGTCAGAGGTCACTATTAAAAAGGCTAGACAGGAACGAGTTCGGATAGGCGAGGGTAAGGATGGATTTCGAAGATGGGAGAAAGATGACTAGAAGAGTTCAACATGATGCGGCAGAGTGGTATCAAGTCACGGATTGCAGTGAAACAGTTAATAATCTATTGCGATATGGCTGGGGTCAAGGAAGGAAAGGAGAACAAGAATTCAATATTCTCCACAAAGAGTTAATAGTGAAAGAAAAAGGACAATGTAAGCCTACATAGGTTAGAGTAATAGATGGAGAAGACCAGAGGTTCAATGACTAATCCTGAGTGGAGACTGGCTGGCAGATGGGTTGGGTCAGAGGTGTGTGAGTTCCAGTAGATTGTAAAGGGGAAACAATATAGCTGGGAGACAATCCTGGCTAGAGCAAATTTGATAAACCCAAGGTCCTGGGGAGTGAGGAGGAGAGAGAAGTAGTCAACATTGTTGAAAGAGGTGAATAGGTACACAAGGTTGTTTATTGAAGAGAGTTTGGAGTGGTAGATATCAGAGAGAAGGTTGTAGGCATTTGTGAGTGCGGTCTCGGTGGAGTGTTTACCATGAAAGCCAGATAGAAGTGAATCTTCAAGGCCATTATCCTCAAGGTGCTTAGTGATCTGGTTGCCAACCATCTCCTCAAGGACCTTTAAACAATGAGTAGGAGGGAAAATGGGCAATAGTTCACCAGGATTGTTGAGTCAGCAGCAGTTGTTTTTAAAGGATTGGGTCCTTTGCAAATTTACAGGGGGCAGAAAGAGTCGAGAGGAGTGAGAGGTTAGAGAGCTCAGAGAAATGAGGCCAGGTGTTTGGAACTAGAAATTGCCCAGAGTACTCATGAAGGGTGCTCCATTTTCTCACTTCATGAGTGAGGCATCTGGACTCCTCTTGAATCAGGAGGATTTTTAAAGTCTTCAGCCAAGGGCAGGCCAATCAAACCCGGTAGTAATTCAGAAGTTCAAAACCTCACAATTCCATCAATACACAGCTCTCCCCATAAACAAACACGTGAGATCATATTTATTGGAGTAGAGCTCTGCTCTGGAATGGCTTCAATCTCCCTGATTCTTGCTGCTATCAACATAAGTTCCATGGTCTACATGGAACTGAGATGCAGCCCCAGTGATGTAAGCTTACATTTTGCTTTTCAGCCTGTCCAGGTACAGTAAATAGAGAAAATATTGAAACAAGTTGCGCCCTACATCTTGTGCAGGGGACACAATTGCTTCTAAAATAATACTGGAACATGTTAGTGTCTTTGCTCCTTTTTTAACACATTTCACCAATGCCACCTTTCTTTACAAGACCATCCCTGATAGTATTAAGAAAGTTGTGGTTACTCCTCTGTTAAAAAATCTGGCTTAGATCCTAAAGATGCAAATAATGTTAGACCAATAACAAATGTGCAGTTTCTTTTAAAAACTGTGGACATAGTTGCCACTATACAGCTGCAAGAACATTTGGATGAGTCTAACATTCTACACCCCAGACAGTCTGGTTTTAGATCAAACCATGGCAGAGAAAGTGTGTTATTGGATCTTCAGATGCAGATGCTGAACATTGTAGATAGGAGCAGTATGGCGGTGCTGATGCTGCTTGATTTATCGGCAGATTTTGACCTCCTGGATCATAAAAAACTACTATCCACTGTATTTTCAGGGGGGGGGGGGCAATGCTCAGCATCCTCCATTTAATGGATTGATATGATATGATATTTATAATGCGTCTATACACACATGTTTGAAGGCGTGACGAGGCAGGGCGGTGACAAGGGAAGACAAGACAACAATCTTACTTGGCCAAGTTACATTGAGATTGCGCAAGTGCGGGGGAGAGGGAAGAGGAAAAAGTGCAAGGGGAAGGGGAGGAGGAGAAGTGTGAGACATAGGAAAAAGAGTGTGGCCAACAGGTGGCAGTGCAGGGGTTAAGTGCAGACAGCAAGTGTTGGATAAGTGCAAGGAGGGGGACTGTAGGGATGCAGATAAAGCCCCCAAGTACAGGATTGCCAGGAGGCAGTGCAGGAGTGCCAGGTAAACAGTGCCATATCAGACAGGAGATCAGTACAGAAGTGGAAGAAAGAAGGCAGAAGCATTGAGGACAGTCTTGAGCTGCTTCCGGAACCGGAGATGGTTCTGCTCAAGTTTCAGAGAGGTAGGGAGGCTGTTCCAGAGGGATGCACCAGCCAAAGAGCGAGATCTGCCCCCAACTCATTGCTTAGAAAAGCGACTGACCCTCAGGGAGTTGGAGGTGGAAGAGCAAAGAGCCCGAGAATGAAGATACTTCTGAAGAGAAAGCTGGAGGTATTTTGGTCCCAGGCCCCAGAAGGCCTTGTGGACAATGCAAAGGGTCTTAAATGTGATCCTTGTAGCCACTGGGAGCCAATGGAGAGATTTCAGTGCTGGAGAGATACGATCCCTGGGCTTGAGGCCAAGGACAAGTCTTGCAGTCCTGTTCTGGATGAGTTTCAGAGGACGGAGAGTAGAGGAGGGTAGATTTAATAAGAGGCTGTTAGAGTAATGTTAGGTAGAATCATATGCAGTACCCTTTGGGAACACCACACACAATTAAGACTACAAGTGTCAGTACAAATGTACCTTTGGTACAAGCCTGTACTACACAGTTAAGTGGTAGCGATGGCTGAGCAGCCAGGCTTATCTCAAGAGTAAAATGAGCAGTACAAGAGATTACACAAAGGACAGCATTTACTATGATTCAAGCAAACACTGGTTGAAGGTTTATGAGTAAAAGAATATACATTTATTTACACCATCAATTATAAAAACAGTTCACTATCATAAAGCAGCAAAGAATCACAGTCTTAATACACTACACAACACCCAATCAAGTTAAGCTCAAAATGAAGTGTGAGGAAAATGGCACTCCAGCAATTTAAAAGGGGAGGAAAGACAAGGTTATCACAGATCATCACAGATTAATAACACCAACAAGTTATGGGCAGGGCAATCTAGAAAAAGGCTACTACAACTAGGATTCAATAGGTCTGTGCCAATGTGAATGGTTCAGAGTCTTTGCAGAGGATCACACAGTGCAAATTAGTTTGCGGTTAAGTCTTTGCCAAGAGTTCAAAACGAAGTTGGTTGGAGGAAAAGTTATTCAAAGGAGAAGAGAAGGACAGGCCTTCGCTGGGGCGAAAGATTTCAAACACTTTCACTGCAGCCAGACGGAACAAACAACCACAGTACCTTAAAGAAGAAGAATGCTGTAGCTGAGGCAGTTGTTCCTGGCAGTTCCTGCAGGCTCACGGTTCCTGAAGTGACTGTCATGGTGACAGGAAGGAGGACGTCTGGAGGGTCCTGCACTGCCCAGAGAAGAAGTCAGCAGCAGAGCAAAGCGACAAATAAAATGTGCGCTCCTCAAAAGCACAAATGGACCATCTCTCATTGGCTATCCGGTTTCTTGTAGCACAGCAAATTCGACCAGGCTAAAGAGGAGTTCCAGGGGCTTTGTGAGCTGGTTGGTCCCACCAGGCTCAAGGGGAGAAGACTCCTTGCGGATCTCCTCTGTCGTCGAAGTTTCAGGCGATTCGGACCTGCAGCAGGGCTTCACCGGGTGTCCAGTAGTTGCAGCAGTCGTCTTCCTTCAGCTTCTCATTGGCACTCTAGACCCAGTGGTGACTCTGCCTTCCAGTCCCAGAGACTGGATATTTATGCACCAAATCCCCCATTCACACAGCCTGCCTGTCAATCACAGAGCTGGGTGGCTGTCCTGGCAGGACAGTCACCTAGCCAATCAAAATAGAGTGCGACTTGGGTCTCCAAGGAGACCCTGTGCAGGGAGTCTAGAATACCTCCCTCACATCCTGTCCCCCTCAGACATTCAGGCGCCTAAGGAGGGCTTCTGTGCAGAAGCTCACCAAAGGACGGTGAACGAAAGGAACCAAACCTGGTTTGGCGCGCAGAGTAAAACACGAGAAAGACCTTTACAAAAAGAAATCCTAAATAACCCCAACCGGAACCAAATAAAAATAAAAGTGGTCCAGCGGGTTAGAGTTTGAGGCTATCACCATAGCTTCTAACGGTACTGAGGCTATTTTCATAGCCTGCAGTAGAATGAAAAGGGTAGATACCACTGCCACCACCCAAATATTAGAGAAAGGGGAACAAAATAATGTCCCATGAGAATCAGAGAAAAGGGGATAACTATTAACCCCTCCAGTATTCTATGGGAAGATAGGTTGTACTGGGTCTGTAGATTTAAAAAGACTAGTAAAGTCGATGGCATCTTTACATATTCTGGGAGACAGTAGTCAGTCCCAGAAAATGGAGTTTAAAGTGGGAAGTCTGAAAAAGACAACCCTGTGTCACTGCACTAAAGGTGCTGTGTGACACACAGTAAAAAGATGATGCCTATGGAGTTGGTGAGACTCCATATCCATGAACAAAAAATGTACAATACAATGAAAATGAAAAGTTCAAGCCACAAAATATAGCAAAAGAGTTGGAGGGCTCTAAGGTAGAGGGAATTAAGCACTTGATTGAGAAATCTCCCTAACAAGTAGTCGAGCCTAGAGAGAACCAGAGCTCTGGAGACAGTGAGCTTCTGTGGGAAGGAGAGGAAAGGAAGAATACCTCTGAATCATGTCTTGCCAATAAACTGTCCAGAGTATGTTGGGGGCAGGCCTCCTCCACTCATCAAACATCTATTTGCGGTATCCCACAGGGTGTGAGCCTTTCAGCGGCACTTTGTAACATATACCTGCGCCCCTTATGTAATAATCTTGACGCTGAAGGAGCTATAGTCACCAATTATGCTGACGATACGCAGATGTTGATTGAGCTAAGCTGTAACTATACTAAAGATGTAAGTAACATTCAAAATATATATAAACTGGTGAAAGACTGGATGACATCAAATAGTCTTTGCCTGAATAGTGCAAAGACAGAGATTTTTCCGGATATCCCTAGGCTAGAATGAAACTGGATACATGTTTTAGAAATGTTTTATTGATGGACATTGTATCAAAACACAGGAAAAGGTGAAGACACTTGGCATGGCCATGGACTGCACCTTAGGGGCTGATGACATGTGGATACAGTTATCCATAAATCCTAATATGAGCTCAATTTACTTAGGTTGGTAAAGCCCTATGTTACAGGTAAGAATTGCAAAACCCTGGTGCGGGCCATTGCAATGCTCTCTCCTTTGTGGGGCAAGTAAGAACTACATAAGGAAATTGCAAACTCTGTAAAATGATCCAGTGAATATCATTATAAATATTCCTAAAAGGAATCATATCACGGCGGCAAGGAGAGACCTCCATTGGTTGCCAGTTGAGTCTAGGATTTTCTTTACAATAATTTCATTGACACAACATTGTTTGCATGGACCTGCCCCTATATATCTTAAAGAAAGTCTATCCCTGCAACCGCAAGGGAGATCAACTAGATTCGAGGACACCTATCAGCTAATATTCCCTAAGGTGAAAAGAACTAGAGGGAAGGGACAGCCATTCCCTGTTCAGGTGACACGTTCATGGAATGGATTGCCAGTGGACCTCCGGAGAGAAAAGAGTCTTTTTGCATTTCGCAAACGCCTGAAGACATTACTATTCAATTAACACTTATAGACTCTTTAAAGCATCGCTGAATTGTTTGTTTAATGTTGTTATTGGTTTTGTGTGCGCCCTGATGTCTTCGGTGCATTATAAGAATATAAATAAAATAAATAAATAAACATGAGTCTACATTATCATTTTGATATCCCAAGTAAAATCAAGTTAAGCACCATGTTGGAATGGAACAAGCAGTAAGGAAAGTGATACTATTTTCTGGATTATCCATTTTCAGTGTTTCTTCTCTCCTTTCATTTTCACATCTCTTTCCCTCCCTACCAGTAAAAAGGCTCACACTTCCCCCAAAGGCACCACACTTCCACATGGGGCACCAAAAGCATCCAAAGGTTCCAAGGGCCCGCAGCACTGACAACCCCTCGAGAACGCAGCAGGAATACACTTGTCCAAATGGACATAACCTCCTGCGATACATGAAGGGAAAAAAACAGAGCGAAAACAGAATGACAAAGCATCAAGTGGATGAGCAAGAACTTCAAATGTAAAGCATCAAAGATGGAAAAGGGAAAACGGTAACGGTATTTTGATCTGAGGAGAGGCGGCATGATACGTATTCGTACCAGATATGTTAATTCATTCATGCTAAGTCAAAACGAGTGGGAATTCCAGTGAAGTGAGTAGTTGGTCTCAATAGGAATCAGAACGTTATCTGAAAGAAACTTGTGAAAAACTACAACATTCCTTCCTTCAAACCATGCTCCCCACAGGCAAAAGTAAATATGTAGAGTGTTGACGTGGGTTTCTATTGAATGTTGACTCCCAACATGTGGTAGTAGCCCAAATCTATTAGTCAGAGTGGTATGATGGCAGCACTACTGAATTTCATCATGGCACCTCTCACCACCATTTCCACGCCAAATAAATGAGTGGTTCACATCCCCTTTTCCCACTACAATATTGTGAGAATTCCCTTTTATTTCTCCCAACTCTAGTCAAAATGTGATTGTTCACGTCATAATTAAAGTATGCATCCTCGACTGGGAAAATAGGAGCTTGTAAGAACCTTCCTATTTTGTATGCACGTTATTGTCCTTGTAGTTGTACCACCTTCATTTTCGTTAATGACACATTTTACACGATTCCACAAATGTTTCGCAAAGCACGTTCTGTTTTAAACATTGCTCATTCTTAAATCTGAGGCAAGACTTGAACATTGTGACAATCATTTGTGTGTCAATGACGTCAAATTGCAGTAAACCTACAGTGCTCTTCAAGTGTGAATGTCCCTGTACTTTGCGATTTTATAAATGTAAAGTAATACCGTAATCTAAACAATATTTCTGCGGCTTGCTTACAGGTGTATTTTTAATTAAAGTCACTCTCGTGTAAATCAAGAATAAAGAAATAGTGGGCACATACGAGCGATGCCAAAAATCGGATAATGAACCACTTCAGAAGACATTACTCCCATTATGAACCTCAAAATGCGCTCTTGAATTTTGATAATGCAAATACGATATCCATCAAAAACAACTGGAGAGTGCCATTTAATATTCCGTTAACGTGACTAGGCCTTTATCAGGGAAGCAAGTCTGCCAGAAGGCTGCAGTGGGAAAGCTCCACGAGGTGCTGGAAATAAAAGAGTGTCATTAAAAAGTGAGTCTCGAGCTCATCGCGAGGCAGCGGACAATCGCACAGGAAATGAGTGGTTGCACTTGAGAATGAAAAGCATTGCAGTTAATGGCCCTGTAAGAAGCATAGCAAACGCAAATATGCATTATGAAAAATCATCCATACAGGTACAAACTGGCATGTGTGTCTTAAGGTGGTGCTTTCATGGCTTCGATGGATATTTCTGAAACACAGAAGGATTTAATTTGTACAAACACAAACTGACGATTGGTCATTTCGATTTAGCAGTATTCTTTAGCATGGCCAACTGTAATGTTATACATTGTGTTTTTATTTATTGGTTTCAGCAAAACCACTTTACAAAGGAAAAATAATAACAGTAGCAATCCCCCAATCCTTTACTTATCCTACCGTGGTTGGAGGACTAGCCGGGGTGGGGTGAGGGGTGGAGCAGGCAGTACCAGGCAGGGTAGAATTAAGCAGAGGGCATGGGGTAACCAAGATCAGCCAGGTGCAAAGGTAGCAGGAGTGGGTTGGGGCAACCAAGACCAGTCAGTCAGCACAGGTGGTGGAGTATGGGGATCCAGGCCTAACAAGGCATAGAGTGGCGATCCGAACAGTCAGGACAAGCCATAACAGTGTTTGGAGGGTCACTCTCCAGAGGAGGCAGCCTGGTTTATTGGATAGCTAACATGTAAAGCCCTATTCCAGGCACCCATTGTCAGGCCCCCTTCGTGAGGTGACCTCAACCACAATTAATATGGTATGATTTAGGGTAGCCACATGGTACATGCCGACCAATCCCAAGTGTCCCTGGGCCCAGATCATTTATGGGTTATGATTGGGTTGCTGGAGACGCCGTGGATGGCAGCAGGTAGTATCCAGGTACCAGGCAGATGCGATGGCCACCTTCCCTCATCAGCATCCAAGATCAGACTGGAAAAGGGACTGATGGGTTCATAGCTACACATTTTGCTTTCAGACCCTCCCGCGGGTATGATGCAGGGTTCCCATGTGGTATGGGCTGACCAATTCTCAGAGTGCCTGGGCTCAGATTATGAGGGTTCTGGAGATGCAGCATCTAGGAATGCCTAGACCCTCCTCACAGTTGAAGAGCGGGAAGGCAACAATGTGTTTATAGACTTATGCACAAATTGGGTGAGAGATTAAATATTGCTATAATTCATGAAGCTGAGGGACCATAGAAGTAAAATGTATTAGGGATGGAGGGAGCAAATGCAGAGGATCACAGCATGCAGAGTATAGGAAATAGTAGCAATATACAAGTAGACCATTTCTCTAACAGTTCGTCTCCACCCAACCTTCTTATTGATTTTAGTATCTGGGCCTCATCACGAGTTGGGCGGTAACGCCGGCGCTATTATCGCTGGCGCTAATAGCCCTACCGCCAAACCCCTCGGCGCTATTAGCGCCACATCACGGGTTTGGCGGAAGGGTTATTGTCCATTCACCATTGGGGAAAATTTGTGCTATCGAAAATCATCAATTTTGCTGCGGATTTCCCCCCAGCTCAGAGCGGGGGGGAAATCTGACAAAGCCATGATCTGGCGGACCCTTAAATGCGGCGGTAATATCACTACCGCCACATTTAAGGGTTACCCCCAGACTCGTGATGAGGCCCTTAGTGTCTTATCATAATCTAATAAGATCTTACAAATATCCTACTTAAAAGAATGTATTACAGGGCTTGCAATAGCATCCCTCTAGTTATGGTTAAGTTGCTCAACCCCTAGGAAGAGCACATTTTGGGTGGCTTATAACTTCACCTCCCCCACCAGACGAATTCTCATGAAACTCTGCAAAAAAAGTAGATGGCCCTGGCAGATCGATTCTGTGAAGTCTGGTGATGTTCATCAAGGGGGGGCAAAGTTATAGGGGGGTCCCACAATTTGTGTTTTTTTCCATAGACGCAATGGAAAATAATGTTTGCTCATGTCTGCAGTCCAAACCGATGGATGGATTTTCATCATATTTGCAGCAGGAGCGTCAGCGTGGGCCCAAAAGCATGCTTTTGTAAAAAAAATGTATACGACTAAAAATTAGGCTTAAAAAAATGTGTGATAACTGGGTCTGGGCTGCAGACTCACTTCTATGTTCGGTCCGCAGACGTGTGTCCAATTGGCCCAGGGGCCGACATGATGTCTGCGGACATCTGATGCACTCGCTGATTGGATGGACAAGAGCGTGAGGTGCGTCAGATTTTTTGTGAAACGCCCGCCACATTGATTATGTCGCTGTCCGAGCACATTGCGGTAAAAACATATTCAAAAACACAACATTGCACTGGTCAAACTAATGAAACAATCTCTGGGGAGGTGAGAGGTGATGAGGATGGGATGGGACATGACCTTAAAAAGCCAAAAAAACAAGTGTTTGTCTTCCCCGATGTCCGCAAACAGTCCAGGGGCAGTCCTGCTATGTTCGCGAACATATTAGATGTTTGGAGGAATCTATGCTTATTTGTGCATTACAGGGTTGCTGAAAAGCAGTTTTTGGATGGCTTACAACTTTGGCGCCACTCAATGAAACTGCATGCAATTTTGGAAACTCATTCTAGACCTAACTCCGAATGTTTCTGCAAAGTGTGGTGCTGTTTTGTCAAGAGGGAACACAATTCAAAGGCTTATAAATGTGGTGCCATTTGACAAATCTGCCCATCAGTTTGCAAAATGATTGTAGACCTAGACGTGAATGTTTTTACAAAGTTTGGTGAGATTTTCTCACAAGGGAGCAACATTAGAGGGGGTCCCGACATTTTTAGATGGCTTATAACTTGAAATCATCTTAGGTCATTTGGTGGTGGAAAGACAGGCTTGCAAGGGTGGGGGAGTGGAAAAAAGATGATATGGGCCTATTTTTGTAGGTTGAAAAAGTCTGAGCAGGTGCCATAGATACCCGCGGGGTCATTTGCGGGCAGCGTTCTGAACGGACAGCTTGGGAAAGACATTTGGGGTCATTTGATAGCTGAAAGAGGGTGCAGAAATGCTGAAGAAGTGGAATTAAGGTAATGTAGAGATGTTTTTATAGGTGAAAAAAGGGTTTGGAAATGCTGCCGGGTCCGTGGTCAACTTTGGTGTCCATGGACATCATTTCGATTGCAGCGGGTGTGGGGCCGAGTTTCCTTAGTTGACTGTGTATGATACGTACTTGTTATGCAGCTAACTGTGTTGTGGTTAGTAGCTAGATTCTGAATATGTGCACTGGGCACAATGACTACAATATTAGTAAGTGTATTGTAATTCTAGGTAATCTAGTAGGATTAAGGGCAGAATGATCACAGTACCAATATGTGTAAAGTAATTGTCCGTAATGTAGTGGGAGTATAAAGTGTTTGTAATATGAGCTATTATGAAATTGAGTCATTGGGAAGAAAAAAAAGATACTGGATAAAAAAAAATAAACTAAATACAAATATTATAAATAGCTGCAGGTAAACAGTTGTGAGACACTTCTGTAAGTGCACTACACGTTCAAACATATTAGCGTATTGTTACATATTGGTGTGCAATAACACATGCATTTGTCTATGGCACTCGCCTTACCCTTACATACCCCTGTCTAGTATCAATGGCAGTTGGCACCAGTGATGGGGAGCTTGCAAGGGGGCAGGAGGGATGGAGACGCTAAAGGTGTGGTACACCATGTACACCAGAAATTGACTATTCTACAAATGGACACTGCAGTGCTGGCGTCTGCAGACTCTCCTTTGAAGACCTTGTTCCTGCAATGATCATATGTATGAGTCCATTGAATGTTATCCCAGGCCTATTGCGCTTACCCTATTCTCATCATCCTCGTCTTACTTTTACCTAGAAGCTGAACATATGTAGAGCAATGGTACTTAGTAGGATGTACTATTGCAACAGCCTCTTCTTTAATTTACCCACTTTCTTTCACGGCCCACTCCAGCTAATTCGAATTAAGGGTGCCAGACTTATCATTGGCCTAAAAACCAGGGACTGTGTATATCTTAAACCTTGACTTGGCACCTGTAGCACACCTAATGTCCACATTGCTATCTAGGTTTAAGTGTTCTACGGATGACAAGCTTCAAGCTGTGTGCTGCATCCTCTTCTGTCCTATCTCGCTAATTGCTGACTGTGTTTGTGCGAATTAGGAATGGTGGGAATCCAACAAAGTTACCTTAATGCAAGTAAGCGTGAGATCATTTTTATTATACCCTTGCTACTGTTTCCACTATTTCACCCCGGCTGTCCTCTTTGGGTCCTGTACCTGCTCCTTCCCGAGAGAAAAAAAACCTTGGTGTTCTCTTTCACTCCACCCTGTCTGTATATATTCCTCACATTATGGATGTGTTGAAGAAGTTACACTACCAGCTGCAGCCACTAAGAGGTATTGTTGCTTTTGTCACTTTCCCCCAGAACCCCACTGTCGCAAGAGCTACAATTTTGTCTAGGCTGGACTATTGTGACAGCCTCTTTGTAAATCTCACTGCCTCTACTCTTCGACCTCTGCAACTTATCCAGACAGCACTGCAAGAGTTGTGCTTGCCCGTAACTGATGGGAACATATATCTCCTGTCCTGAACTATTTACACTGGCGGCAATTGGTAGCTGCAAGGATCAATTTCAAGACTGTATGTATTGTTTACAAGGCTTTCGGGGGATAGGAACCACAGTACTTGCAATTTTATCTTCTTAAGCAATTTTGTTGTTCAGCTGTTTCCTCCTGGACCTCCAACGGTTAAGTATTTTAGTAGGTAGAGAGTGTCGGGGGTGATTTCTCTACTTTGGTGGTGAATTCCTCTGGAGCAGATTCCCTGCCTCGCTGAAACTAGAGCAGGAACACCTCAGGGTCTGCAAGTAATTTGAAGACTTTCCTTTATGCTTCTGCTTTCTCTGTGTCTCTCCCCTGCTGAGGTTTTTGTTCTGCTGCACTAACTGGTTACCTGGGCACCCGGTAAACATTATGGGGACTAGGTTGCCTTATCACCAGTAGCTCCATGGACTGTGTCAGGGCCCACCACGCACTACGGACTGTATCTGCAAGCACATGGTGCCATGCCTATTTGCACTTACCTATCACTGGGCACCCGCCGTCACTTGCTGGAGGTACGTTATTGCACTCTCCCCTTGCATCCCTGTGCCACATTTGCTCTCTTTTTCTGTTGCACTTGCGTGATATAAATGACAGAAGGCCTATTAAGATAATATATTTGGTTTCCTTTTGTTGTTCCCTTGCTTGTCAAGTTGCGCCTGAAAACACCTGTGTAGAGGTGCGTTACAAATGATTTATTACATGAAATCATTGCTGTTTTGTTCCGTGGCCCCACCACAGTTTTTTGGTATTGTGCCGACGTGTACATGTTTTTAGGGGCTTCACAAATAACGAAGAAATAAATGAATAAAGTAAATGAAGTTTGGACACGCTGGAAAGTTGATACTATGCTAAGTGGCTGCAGATTGCAATAGACAAAGAGTGTATGTGCCACAGTGTTAGCCAACATTGAAGTAACGGGCGAAGCAATTTGTATTGCCATTGTGCATTACGAACATGTGACTTTGCACATTTACATCTTACTGCACAGGGCAATGAAGTGTGTGTGCATGAATGCAGAAATGGATATGATTGCGTGAATAGATGTATAGAGAAGCTAGTAAGCTTGTACTTCACTGTTCGTGTTTTTCCACTTTTACGTGATGACTGCATTTGTATTTTTGTCAGTATTATTCTTTGAAGTTCCAGCAATTATGCTGGACAACTTGTGCGGCCTTGGTGGTTGCTTTAAGGATGAAATTGAAGATCCTTGCATTATCAACAAGGCTGTCTGGCCCGTGGAAACAAACTGCAGCGCTTTCTGACGAACTAGTTTTCTTCATAGCTACTATTGACGTGTGCACCGCGGATAAGGTTATTTTTGGAAGAACATGTAAATCTATTGTAAACAGGCCCGTTGATACCGGTGAAATGGATGTAAATATTGTGATATGTGGATCACTTGAAATATTTGATTGTTTTTGTACTACACTGTTTGCCAGTAATATTGTAAATTGTTGTGTCATGTGTTTCCAGAAACAAAACTGACTTGGGCACGCTGTGAATGCTACATGAAGGGTGACGTTGTTATGTGTCTTTCAGAACATTGGACTAAGAATTTGCGGAAGTAAATATGTAGACAATCCGCAAAGAAATGATAAGATTCGCTGTATTAAAAGCATGCATCGGATGTAAATTTTCAATTTCAGAAAACTGTACAACATCGGAAAATGGATTTGCAAAACGCAATCTAAGCAAAATTTTAAGTGAAAACTATTGAAGTGTAGAAAGTGTACTGTCTGACAATATGATAAACACTGTGATGGATGAATACTCAATTTGCAGCAAAGAGTAGAAAGTGTAATCTTTGATATCGTGGGTGTTAGTTTTAGCAGTGCACAGTGGTGGCGCGAGTTATGGTTGCTTAGCTTACCAGAACTGGCAAATTTCTGAGGTTTTTGGTGTTACTTGTAACCATAATGTTCCTTTAACAAAGTTTTTTCAGTGAATAAGAATTTAATATGAAAATGTTAGTTATATAATGTGATGCTGAAAATGCCTCCTAGTCCTTGTCCTACCACTTCTCTGTGTGTGTTTTTTCTGCCTCTGAAGTCCAGCCTGGACCTCTGGCAGTGCAGCTCTTCATTATTACTTTCAGTGATCAACACCCATGGGATCTCTTTTCGGCACCCGTGGGTGCAGGTACACCCTTGTACCCCTTTGTGTATTTTTGGGCCCCTGTGAGTTTCCCACAGAGCAATTTATGGGCTGGTGGCAGCTGCATGCTGACTTGACAGTGGCTCTGAGTGTCCTCCGTTTTGGGACCAGCCAGGCCATGCCATAGGAATCAATGTATTCCTGGGCAAAGGCAAAATGGCCACTGTAGCCTCTTGGTTTCTATTGCTTTTACACCTTGTTTCCCAAAGTCCTGGGGAGCCCTGACTCTGTCCCTTTCTCCCTGACTGGCTGTTGGGTGGAAAGACCATGTATTGCCCTGGGGCTGCTTCCTATCAGACTGACTGGAGCCTTCCCATGGATTGTGTGTTGTGGGTACACCTTTTGGGTGGAGTCTGAAGTGAAATCACATTCTGTGTTGTGGGTGTCTGGTTTTGGTGTGTATGACACAATGCATGGACCAGCCGTGACTGAAACTGGAGTGAATGCAGTGTAGTGTTCTGAAAGGCTGCGTGCTTACTCCAATTCACTTTCTGTGTTATGGGTGTCTGGATTGGGTGAATGGCCTGAATGCTGTGAGCCTGATTGGCTGCTTGCATGCATGAATGCACATGTTTATCATTGTCTGATTAAGACTCGATCAGCATGTGTGAATGTGGAGCATAAGTGTTTAACTAGGGTCTCTCTCACTCAACAATTTGTTCAGAAGCTAAGTTACAGAAACTGAAACACAAAGAAGCTG
Source organism: Ambystoma mexicanum (assembly GCF_040938575.1). Taxonomy (NCBI): domain Eukaryota; kingdom Metazoa; phylum Chordata; class Amphibia; order Caudata; family Ambystomatidae; genus Ambystoma; species Ambystoma mexicanum. The sequence continues at coordinate 525,356,026 of NC_090927.1, forward strand.
TTCCCTGGAGCCCAGCTGGAGGAAGAAGTCTGCTGCTGCTGTTCATTGAAATCCGACAGCTGCTGTGTTCTTAAAGGACTGATCCAAGAGAAGAGCTGGATAGGCAACCTCTTCCCAAGCTACGAGGGACCATTGTGCTCTCTTCATCAGAAGCACCCTGGAAGCCAGTCCTGTCTGTCTGCCGTCAGGAGTAGGGGTCTTCATGAGTCCACAAGAGGAGTGCTTGGACATCAAGATCCAACAAAGTCCAGTTGTGTCACCCAGGGTCCAGAGGAGTGTTAGTGACCGCTGACAGGCTCATTTCTACTTATCACCCAGAAGAGGGGGTACCCTTGCACAGTGCTGCTTGACACCCAGAGCTGCAATGATTCCACCTGATTAAAGAATTGTCCAAGTGACATCCCTGACACGATATCTGACCATGTTTACCGGCCAAAAAAGATCCCAGTTTGCTGTTTGCAGAGGAAGGTCCGCTGGTGGGTTTCCTGCCACTAAAAGCCAAAGATAGCATCCTGAGGGTCCAGCCTGGTTGAGGGTTTGTAGTGCAGTCCATTGGTCGCGTCCAGGTTGCCAGATGCCATCTAGACATCCATGTTGCAACTGCAGCATCGAAGAATCAAATGTTGGTAAACCACAAAATCCTGAAACCTGACACCTACTTCTGCCACTGAACCTGTCATCACCGAAAGCCATTCAAAGTCCCCAAGGGTCTTATCCTCTTCAGTCAGGCATTTTTCAGGGTCCACAGCCAGCTCCATTTTGGGGTACATCCACAGCCGGAGTAACAATCCACCAAAGGAGACGGTGCGAAGACCGAAAGTGCTGCCTTTCCGACACTGTCTGGTTCCTCCTTTTCTCTTGGCCTTGACGTCCCAATGACTCCTTCTTGCAAATCCTCAAGGGGTTCCATTGAGTAAAGCCAATAAACTCCACCACTTCACCTGCCGAGGCACCAAAGGTACTGTGACGAGGAAGAGCATCTTCCAGCCTCAGGAATCATCCAGGGGTCCAAGATTCACCTTGAATACTGTTCTCCTGTGGCATCCCAGGTACTTTGGGGAAGTGGAACCTGTTGAAGTAAAGCAGAAGATTATTGAACATGTGTGGACTAGAATGTAATAGACAAGATCATGTTCACCCTAACTTTTTCCTTACAGGTTGCCCAGGAGGGGGATCCTCATACAGCATCACTATTTAAGTCTAAAGAAAGTATACTGCCTATGTACTGAAACTAATCTGCATTTCTTCCTTGATCTATGAAGTTACACCTTGCTCATGATTGCTTTGCTTTTAATAGACTCTCAGCAGTTGGTGCATTTTTTTGTAATCTAAGTAGTACTGGGCCTCATCACGGGTCCGGTAGTAACCCTGGCAGTGCGAACGGCGGGTTGCCGCCAGAACCGTAAAAAATTACTGGCACCTGACTTCCCGGTGCTACCGGGCTATTCCAATTCCGCTGGCCGGGAACTCATGCGCCAGTAATTTCGGTAATCCCCATTCCCACAGAGTCCCATAGGACTCCACGGGAGTGGGGACACGGAAGCACCAGCACCGTTGTTAACAGTGTCGGTGCTTCTGTGACGGCTTTGCCTGCCGGGACCGATGTTGCCGGCAGGGTCAGACCTGTGGGGCACAGCGGCACCGGCAGGCAAACCCATACTTTGCCGGTCCAGAAACAAGGGACCCGGTGAGCTTACCGGCACCCTTATTTCCCGACCGGCAAACTTGTAATGAAGCCCACTGTGTTTTAACAGAACATAGTGGGTGGACATTCCTTTGTGGGGGCTTGCTGATTCACTGCTCTTAAAAACCAACCTGTGCCACCTCCTGAGAGCTTAACTCTGGCTGCTCGTCCAATTTACCAATTGAGAGCCTTGGCTGGGGTGCTCTGTGCTCCTGCCCCAACCACACAGGGGACCGAAATACAGAATAAAAACTCCAGTCTTTACATATAAGTTATTTTAAATCTTTTACTATTGTTCCCAAAATCCCACTCGTTCTTTCTAGAGTACTTATAAACTATTTATGGAAAACGTAAAAGGCATTTTTGTTTGGATCATAATTCATACATTTCGACAAAAGAGAAATGATTGACATCCTGCTATTTTATGATGAACAGCAGTGCAGTGGAAGCATTTCGTGGGTTGTCTTTAAGAAAGGCCACACAATATTAGTGTATGTTTTTTGTGAAAAGGACATATTTATCTAGATTTTCCAATCATCAGCAATGAAGATTCTCATATATGTTTTTTTATTACTGGGTTGTGTTACAGAAACTTTGCATTGGTGCAAGTGTATTTAAAATTTGAGCAACATATATATTTTTTAATTAATTTTTGCACCAGAGCAATGTTTTCCTGGTCACAGTAAATTTCCCATGTTCAAAAATGGATTGAAATAATATTTTTTTGCTTTTGGGCAATTTTTCCACTAGTGCTAATTGTACTTGCACCAATGACCATTGGGTCATTTTAAAATATGTTTTCTTGTGTGTATCAAAGCAACATTTCCTTCTGTTTTACAGAAATATGATAAAAAGCTACCAAGCCCATAAAACCCCACTCAACAGAATACTAATGCAATGGTGTATGGTGTGTTGGAGTGCAAGGGTCCCCCCCCCTTTAATTAACTGATAATGTCTCATATGGCGTGATGTTGCTGAAAAAGCCACATCAAGACCAGACCACCTAAGGGCGCATCACGCACTACAAGGACGGTTTGCTTTTACATAGGAGCCCACATGTTCTAATGCCATAGGGACTGCAATATTGAAAGAAATACCAGTGGGGCAAAGGAAGTCTGCCGCCAACCTCTCATCACTGAGCAAATAGCATGTGTCAAACATGCTGACTCCAGGAAATGAAGGGACATCCAGCTCACCACTTGACAGTATTTAAGAGTCTGTGTTTAAGCTTCTGCAAAAAGGAGCACAGGGCTCCTGCATTGAGTTTGTTGTCACCCCCTTGTGCTTTGATCCTTGGATTTCTGTTGTGTTCAGTTGCTGCTGTTTCCAGAACCTGATCCTATTCCAGTGCCCTGTTCTCCCTGCCTTGCAGCCCCTGTTAGTCTGCCTGCACTTCCCTGCCTTCTGGCCTGCACCTCTGCTTGCAGCCCCTTGCTCTCTACCACCAATTATCTTTTTGCATGCCTTCACTTCCTTGTTCTGTGCACATAGTCCGTGGTACCTGCCTTTAGCCTCCTACTGTCTCACATTTGCAACCCCCTTAATAGTATAGACATTGCTTGGCCCTTGTAACCACAAATGTGAAGGAGGCATATCTCTTATCTGTGCCTGTTTCACCTTTATAAATGGGATCACTGTTGTATTGTAGAAGTGTGCAGGGCTTAGCCAGTACTCATTCTTGTACTCCTGTGGGCAGTGGTCATTGTGTCACAATGAGCCCCTTATGTGAGCCTTTTGCTCTTCGCAGTGTGAAAGGTGGTGTGTACTAAGAAGTGCTGTGGCATGATCTGCTTGCCACCAACCCCTATGTCAATGCTGCAGAGGTGGAACTTGCATTGTCCCCACCACAATAGACCAGCTGTAGAGTTAATGTCATTGAACAGTGCAACGGCCCTTGCCCTGCAGATTTTGCCCCAGTACCTGCCTGCATCCTCTGACTCGCCACTGTGATAGCTGCACTGCCCTCCAAAATCTTTCTGCCCTGGCCGCCCAATGCATATGTGATTCTGAGTAAGGCCCCTTGAATCAAATCTTGTATTGCTTTTGAGGGTGCACATCACTGCATGCTTCCACGCCTCTATTCTTTTTGGATCAGTTCTTCCACATAATGTCCAGTGTCTGTGCCATCACAGGAGAACAACGACCTTAGATATCAATTATCCCTCCACGTACTGCTTCTTCATCAGCTGTGTCACAATTATCATGAGGACTTCCAGACATCCTGGGTCCTGCCACAGCAGCCATTGAGTAGTTGATAAGGGTAAGGGGCTCGTGTGGAGAAGGGAAAGGGTAGAAAGGGGACGGGATATGTCCGGTCCTAACCAACACCGGGCACAACTGAAGAGCATAGGCATGGGCTTGGAACTATTGGTGGCAGGTTGTGAGCCATAGTGATGTTGTCCATCATTGTGGCAGTTCACTGCAGGTCCTCAAATGCAGATATGGTTGAGGGTATTGCTAAAGATTGTTCAGTGGGAGCTGTAATGGTGCTTGGCATCTCCAAAGAAACTAGCTGGTTCCTCAGATGCAGTGGTGGGTTTGCACACTGCATCAGATGGTAATGTTGCTGTCTTGGTCGTAGGTGTCTCAGTGAATACACTTATTGCAGGCTCATTGGTTGCAGTGTTGGAGGATTTGCCAAAGGGCTGGTATTTTCCCTTACTGCTCACTTTGTTTTTTCAGCCAGAACAGTGTTCTGCTATCCGGGTGGTGTTTTTGGTGGGGGCGGTGGTGGATCTTAGGTTCCATCTGTGGTGGCACCATCATCTTCTCTGTGACATGTGTTGTGCGCCTATTGGGAAAGAAGTGACATTCCATCACGTGCTTGCACTGTTGACATAGCCATTGATCAGTACCATAGGCATGCAATCTGTAGGTGGCTTCTTGTTTCTTGTGAGGTCTGTAAATATGTGACATGGCCATATTGGACTGCCTATTAGGCCTCAGTTGGGTCATGTTTTCTTTGGAAATGCTGTGCGCATGCATTGTTATGCACTTACTGGAACTGCTTCTAAGCAGACGTAGAGATTGTGGCTGCATGATTCAATACATTTTCAACTATGCATATGTCTGCACAAATCCACTTGGGTTATGTGTGCTGTTCTGGCCACCGTAACGAATCCAGGTAGTGTGAACACCAAGGGCCAGATTACATAAACTTTGCAGCGGTGCAAGTGAAAATTTGCACGCTTTCAGCACTAGGGCAAAGTTTGCCCTTTTTAAAAAAAAACACTGCAACAAAAAATCATTTCACAGTGCGAAGTGCATTTTGGTATGTTATAAGTACCCGGGGAAGAACTGCCCTTGTGCAAAAAATATGTCGGCTGTAAGAGACCAACCCCTGTTTCTCTTATGAGCATTTTAGAAGTGGACCTTGCACCACTTTGGTACTCTGTCACTGCGGCTCTTAATTAGTTACAATGCTGTTGAGCTTGCTCGTACCAAGGTAGGACCAACCCACTTTGTTTAATGTATGTTTGAATTTGCACCTTAGCTAGGATCTTGCATATTCCCACCAGGCTCATCCTGACTGCCAGCTCTAGCCTCAGCTGCTCGAATTCCTTCTTTGTCAGTTAAGTGTAGGATGCTGCTGACGTTATGCCCTAACTTGGACCAATGAAATTGTTCAATAATCTGTTCAGAATGAATACTTGTTCCCATTTTCAGTGAATTTTAGTTTACGAGATCAGCATGAATTGTCTGACCAAAGCATTTCTGTATGAATGGTATCGGATTAGTGATTGTATTAAGTGTTTTTGATTAACGTTTTTATGTCACATGTCATTTTCTTGTCAACATTTTAATGTGTAATTGTTTTTGATGCATGATGTGAACCCTTTTCTGTTTTTCCAGTTCCTTTTCTTTTTTTCTCCTTTTTAAAAATAAATAAATTGTAAATGTCTTTACGTAGTTTGGTATTTTCCTAAAGCAAACCCCTCTTGCTATGATTTCAAATTTCTCTTGTGCTGGTTTGATTTTCAATGTACACCATCACAGAAGAAATTATGTTTAACACATTTAAATCTAAAGTAAATCTTTAAATCGATTGTTTAACCTATTTCAAAAGGACCCTTCTTTTTGTTTTTTCATATGACATTTTCCTGCTATGCCTGCAGGGTCAGTGGCTCCACCTTCCTTCCTCCAGTGGCAGCCGGGTCCATTTGGTGTTGTGCATCCAGGGAGTGCACCCTGGACTTTTGATTGTTCCATCAATTTTTTATGTCTACTGTGCCATGGGGCATCATTCCCATTGCCACTAACTTTGTCCCTTAAATTTGACCAGATGGTAGTTTCCCTTTGTTGGTGGTTCTGAAAACCTATTCACCAATTAATTCCTTGGCATCTCATTTTCCAATACCGGGAGCACCACAGTGTGAATTTAGTCTGGCACTGCTTCGTTTGAGTGATTTTGGCTTTTTATTTTCACAGTGACATAGTTTTTGACTCGTTGGATGGCACAGAAATAGGTGACTTTCTTTTAATTGTGTTTTTAGAGATGGCTGCCATTCACCTTCCATTTCCTGGATTAACGCTTTTTCTGAACAATTTTGAATGCTATTACCGTTCGATAATTCCTCTACCTCTTTTGGTGGCAACGATAATTCTGTTGAAACTTGCAGGAATTACTGTACAATAATTTTCTTTTGCCCTAATTCCATGGTACGTGTGATGTCGTATGATGCCAGCACCCCTGTCACGTGGGAAGGGGCAGCCCCGATCACAGGGGGAGGAGGAAGAGGAGGGGCAGTACAGATGAGAACATGTTTGAATAAAGATGTGTGGTGAATCCTCTCTTTGATGTCCGCTTCATTATTGGCTGTGTGCTAGACCGGAGCCGTGTGGGAGCTGGTATGGTGTGAATGAATGTCTTGAAAGTCATTAAACTGCCAATGAGCGGGTCGACAAATGCGTGTCGGGTCCCCACATTGGCGGTGTCTTCACTGGCGGTAGAATGAGACCGCAGTAGGTGTATTGGCAGATGCAGCAGGGCAGCTGTGCCCAACACTGTCTCACCGCCAGAGCAGTCCAGCGATCCGTAGCAGAGCTATGATGTTTGATGGGGAACGCAACCCGAGAAGCTTCCAGGTATGGAGCTCGGCTGGGGAGGCAGTACATTGTGCTCGGCTGGGGAGGCAGTACATTGTGCGCGCAGAAGGTGGTGCATGGCACATCCACGGAGCGAGAGCGAGGCCCATAAGCCTACGCAACTCGCATTTTCCTCTTTCAACTGTGTGCGCTGGCACACCCGAATGAATATATTGACTGTGTAACTGCAAACAAACTACTGAACATTCTCTATTAAGTGGGAGTCTCATTTCAAGCCTGTGATGAATTCCACAAAAATCTCACAGAAACCATCCTAGGAGGTGCAGACCCACTCCTCCAAATCAGAACAAGACAGGCTCTTGGACACTCTGTGATTGAAGCAAGCATCTGGGGAATGCACACAAAGAAATCATCCCTAGTTCAGCAGCAGAGTTGAATACATTCAGAAACATCGGGCACTAGTCGGCCCGTTGAGGCCGCCATTCCAGCATCAGAACCAACCCAGCATATCCCAACCAAAGGAGAGCCCCATCTCACCTCCCAACTGCCCATTAAAGAACCAAGATGTCAGAGGAGGAGGAGCTGCCGGTGCCCAACACCCGCCAGCAGCTTTACCTTCAAGACTCCAGGACAACGTAATCACACAACTGCCTACCCATTTCGACATATCAGAGAACAGCAGACATTGGATAGAGATTCTGAGGTCTACATCAAGGCTATCAGACCCCTAGAAGAAGACAAAAAGCACAACCTACTGACCTTGCCTATAGGCCCCAACGCACGTGATATTGTGAATGAACTGCTGATTAGCACCACAGACACCTACGCCAACCTAAAGGCAGCTCTCACTGACTACTTCACGCCTCACACCAACGTAGATTACGAACGCACGTGTTCCACACGACTAATCAACAAAAGGGAGAATCCATCAACTCATACGTCATGCGTCTCTGCATACGACTAAAACACTGCAATTTCAACAATTATCCAAATGACGAGATACTAACGTCCCAGATCATCGCAGGGTGTGAGTGTGCACACTTCACGAAGAGGCTATTACAGAAACCCTGGTCCCTCAGAGAAATCCTACGCCTGGCACAGTCAAATGCGGCCCTAGCACTTCAAGTGGAGGGTCTGGGTGACATTACGATCTTGCACTGGAAGTCAGATAATGTCCCCAAACTGGACATAATACAACCCAACAAAGATAACGGAGAACCGTTCTGCTACAGCTGGGCATACGAGTCACCTCACAAAGGTATTTGCCTGGCAATAGGACAACAATGCTCGGCCTGCGGAGGGACAATCATTTCAAAGCCATATGCTGCATGTATCGCAGTCAGGCATGAGGAGAAGGAAATGGAGGAGATCAACACAGGGAAGGGATAGACGGATGCAGAGTCGCCCGGGGACATCGAGCCAACCCTATGAGCCACCTCATTGATAGCAAAGAGACAATAGGGAAGAAGGAAAACCGCAAGAGAGGGCACCAATGGAATGTAGATTGAGTAGGACAACATCATTCAGGTCCAGGAGGAAACCAAAAAGGTATGTTCAGTACCTGGCTGAGCAATCCCAGACAGACAGCAGATCCAGTACATCGTCTGAAGAAGACGTGAGACAGGAAATTCCTCGAGAAGAACCACCGAAGAAAGGCTACCTCTATGCACTTGGCAATCCTACGGCAGGAACAAAGCCCAATATTGCTCCTCCAAGTGAATGACATGGCATCTGAATTCCTAGTGGACACAGGAGCCACATTAAATGTCATAAGTGAAGAAGTTTATAACAATCTACCACATGCCTCGCGTCTGTGACCAGCGCAGGTAAACATCTATCTGTATGGCTCGATAAGCCCCTTACCCGACAAAGGGTATTTCATTGCACAATGCAGATATTAAACACAGACAAAAAGGATACCCATGCATGTCCTGGAGGCCGCCACAGATAGTGGGTGTATTCTAAGTTTCAAAGCCACCATAGACATGGGTCTCATACATGTACTCTACAGACTCATGGCCCACAAATACCTGGATCCATCCACCAAGATAGAACAATTATACCCTGCACTGTTCAAAGGTCTGGGCAAACTAAAAGATCAACAAATCATCCTACACATAGATCCCCAAGTACCACCAATATTTCAACACTATCGCAGCACCCAGTGAACATACAATGTCAAGTTGAGGAGGAACCTAAACAAACTGCTGGATGCAGACATCATAGAGCCTGCAGTAGGCCCTTCTCCGTGGGTGTCACCAATAGTTCAAGTGCCCAAGAAGGACTCACAAAATATCAGGATATGTTCAGACATGCTCTGGCTGAATGAAGCTATACTGAGGGAGTGGCATCAAGCCTCTCGGATTACCGACATGGCACATCTGCTAAATGGTGCCACTGTGTTCTCAAAACTGGACCTTAATGAAGGTTATCATCAAATCAAACTCAGTAAGGAGACCAGCTACATAACCATATTTTCACACATCCAGGGCTGTACAGACACAAGCGCCTCAGTTTTGGAGTTTCATCGGCTGCAGACATTTATTCGGCAGCAATACATAATGTCATAAAGCACATCCCCAACTGCTTAAATTATAGTGATGACAACCTGGTATTCGGACAAGATCAAGAACAACATGATAACACTCTCTCGAGAGTGTGCATTGTACTTGAAAAAGCCCATCTCACACTCAATAGATAAAAATGTGAATTCAGAAAGCACACTCTACGATTTTTTTACACACCTATGCTAGGTGCAAGGCATGACGCCGGACCCGGAGAAGGTGACCGCCCTCAGCGAAGCAGATCCACCAACAAACGTGTCAGATTTACAATCCTTTTTGGGTCTTGCTAGCTACTCTACCCGATATATCCAGGATTTTGCATCAGCCAGCGAGCCCCTGAGAGCTTTAGCGAAACAATACACTACATTTGTGCGGACAAGTGTATGCCAGCAAGCATTTGAGACAAGACGACAATGCATTGCCGATGACAAAAACTTGGCATACTTCAACACGGCAAGAGAAAGACGGAATTGATTGTGGACGCTAGCCCCGTAGCTTTGAGCGTCATTCTGACAAAGATTGATCCCAAAGACAGCGGGATGCATCACATTGTCTCATATGCCAGCAGAAGCCTGTCAAGGACCGAACAAGTATACTTGCAAGCAGAAAAAGACAGCCTAGCAATGATATGGGCCTGTGAACATGTTCATCTGGTTCTCTATGGTAAACCTTTTACAGTGGTCACCGACCACCAAGCCTTAGTTTTCATTTATGGGAACCCTCAAGCTAAAATGCCTCCCAGAATTGCATGGTGGGCTCTGAGGCTGAAGAACTGCAGATTCCTTATTTTTTACCGCCCAGGGAAAGATGACAACCCTGCTGACTTCCTATCAAGATATCCAGGCAAGCACCCCATGCCCATACCCTCCATCGCAGAACAATATATACACTACATCGTGCATGCAGCCACTCCGAAAAGTTATTGAAATGGCACACCTCGCACAGGCGACATAAGATGACCAAGTCTTGCAGATCAAATTCAGATACATGGAGTCAGGTCAGTGGAAGCAGGCAAAGCAAGCAGGTGAGCTCACCAATCTGGACATTCAACAAGACCTCAGAAGCCTGGTGGCATTGAGGGAGGAGCTGGCCCGGTCATAAGAAGGGCTCTTGCTCAAAGGAACCAAAATAGTGATTCCCTGGATGAAACAAAGAAAGATTCTGGAACTGGCACATGAAGGATACTGTGGGATTGTATCCACCAAAAGAATGCTACGGCAAAAAGTATGGTTCCCCCAGTTGGATACGCAAGTAGAAGCACTGCTCTGCCAATGTCCCACATTTGCGGTGATCAGCTCCAACACGCATCCTGAGCCGTTGTGCATGACAGACCTTCCTGAGAGGGCTTGGGATGAGATATCAGTGGACTTCTTTGGAACCCTGGAAGATGGAGAATACATATTTGTGGCCATGGATGAATATTCTCGGTTCCCAGATCTACAAGTGGTACCTTCCACAGCTGCCTACCACACTATACCTGCACTGGACAGGATATTCGCTGCCTTTGGGATACCAAGAATAGTAAAATCTGACAATGGACCCCCATTCATGGAGCAGGATTTCAAGACATTCGCAGAGTACATGGCTTCACCCACAGACGAGTCGCACCGCTTTGGCCTCAGCCAACGGGACAGTAGAGTGCTTTATGAGCAACATCTAGAGAAATTTGCAAATCACACGTCTGATGGGAGAGCCAGTGGAGAAGATTTTATATCAGCTGCTGCAGGATTATCGCAACACACCACAGCACCACAGGAAAAGCGCCATCAGAAGTGATGTTTGGGCGGAACATAAGCACCAGAATCCCACATGCCATGGCCCTGGAGGATAAATACACAAAATACCATAAAATAAGGTAACAAGACCTGAATGCCAAGGCAACCATGTAAGAGCAAGCTGATGTGACTAGGAGAGTTTGTGAGAATAATCTGGAGGTGGCGGACATCGTAATAGTGCGCCAACCCCACATTTGGAAACATACCACCGGCTTTGACAAAGAACCACTGACGGTCACTCGGGTCTAAGGGTCTCTCATCATGGCTGAAGGAGGAGAGAAGTGACCCAAAATTCCTCACACTTCAAGAGGATGCCTGGGATCATCACAACAAGATCTTCCACAGAGGACACTGATTCGCAGGAATGGGATGCTCCCTACGAAGGAGATGGGGAGGAATTCAGCGAGGAACAAGTAACCTCACCTGCAGGATATATAAATGGCCACCCGCAATTAAGTTTGATGGAGCGGCCCCAGTGGGCCAGGAACCGACCTGAGAGATGTATAGAAGAGATTAACTAAGAAATTACATTTTGTTAAGAACAGGGGGTTGTGATGTCGTATGAAGCCAGCACCGCTGTCACATGGGAATGGGCAGCCCAGAACAAGGAGGGGGGCAGAACAAAGGAGAAAACGTTTGAATAAAGACGTGTGGTGAATCCTCTCTTTGGTGTCTGCTTTGTTAGTGGCTGTGTGCTAGACTGGAGCCGTGGGGGAACTGGTATGATGGGAATGAAGGGCCTCATTACAAGTTTACCGGTCTGAGATCTACGGTACTGGTAAGCTTGCCAGTACGTAGTTCCCGGACTGGCAAACTATGAGTTGTGCTCACGGGTGCCTTTCTGCCACCAGGTCGGATCTGGCACCCACGAGCACAGCATGTTGGATGCGCCGCCACCATTATTAACGGTGCCGGTGTATCCGGCTTCCCCATTCCCATTGAGCCCCATGGGGGGAATGGGGAAGATTTTTTTCCAACGCCCTGGAATGGGCAATTACCGGGTCCGCTGGGGTTGTAATACCCCAGTAATTGCCCATTCCAGGGCGGCAGAAATAAAACGACTCGGGCGGCAGCCGTGCCTGTATATGGTGCTAAGTTTGCCAGACAAAATGGCGGCAATACACATTTCCATACTAAGGGCCTCATTACAACTCAGGCGGTAAGGGGTTTACGGCAGCGTTAACAGCGCCGACCCTTACCGCCTGATTACGAGGTCCCCTAGCGCCATGGTGCTTTTAACACCTGCTTTTAGCAGGTGTTAAAATCCATGGCGCTAAGGGACCATGGAGTTAATTACGCCACCGTAATTTACGGTGGCGTAATTAACGCCTTCCCCACTCCCATTATGCCCTATGGGGCAAAAATGGGAATGGGGAAGGGTAAATGGGGATTGGGGACTTACCGCCCCGCCAAGGTCGGAATGGGGCGGTAAGTCCGCCAACCACCATGGCGTAAACGTAGTTTACGCCATGGTGGTAAAGTCACGGCCCAGGCGGTAACTTACCGCCTGGGTCGTAATGAGGCCCTAAGAAATTAGCACCCACTTTAACACCAAACTCGTAAATAGATATATTTGATCAAAGCATGGTGTTAGCACTGTGTAAAAATACTTAACACTAAAATAACTCCAAAGATTATTTTTTTAATAAGTAAATGTAGGTAGGTAAAGCGACAAGAAAAGCGTATATAAATATTGAGTAGAGTGTTCTACATAAATCATGTTTGCAGGATTAGAATTAGTACATAAAGAAGCTATGTGCAGTTATTGGGTCTGCAATCAGTGTACATGGAGTGGTGAATTGCAGAACATGATTGTTATACTGTAGAGCCCTACTCGAATCCGCAGACTTATTTTATGATTAATCATTGTGACAGATTATATTTGTCCTTTGTTTTATTGAAATCAATATACCAGAAAAAAACATTGCAGACGGTCATATTAGCCGGGAGCTTACTTAAGTCCATTCATAAACATTACATAGGAGTTGTCAATGCAAGATACTGGTGAGCAGATGGAAACACTTTATTTGCTTTTTTTAGGCAGAATTATATGCAGTACCCTTTGGGAACACCACACACAACTAGGACTATAAGTGACAGTACAAATTCACCTTTGGTACAAGCCTGTACTGCACGGTAAAGTGGGAGCGATGGCTGAGCAGCCAGACTTATCTCAAGAGTAAAGTGAGCAGTATCAATAGTTACACAAAGGACAGCAATTGCTATGATTCAAACAAACACTGACGCAAGGTTTCTGAGTAAAAGAATATACATTTATTTACACATCAGTTATTAAACATGTCACTTTTATTAAGCAGTAGAAAATCATGTTACTAATACACTACACCACACCCAATAGATTCTGGACAAGTTAGGCTCAAAATGAAGTGTGGGCAAAATGGCACTCCAGCAATTCAAAAGGGAGGGAAAGACAAAGTTAGACAGAAATTGAGCAGCACCATCAAATAAGTAAGCAGGGCAATCTAGAAAAACGAACTACAGTGAGGAAATCAAATTAAAGGGGCTTGGCCCAAAGTCAATGGAGCAAAGTCTTTGCAGAGGATCACACAGTTCAGGGTAGTTCGCGGTTAAGTCTTTGCCAAGAGTTCAGAACGAAGTTGGTCAGACGAAAAGTTACTTTAAAGAATGAAGAAGGACAAGCCCTCGGATTGGCGAAAGATTTCACAAGCTTTCTCCACGGCTGGACGAAACGAACAACCAGGTTATCACAGTACCTTTAAAGCAGAAGAATGCTGTAGCTGAGGCAGAAGTTCCTGGCAGGTCCTGCAGGATCACAGTTCCTGAAGCGACTGTCGGACTGACAAGAAGGAGAAAAACTGGAGTTTCCTGCACTGCCCAGGGAAGAAACCAGCAGCAGATCATAGCGACGAATAAAAGGTGAACTCCTTAAAACGCAAGTAGGGTCCGTTCCTCCTGGCTATCCAGTTCACTGTAGCTCTGTACAGCAAATTCGACCAGAAAAGGGAGGCCTGACAAGCAGTTTGGTAAACTGGTTGTTCCCACCAGCTCAAGGGGAGAAGATTCCTTGCAGATCTTCCCTGTCGTCGAAGTTGAAGATTCGGACCCGCAGCAGGGCTTCACCGGGAGATTCAGTCATGGTAGAGGTCCTCTTCTGTTAGCTTCTCTTCGGTTCTCTCGATCCAGTGGCGACACTGCCTTTCCAACCCCAGAGACCTGCTTTTTATGCAGTTTTCCCCCCATTCACAGAGCCTGGCTGTCAATCACACAGCAGGGTGGCTGTCCCACCGGGACAGTCACCACAGTCAATCAGATCAGAGTGCAACATGGGTCTCCAAGGAGACCCTGTGCAGGGAGTCCTAAACCCCTCCCTCACATCCTGCCCCCTCAGACATTCAGGCTCTTAAGGAGGGCTTCTGTGCAGAAGCCTCCGAAAGGACAGCAAACAAAGGAACCAAACCTGGTTTGGTGCACAGAGTAAAACACAAGAAAGACCTTTATAAAAAGAAATGGCGAATAAACCCAGCCAAAACCGTATAAGAGTAAATAGGGCCCAGCGGGTTTAAGTTCGAGGCTACCAATATAGCCTAAAACAATACCAAGGCTATATAATATAACCGCGGTAGGAAAAATTGGGAAGTTACCACTGCCACCAGCCAAGTCTTAATTAAAAGGGAACGAAACAATGTTCCATGAGGAACAGACGAAAAGGGATAACTATTAACCCTTACCAGAACTCTATGTAAAATAGTTTGTACTGGGTCTGTGACTTTAAAAAGACTAATAAAGTCAATGGCAACTTTAAATGTTCTGAGAGACAGTAGTCAGCCTCAGAAAATGGAGTCGGAGTTGGGAGTCTGAAAAAGACAACCCTGTGTCACTGCACTGAAGGTGCTGTGTAACACACAGTAAAACGATGATGCCTATGGAGTAGGTGAGGCTCCACAGTCTATGAACACAAACATGTTAAACACACACAGAAAAACACATGTAAGAGTGGGAAAAATTGCTCACACTCATACCAGGTGAAAAAAAAATGAAATCCTAGAAATTCAGCAAAGCTGCTGAGGGACTCAATAGGTAAGGGAAATTAGCATTCTGGAGAATTCTCCCTAACAGCTTTGTTTTATTCGGTGGCCAATGCAATCAACCTCTGCCAAATGGCATCATTCCACCCTCTACATTACTCAAAGTCCAGATGCTAGAATGTAATAGCTCTCTTTTGGGTAGGCAAAAAAAGCACAATTTTAGAATAAAAAATCCTGATGCCATCGAAGAACTGATTGTTCTTTCTGTGTGATAAACATGGACATCAATATATATATAAATTGAAACTCTTCAGTGATTCCAAACCTAGGTGAACACAGAATTGTATTTCTACAGCTGTGCTCATATTAACATTTAATTGATGAAAGATTGTGCTAGACAACAACCCAACATAGATCTGTGAAGCAGGGAAAACAACCAAGTGACTTATCTTTTGGCTTATGACTAACAATTGTAGACTTTTTTCATTAATTGACCCAGCTTGTAAATTATTTTTGAATCTACTCTTCAAAATCTTCAACATCTTACAGACTCAGGGAACAACCAACTCCCTATTTCCAGGTCTTTCTCAATTTTCTCGCATTAGCTTTGTTAGTGGACAGGACCATTTCAAGGCCAACAGACTCATATAGCTGAATCTGCCAACTTCTACTCAGCCTTTGAGAGAGCGTGAACAGATGTGAAAACATTAGGGGCCTAATTACAAGTATGGTGGTAAAGTAAAATGGCAGTAAAATAAAGGTACACCCCACTACTGCCGCATTACCCCACTGCCGTACTACAACTATGGTGGTGAGATGGAGGATTTTCCTCAAGCCAAAAGCGGGGAAGAAAATCCACCACCTTAGCACCAAAGAATCAGCAAAATCGGCAGATTTACTTCTGCCGGTAATTCCCCCAAAATCCCCATGGAGTGCTATGGACTCTAGTAAATGGGGACTAACACCACCTACCACCACTTGTAATCTGACAGTAATTCCACCAGACCAAGTGGCTGTAATGGTAAATACATTTGGTAGTATTTTGGCAGGTTTACCACCAGAAATACTACCAAATTTGTAATGAGGTCCTAGTGGTCAAAACAGTGTGCTAGAATTTGAATAAACAAGAGAGCAGCTGTAATGTACAGCATGAATGACCAAAGGATTAATTCAAGGGTGTGTTCTTATACAATAGGAAAGGCTGGATCATTCTGTCTGAAATTAATTATGTTGTTGTCATCTATGTTCTCCTGCAAAGATATAACTGTGCTCCTGCACAATACACCAACTGGCTTACAGTTTACTACTAAATGTACTCCAAGGGAATTGAGTGCTATGATATGGCTGCATTTCTTATGCCATAGGAAAGGAGCTATGTGTAGAGAATAGACTAACAGATGTAGCTGCTCTGTGAGATTTCACACTCTTGTACAAAAGGAATATGTTTATTTTGGGCTTATGTTTAATGCAAGAAAATACCCATTAAACTTGACTAAGACTAAGAAGACCAAATATGTGTTACGCTCACCTGGCATCCACAGGGACGCAGCCGGGTTACTCGCTGGTATGCTTCTCAGCTTTGCCCTGATGTGGTCTGCGGGGAAGGTTCTGCTTTGTGGTAGAATTAGGCGTGCTCTCCGTCCTGCCTTCTTTGCAGGGGCGCGTTGTCTTTCATGGGCGAGTGCGGTCCAGTTACTTCACTGACGCCGGCCCGTTTGATATTGTTCAGGTAGGTCTTATTGCTGTTCTTTAGTTTTGTTGCTATCCTGCATGCCTTTCTTTGTTTAAAATTTCTCTTTTTTCTCACTTAGGTATGCGGAGCTTCAGCGCGGCGAACTGGCTTGGTTGAGCCCCGCTGGTAAACGATGGCGCAGTAAGAGCGCTATGATGCGGTAAGCGATATGCGCAGTGCTGCAAAGTCTTGCCTTTGCTAACCTGTGTTTTCCTTCCTTGTAGGTCGCAGTGTTCTTCAGCGCGAGTGGAATGTCCGGAGTGGTGCCAGCCGAGAGGCAACCAGCCAGTTAAGCGCTTTGAGCAGTTCGTAATTTGTAAATGTCTCTACAGCTTTCTTTAATGTTGCCTCGATCTTCCTCTTTCAGGTCGTTCTGTCCGGGAGGCGTGCAGATTCGAGGAAGCTGTTCTCAGTAGCTGCAAGTGTTTGAAGATGAAGACTGCAGGTAAGATGCTGCTGCTAATGATGTTCCTTTTGTCTCCCTGCAGGTTCTGCTTCTCCAAGGTTCGAGGGGATAGCTGGACATGGTGAGCGTCACGTTGCAAGGTGCAAAGTAACACGAAGCATGTTCTGCAGTCAGGGTGTGGTTTATATAGCCCAGGTAAAGTAGTGCCAGCGAAAGTAGTTCCAGGCCTGCCACACCCAAAACACTAGACCGCATAGCTTGGTTCTTAGGGAACCAAGCTATGTGGATGCCTCCATGTTGGCTGACAATACAATAAAGTAGTTCCCAAGCACATTGTTGTTCATGGTGTATGAGCCTGGCGCCAGAGGTGCCAGGACTGGCCCCATGAGGGCTTTTGAAGAGGATGCCAGGCTCTAGAGGCCCGAGTCCTGACTACACCTGGCCAATGGGTTTGCCAGAGGGGGTTTTGGGCGTGGGTCATGACAATATGTATGCCAATTGTTGTATCAAGATTCCAGTCCGAAATGGTTGTTCAACAGGAGGATGCAGGCCAGTCACCTCAGGAGTATTTTGTGCCACACATATTCCAAGAGCCCGTAAAGACAGACACCATACAAGATGCAAATAGGTGTTCTGAGCCAGAAAATGACAGGCTACCATGAGACCTTTGTGAAAATTTTCAGTCAAAAAACTGCAGTGTAAACACTGATAGTCCCAGGTCAGAGGGGCTTACAGTGGCTACACTCCAAATGGGTTCATTAATTACACCTCTCATTGGGGACAATGTGTCTGAAAAGGTTGTTGCCCCTCATTGATGGAGTAAATGGGATCTTATGGTCTTTAGCCAAAAAAACCTTGAGTTCTAAGAAGGTGATTTCACAGAACAACAGTGTAAGAGAATGCCACACAGTGGCTAAGTCCGATGATGCAGTGGAAGTGTATCTTCAGAATGGCTGTGTGCCTAGTGTCGCTGTCATTCTAATGTGTCAGGGTGAAATGCGAGTTGAAAAAGAGAAATAGTATATGGAGGTTTATTTGGACACCAGGACAAAATGGCAAACAGAAATAGATGAAAACACATTGCGTTTCAATTTAAACGAAGACAAAAGCAAGCCAAATGGTTCTCCAGAGATAAACACAGAAAAACAAATTTCAACCCTTTCTGAAATAGGTGTGGGCTTTTTGAGGAATGACCTGGTTTAAGCTGACTTCAAAAGTAGAAGGACACTGACAGTTGCAATTGAGTCATTGAGGGAGAATAAGAAAAGTAGCATCAGTTCTATTTCATAACAATGTACTCTTCTGGTGATCCAGCTCTGTTGCAGGAGTTGATGGTGGCGAGTAAGTTCCAGATTGAGAAGAGGCAAAATAAGGTTAGAGAGAGGTGATTGATGCACAAGGTATTTGTTCCTTAGTTAGGTGGTAATGGTCCTGTACTACCCACTTGCTATTAGATCTTTTTGCCTCAATGTACATACATTCGGCTAAAAAGTTCTTGAGTCTACGTTGGGGTTGTGCTGCAGGCTGTCCTGTTTTTGAATTCTTGAATGGTCTTAAGCATTTCCTTTTAGCTGTGAGAGTGGTGTGCTTTGTTGATTTAGAAGATGTCTGCCTTGTAGCAACATTGCTGCTAATGGTAGGAAAATGTGTCTAGTTGCAAGTTGATTGTCCTGCAGTGTCCGATATTCTTTTGCCATACGGTTTAATTTGGGAGTGAACCATCTAGCAAGTTTATTATGTGTGTTTTTAAATGTTATTTTTGATGCAATGCTGTACAGGGCAGAATGTATCTAGTTATATAGGTTGTGGAGTTGCTCTACCAATATACTAGTTGGTGGGCACTCTAATGGGAAACTTATTTATTTATTTTTACATTTGTAGGAGTGCGCATAGCTCTTGGGAATCTAGGTGCTAGTTGCAGACATGGTGCATTCAGTACACTAGGGTAACACAGTTTTAGTTAGCAGAAGTTAGTTAGTTGAAGAGAGGTGTGCCTTGAGATTCTTTCTGAACAGATGATAGGATGGTTCAGATCACAGGGGAAGGTGGTAGATTGTTCCATAAATTAGCTGCCACCACTGGGAAGCTTGAACTTCCGGCTCTTTTGTGTCTAAATCTTGGCCTGACAAGGCAGTGGCTGTGGGTGGCTCTCATCGGTCTGGACGTCGTGTGTCTGGCGTGTTTCCAGGCTAGGTATATCGGGCATTGTTAGACAGGCACCACTGAGTGATTGTGAGGATTTTGAATGTTGAAAACGTTGCTGTTCAATTCACCAGGATGGAACACCACCAAAACAGAGCTAACTTTCTCTAACAGATTCACCACCTGGGTGATAACTACACCACCAGAGAATGCATTACTCACCCGAGTAACAAAGACAAATCCAGAAACAAAAAGACAACATAATAAAAGACAATTAAACCTGGTCTAGCAGCCCAAAAAAATTCAACCTACTAACAATCTCATCCCTCAAACACCTCACTCAAAACATGCTCATCTACTTGCCTTGACACTTCATTTCTTCAATGTGCAAACATACACCACAGTGAAAGGACCATCTAGAAAACACCCCACCCAAGCACCAGTTGCTCATGGCTCTACTGGTACCAATAGACCAGCACACCACCTTGTCTTTC
This sequence comes from Ambystoma mexicanum, assembly GCF_040938575.1. Lineage (NCBI taxonomy): Eukaryota > Metazoa > Chordata > Amphibia > Caudata > Ambystomatidae > Ambystoma > Ambystoma mexicanum. Next base: position 525,375,876 of record NC_090927.1, read on the forward strand.
CCTACTAAATCCGTAACCAAACCCCCACTGTTTTCTCTTTTAGATCCACAAAAGTGCCGGGTGACTATGGAAATGGCACTGGTGTATGGTATAAATGCAAAAAAACATAACATAACAAAACACAGAATAATATAATGATCAAAGTCTTTGCTTCAAGTGCCTCCATTCAACGAGTGTAAATGTGTATGTCTTTCCAGGCTTTGATCAGTGTGCTGGGTCCTTTGGATTATTCCCCCAATGGGATGACTAAATCATAAATGGAATAGGTAGGTTATCTCCACAGGGAGGGTGGACTGTAGAACAAAGAGTGAATATGTTCTCATCCCAGGTGTGAACATCAATGTGGGTGGGACCCTAAACCATTGTACTGAGATATAATGCAGTAAGGTATGCTGCAAGAGATGCTGTGGTAGGATTGTGAGATTTTGGTGATCAACAGATAGGTTGGCAGCTTCATTTGCAAGTTTGTCAGAACAGGTCATGCTTTAAGATAGTGGTCTGTAGACGAGGAGAAAGCAAAGATGTGAAGTATGAGAGATGGAACTGAGAAATCCAAGTGATTCAGAGTCTGAGATGTTGTTGGCGGAGGGTGGTGAGACTGTGAAAGAATCTCTGTGTACCAGAGCTATCCCTCCTCTTCTCCTATTAGAATCATTTGCAAATTTGATATTATAGTTTGGCAGTATACTTTGGTGAATAATTGGCAATTGACCCTCATAGAGCTAGGTTTCCTTGATGAACAGTACATATATTTGGTCCTTGGAGAGGAGGTCAAATACGTCAGGGGTGTGCCTTCCTGATCTATATAAACACATGACAATTACACCTCGTTGCTTCTCAGTTATTTTGTGTGTGGCGTTTGGTGTACACTTTTTTGACTTCTGGTTCCTGTATTTTTTGGCTGAGGTATTTTCTGGATTGCTGCTGTTTTTCCCTTGTTGGTTCTGGTGAACTGGCTATTTTCTGGACATCAGATTAATTGCATTTCCGATCCTGGAACTGTTCCTTTGGAACTCTCTTGGATTTTCCCTGGATTTTGGAACTTTGGACATTGGATTTTGGTGGGACTTTTCTGTCTGGAACTCTGCTGAAACTAAGAAACTGGATATTGTCATCCTCCTAGCTTGTGCCCTCATGCAGTTTGGGTTAGGTTTGCCATATATGGGATTTGTTGACAACACTCAGCAGGACTTCGTCTCTTCCAGGCCTACCTATTCCGGGATGAGGTATGTTATGTATACGGGGGGTTATATGAATATATATAGTTATAGATCCGTGTGACTAATTCTCTGTTTCCTTCTAGCTGCTGAGTGCCTGGCGGTGCTGTATTCTGTCTCACCTTTTGTTCCGATTTCTGGCCAGGGACTGTCTTGGTTCTTCCCTGGCAGGTACTTGCGGAAGAAGGTATAAGTTCATCTGGGACCTCAGTTCGTGACACCACCTGGTTAAGGCTTTTAATTTTGAAGAGGCAGTGTAGGTTTTTCTCGCGATCACACTCATCTTCCCTTCACCTTTGTGGGGTGGTTATGGTTCTTGTAAGTTGGTTAAGGGTGTAGTAAAAATTGGCTGTTGTGGTTGGAGCCTTGCTGCAGATCAGTTGGTGGGGGAGTGGTCAGGAGTCAGATTCTGGGTAAGGGTTGTATTCTGATTCTCTGTTCACTGGTTCTATTTGAGTTCCGGTAGGCTGCTCATAGTAGCTGGTCTCAGCGGGTGCTTCAGAAGGTATCTGGATACCAATTTCATTAGGATTCTTTCAAGGTATGGAAATGGGATTAATTCAGGGCCTCTGGTTGACTGATCTGAAGGAGTTGGCAAGGTGGCTTGCATTGATTTCCTTCTCCTTTATTCATTCTTATTCTATTGTCTTTGCAGTTTCTTGTCATGTTGCTGCAGGTCCTAAAGGACTGCTATATTTGAGGGAGAAATGATAAGGGAAGAGGGAGAAGGCAAGGTCAGGGAATGAGTGAACTGATGCTGACCTTCATATTCAATTAGAAGAACTTAGCTATGAGAAGATCCTTAGAGTACTCGTTTTGAAATAAAGAAATGAGAACATTGTAGAGGCCCATTGTTAAGGATTGCATTGGATTCCATTGGCTGAAGTTGCCTTCTGGAAGCATGTCAAGTGTAGGATGACAATGAGGAAACTATTAGACAGAAAAATCACAGACAGTTCTTTATAGTCATAACAAACTGGTATGCAATACAATTTGATTTAGATTGAGAAATCCAGGAGCCATATAGTATTATGCAGTGGGGAAATGCTGGGTAATGCTGTGACAATACACTAATGGTGTGCTATGTAACCTGCTTAATTTCTATTGTCACAGATGGCACACAAATTAATCCAAGTCTAAGAGAAGGTTTATAGGTTTTTATTGATTTTTCAGTGGGCTAAATGGCCGTCCCTCTCTCCAGTCTTATAAAGCACCTCTTCCCTGACCCAGGCATCCCTGCCCCTGGTTAGCAAATAGGGATTATTGAACCCTACTGTCTACGGACTGACTAAGAATGATCTCCATCTTACCTCCCTCAGGGACCTCTTAAAACTGTCCTGACTCTATACAGTGGTTATTGCACTAAAGGGGATGTGAAAAATGTACCTTATAGATACCTGGATTAAGTCAATCTTCCCATTCCATTCTCACACTTCTCCCTACCTCTCCTCCCTACTGTACTCATTTCTTCTGCCAAATTCTCCCACTATATTCACTTGTCCCAACACTCTTCTGTTCTTTGTACCTTTCACTCCATTTAGCTCTCGCCTCAACCATTAGCTACCTCATCTCTGATCTTACTATTCCCTCCTACGTACTACCACTCACTCCTCTACACTACTACTCCCTTCTCCACAGTACTACCCTCTCCTCCCCGCTTCTACTGAGTCCTCCACACTACTACATAGTCACCCTAATTTTGATCAGTATCATACACACACACACAATACAGTGCCACTTGTACAAACTCCAATATCTCTCCTCCAGAAATTGGCTCCACTATTTCTCACTCCTCCCTTCCTCCTGCTGGTCATTTGGTCCACTGCCTCCACCTCCTCTGACTTCAACAGAACAACCCACACTTCCCACTTCCGGTGACCCCTTTTAATATTCCCCGCCCCCATTTCTGGATTGGCCAATCTGACCCTGTCTTCCCCTCCTAGGCTGTCTTGTGCGTTACAAAAAGCGAACTAAGACCTGCCCACTTTTGCCACCCACACATGCCATGGAAAAACAATGACGGGTTGAAGGGCTGGATGTCCAAGTTTGTATTAGGGGTCTTTCCTCTATCTGCCCCAGTTAAAGGGACTTCAGTCCATGCTTTAATCCCTTGTGTTCTAGGGGTAAATTGCCAGTGGTGGAGTGTCTCTGTTAGCTCTGAGAAGCAATGTGCTGCTCGGCCCATTACCTCATACTGCTGCTTCTGCCAGTGCTCTTTTTGTCTGCCGGCTCTGGTCGACTGATAGCCTGTGCATCAGGAGAATTGCTATTTTTGATGCAAATCTTAGTTTCCTACAGTTTCTGGAGTGTGGATGGAGCTGACGAGGATCTCATTGTCTTCTGCTGTGGTTCTTCATTCATGATAGCTATATTCATTCTGAAACAAACAGAACGAGACTGGAAAGCATTTGTTGTAGGAGGCATGGGGTGATAATTGTGAATCGCATTGAAACCGACCGGCATCAGGGGATAGGGCTTGAGTTCTCTTTGACAAGGCCACTATATTAGAATTGTCACTCTATGCAATGAGCATTATCAGGCAGTGGGGGTAGATTAATCTAACCATGCAATTATATTATCAGCTGTCAGAACACACTAGAGTGGGGTGATGTGTAACATGCTTCCTTGCTTCCTGAATCTACATTGAATATGATCATCTAAGGGAAAGAATAGTCTCTAACCCTGGTTGGTCTAGATATGCAGTGATATTAACAAGGTGACTCATTCTAGCTTCATAATAAAGATTCACATGAAGTTTGACAGATACAACTATCTATGCAGTGAAGTGTTGATAGTGTGTTGCTTTAGTATAACAGTGCAAATAGATACTCTGACAGCAAAATAGATTGGTCCAGCAAAGCAATGGGATTCGTTGACATAGAGATACAATTAATCATGCATTGCCAAGGACTTTCTGGTAGAAAAACATGCCTGAGTGCAAATTATATTGATATGGTGATACAGTGGAGTTTCTGTTAGCAAAACACAATGGTCAGGCACACAATCCAAATATTTTCTGCATCTAAGGCCATTTGTTCAAAAGGCAGTTTTGCCAAACAGGGGAAGGAAAAGTACCTGGCAACCCAATCTCATATTATCAGAAGAAAAACAACCTTTAAGAAAGCCAGATTGGGCAGGGTGGACTACAAAGTGACTAGCACATGCTAATCAATCTCTTCGCCCCCGGGCCTGCCTAGACTCAGGCTGATGGCTATCACCAGGCATGTGCACCCTCCTACACGGGAGCTATTGCTATATTCTGATGCTTCAGGTTCAAGAACACAATGGGATGATCACACCACTCAATACCCATCATTCTGAGTACTGATTACAATCCACCATCAGACATGTCTGTGCAATGAAGGGCTTTGCAAGGTCACGGCTGTTTAAAAAAGAGATGCAGCACACAAGGCCCTGTTCCATGAATCAGAAGTGTTCTGATAGTTTGCACTCTACTCTGTCTTCTTGGGCATTGTTCACTTCAACTGTCCCGTCAGTGGCTGTGTGAACAAGTCAAAGAGTGATATTATTCCAAGGAAGTAGCTCTCATGCCTAAGAAGAATCTACTTCTGCAAGGTCAGCACTGGCCATGTGGACATGGCTTTCACTTTGACTGGCACAGGAATCAGGCATCTTCTTCACACAATGTGGCTGAGGTTCTCAAGATGAACTGGTGCTTCTCTGTCTCCACAGTCAGTCCTGCAGATTGAATATAAGCAAGTACAATGTCTATTTGTTTAAGGTCGGACTGGCAATCTGAGTTAAATATTCAAATTCATTCTGATATTATCAGAAACAAAAGACATCAACTGGTACTCAATAAGGGCCAGTAGCAGGGAAATGGCATTTTCTGTTTTGTTGTGTTTTGTATTAAAATCAAACCTTTTACAAATTAGATAGTAACAATTCTTTCACAAACAATGTAATCAATATGAAAACAACTGGAGAAAACTATATTTTGCAAATTCTTCTTCCTTAATATAACAGCAAATACATTTACATTAGTACCTGGTGCGCGCTGTACACTGGGAATACTACGTGTGGTTTGGCTTTTTTCCGAGCCATACCACACGATATTCCCATGTACGTTAGTACGTCCCGTGCATGCCGGGTACTCAATCCTGGTGAGGGGCGTGGCAGCCCCTTAGCCAATGAGGAGGCTCGAAAAGGGGCAATCCCCGCTCTGAGCCTCCCCATGGCTGGAGGCTGCCTTTGTCCCCCGCCCGGGACTCAGGTACGTTTTTTTTCCAACCACCCCCCGCAAACTATCCCCTCACTGCCCTCCCAACCCCACTTACCTTCTTTTTTCTTCTTTTCTTGGGAGAGAATGCGTTGGAAACACTTTTGTTCCCAGCGTGTCCGCTCCCAATGGGCGTCATGGAAAGGGAAAACAACTTTGTTTTTCCTTTCCCGGCGGCCATTTTTTTCCCATTTTTTTTTTCTGTTTCGAAACTCAGCGAAACAGAAAAAAATGCCATAAGTACCCTGGTCTAACGGAGCGGGGTACTAATGGCTATAAGACCCTCGGCGGCGGGCCAATACCGCCCGAGGTAATGCCCCCGGGTCTTCGTTAACTATGGCCCCAGGGGCATTACCTGGGGCGGTATTGGCCCGCTGCCTCAGATCTTATTTCCACCATATTCACTTGTTAACATCTTTCCAAAAGGCTGCTGCTGATAAAGTCACAAATCATTGAAGCAAAAAATTAGTCCAAAACACCTCAAAGTGCAATGTGTGAGCATCGTACGCAAAACATTTAAAGCTGGAGAGCCAAAGGTCTTCAATAGTAGTACACCCGACATAGAGAAGCATCCACCGATTCCTCCACCTCGCAAATTCTGCAAAGACAATTGTTTTTGTCAGTGATGCAATATACACCAAGAATTTCATTTGTCTCAATGTGATTGAAACACAATGACATAAATAAACAACAAATATGTTTATGTGTGAAACATTTTTATCAATGCTCCTTGAGGAATATACACAAGCATGTTGAGAGCAGCTAATTTAATTTTTAAATACAAAAGTGACCTTCTAACGTAAGCCAAAGTCATTGCAAATGTCAATTCAAAATGTATCACTTCAATTGTCAAGCACTGCTGTTAGGCCAGAGCAATTCTCCAAATACCGTCTTTCAGTATCTTTAACCATGTAATAGGTGGATACCCTTCGCCCCTAATGTTAATACCATAAAGTATTATGAGGGAATTCTTTTGTTTAATATGCACAGATCAAGGATTTGAAGGAAACATAACCACATCTGTTGTCAAACTCTCTCAAACTAGCCATAATGGGAATGATTTATTTAAGTTTTTGTCATTGATTCTCTCCTCACATTTAGGAGATGTCACGTTAAAGCTAAAGTATCTAAAACCATGCACATGCTAAACCATAATGCCTACAATTCACTCAGGGAAGACCGTTTTTCCTTATTTGTAACAAATGGTATTATCTTTATTTCTCCAAAATTAATTGAGAGAGAATTTGCTTTTAAAAATACCATATAACATGAGGATTTCATTTCTGACCAATCACTGTGTAGGCAAAAAATACAATATTATTTGCATAGGCTAATCTACCTACCAATTTATCACCTATTTTGGGGCAGAGGATGAGCTACATTTCAATACAATCATCTAAAAGAAAAACATTAAACTAACTGGGCTCCAAAATGCACCCCTGTTTCAGACCTCTGTGGTTATTACCCTCTGATAGAAATTACCATTGTGATTGAACCTAAATTGGATGGTCGTGTTAAAGGGTAATAGGATAAGAAGTTACGAATTTAACCAATGCTCAATCAGTCATATGTATCTGCCAACACCCTATGTGAGGCCAATTGTGAAGATTTACTGTGAAGTTCTGAATTTGCCCACAACCTCATCCATCACTGGTTTAGGGCAATCACCCTTCATGATCAATAATAAGTTGCTGTGACGTTCTGCTTTAATAGGCATGGTAATTGAATGCAGATTTCACATGCGGTTATTATGCCAATAGTACTGTATTAAATATAATTGCTGGTACACTGAAATACTAAGATGTTTGTAAACAGACATAACAGAATAAACATCAAGAAACTAGTTATCCTATTAAAGCAGTAAGTCACAGGAATCAACTTAAAATTGAGGAAACCCAGGAGGCATGAACCTTAGCGTAACAACATTATTTAAATATTGTTGCGGTAAGGTCATTGAGGCCGTACAAATGGGGAAAGAGCGCTATATAAATAACCAAATACAATACAATACAATTACAGATGAACTGTTAGTCCCGAAGAAGCTCACCATAGGCATGGACACAAAAACGTTCTATGCAGTGCAAAACGTGTCAGCTAATTGCATTTTATTTAAATTAAATGTAATGAACTCAAATAGCTTCTTTATTGAATAAGAGTGTTCTTAGAAATGTAATCAAGGAACGAACAATATCCTTGGAATGGTTACATTTTTGTAGTATTTAATCTATAAACACTTGTTAGTATGTAAAAGGTTTGGACATTGTTTGAGATATATACTATAGAGTAATATAAGCAATACATACAGTCTACTGATTAATAATATCTTATTTGTGCATTATTCCAAACCACCTATATATGGATTATTAACATATATATCAACCCTAGTGTGTTGTATCCATCAGAGAAAATTAAATTATTTTTCACTGTGCTAAGTTCATTCTAAATTCGTGTTCAAAGTAACCTTATAAGAAAGTGTGATCCTGGAAATGCTTATGGAGGGACAGGGCCTCCTGTCCTTGTCCTACTACTTCTCTGAATGTGCTTCTTGCTATGTCTTCTGCCACTGAGCTACATGCTGACTTGGCACTGGCTCTGAGTGTCTTCCATTTTTGGGATACCCAGGCCCTGCCATAGGAATCAATGGATTCCTACACAAAGGCAAGATGGCCACTGCGGCCGCTTGGTTTCTATTGCCTTTTTCCTTGTTTTCCAAAGTCCTGGGAAGCCTTGACTCTACCCCTTCCTCCTGAATGACTGCTTGGAGGAAACGCCATACATGTCTCTGTTTTTCTGTTTCCCCCTGACCGGCTGTTCAATGGAAATACCATGCAGGGCTCTGGGGTTGCCTCCTGTCAGACTGACTGGAGCCTTCTCAGGTGTTGTGTGTTGTGGGTACACCCTAGGGGTTGGACCTGTGTGAATGGAGTTGGGAGGCAACTCACCTTCTCTGTTTGTCTGTGTGTGTGTGACACAATGATTGAGACAGCCCTGACTGAAACTGCGATGAATGCAGTGTAGTGTGCTGAAAGGCTGTGTACTTGCTCCAATTCCAATTGCTCCAATTCACATCTTTTGTTTTGGGTGCCTGGGTGGAGTGAATGGCCTGAATGCCTGTGAGCCTGTTTGGCTGCCTGCCTGCATGAATGCCCTTCTGTGTGTGTGAGTGGCTGACTGAGCCTGGCTCAGCCAGAGTGAATGAGGGATGGTTGTGTATATCTGGGGCACTCCCACTTACCAATTTGTTCAGACGCTGAAGTCGAAGCTTAGCAGAAAGTAGCTGTTCCTTGAAGCCCAGCTGTTAGAGACGTCTGCTGCTGCATTTCATCACGTAACCCGAAAGCTGTTGTGTTTCCCATGGACTAATCCAGAGAGGACCAGAAAAGGAGACCTCTCCCTGAGCTACGTTGGACCATTGCGCAAACCTGCTACTCTTCACTGAAGTATTCTGGAAGCCAGTTCTTTCTGCCTGCCATCTGGAGAAGGGGTCTTTGAAATCCAGAAGAGGCGTGCCGGACATCTTGAGCCAGTGAAGTCTATTGGTGTCACCCAGGGTCCAGAGGTGCAATTCAGACCGTTGGATTTCGATGGAATCTACCACCCAGAACAGGCCTGTGTGTTGCCCACAGAGTAGGGTATGGGCTGGTCGCAGCTACATGCTGACTTGGCAGTGGCTCTGAGTGTCCTCCATTTTTGGGATACCCAGGCCCTCCCATAGGAACCGATGGATTCCTACACAAAGGCAAGATGGCAACTGTGGCCTCTACGTTTCTATTGCCTATTACCTTGTTTCCAAAAGTCCTGGGAAGCCCCAACTCTGTCCCTTACTCCTGAATGGCTGTTGAGTGGAAACTCCATATATGTCTCTGTTGTCCCCTTTCCCCCGAATGGCTGTTGGGTGAAAATACCATATTTGGCTCAGGGGTGCCTCCTGTCAGACTGAATGGAGCCTTTCCAGGTGGTGTGTGTTGTGGGTACACTCTAGGGGTGGGACCTGTGTGAATGGAGTTGGGAGGAAACTCACATTCTCTGTTGTGGATGTCTGGTTTCAGTATGTCTTACACAATGAATAAAACAGCCTTGACTGAACCTGTCATGAATGCAGTGTAGTGTTCTGAAAGGGTGGGTACTTGCCCCAATCGACATCTTGTGTTATCGGTGTCAGAATGGAGAGAATGGCCTGAATGCCTGTGAGCCTGATTGGCTGCCTGCCTGCATGAATATCCTTCTGTGTGATTGGCTGACTGATCCTGGCTCAGCCAGAGTGAATGAGGGACCGATGTGTATGTCTGGGGACCTCTCAATTACCAATTTGTTCAGAAGCTGAAGTCAAAGCATAGCTAGAAGAAGCTGTTCCTTGTAGCCCAGCTGGAAGAGAAGGCTGCTGCTGCATTTCTTCACGTAATTCGAAACCTATTGTGTCTCCCAAGGACTGATACAAAGAGCACCTGCAAAGGAGACCTCCCCCCATGCTACAAGGGACCATCGTGAAAACCTGCTACTCTTCAGCAAAGTATCCTGGAAGCCAGTCCTGTGTGTCTGCAATCTGGAGAAGGTGTCTTCAAAGTCCAAAAGAGGAGTGCCAGACATCTCAAGCAAGAGAAGTCATTGGTGGTGCCCTGGGTCCAGAGGTACGTTTCATGATCGCTGGATGCCGTTGCTGTCTACCACCCAGAAGAGGGGGTACGTGGCGTAGTGCTGCTTGACACCCGAAGCAGCAAAAGCTCCCAACTGCCTAGGAACATTTCAAAGGACAGCCTCACCACCAACACTGACTATTTTTTCCCGCGGGAAAGAGCCCAGAGTGCCTGGAAACAGAAGAGGGTCCGCTGGTGGGTTTCCCACCACCAGAAGCTAACAAAGACATCCCCAGGGTCGAGACTTGGTTAGGGTCCAAGATCCACTCCAGTGGTCGAATCCAGGTAATCTGCAGCCTTCCAGACATCTGTGCTGCGGCTGCAGCACCAAAGAACCAAAAGTTGGACAACCACGTAAATACAATACCCAACACCAAAAGTGACCTATGCACCCGTCACCGCCCAAAGTCTTCCAAGGATCCCGAGGAATCGTATCTTCAACTGTCAAGCCTTGAAGGAGACCACCACAAGTTTTGCATTCCCAGGACTTCTACAGTTGGAGAAAACATCGATAAAAGGAGAGCAATGCGAAGAGCCGAACAGCGGTACTTCGGAAAGACTTTGGTTCCATTCTTCTTGCAGACCCAACATCCCAGTGGCTCCTTCTCCCTATGGGGTCCATCCTTGGAGGGACTTGTCGAGTGAAACTGAGAAACTCTGCCACTTCGCCTGCCAAGGCACCAAAGTTACTGTGACGAGGAAGAGCCTCTTCTAGACTCAGGACTCGTCCAGGGGTCCCAGATTAGTCTTGGATCCTGTTCTCCTTTGGCATCTCAGGTACTTTGGAGTTGGTAGAACCTTTTAAAAGAAAGACGAAAGTTAATGAACCTTATTGGACTGGGCTGTAAAAGACAAGATAAGGTACTCCATACCTTTCCCTTACAGGTTGCCCAGGTGGCGGGATCCTCACTCAGAAATATTTATCCAAGCTAAAGAAATTATTCTGCCACTGTTCACATCTAACCTCAGTTTGTTTCCTATTCTATGCTGATACACCTTACTTAAGAGTTCACCTGCCTTTTTATATATAATTAATACTTATTTGAAGAATGGCATTTATATACACTCTATGTGGTACCACACAAGACTTAAATTCAGTAATGCTGTTAGTGCAGCATTAAAGCATTTAAATCTTCTTGCGTGGTACCACATAGAGTGTATATATTTGCCATTCTTTGAATAAGTATTCCAAGTACAAAGTGTTATTATGTATGTGTATATATTTTACTGAACCTTATTTTATACAAAGAAGCTGTGAAGCTGTGTTATCACCTTACATAGTGTTGTAAGAGGATTCAATTCAACACTACAGCTAAGTCAATGCCTAGTCTGGGATACTGAATGGAAACCCTTATTGATATATCCTTATGTCCAGTTCATGCGTTCTGGATGACTACCCCTATATAACACCCCTCCCTTGGAATCCCCCTAACCCCACTGAGCCAAGAAGTAGTTCTGTTTTGCAAGTGAAAAGGTTTATTTGAGAATTTAAACAATATAGATATATATATATCACACTTTATAATAAATTAATAATTGAATATCACACTTAATCAGATCAGTAATCAATAATGGATAGTCTGGCACTAGCACACTTCTTTATAATCAATGATGAGTGGTTATAGGATGGATAAGATAGCAACAATACTTTTATGGTTTCCAATGGATGCAATGTGGAATGAAATGCAGTACAGAAAATAACTTGATAGGATTTCAGCAAAAGACAATGTAATCACTTTCTTGGACAATTCACCCCCCCCTTTTATACAATGCAAGGAAATGGAAGGAAGGCACACAGTTCTCAGAAATGCAATTAAATGTGATTCAGTTCACCCCAGCAAGCTTAGACTACAGAAGTTGGAAACACAGGCCCAAAATGCTTTTATATGTGCTGGCAATGAAGTGAAAAATATGCTAAAATGCTTTTAATTCCCTCTAGGAGTTTAGGGTGAGTGGTATATGCTTTGAATAAGTTCAGGATCACTTTAGCAATGCTCTATAATGGTTGTCAGGTTGCAAACGAATTTTTGCAACGGAAGCAAAAACAAACTGCTGTTTTCACACGTGGAGAAATTTGCAAATCGCGGCAAAATTCACGAGTGCGTTTTTCACGATTGCGGCAAAACTATAGGGGGTAGGAATGCGTTCTAGGTTCGTAGGAAAGCCACGATTCTAAGCTTTCTGAGGAAAGTTACTGCAAGTCTCTAGCACAAACGGTCACGGAGATATGAGCGATTAAATAAAGGTCATTTTTCAGATTTGAAATTTTAAAGTTCAAAAAGACAAGTGCAGCTTGCAACTAGAAAATGACAGGTGACAGCTTTACAAATGACAGGTGACAGTTAGGAGGCAGTTCTACTTAGATTAAATAGATTGAATTATATTATTTTAACTAAGAGATTGGTTCTGCACAGTTTTACTAGGTACTCACACTATATTTTTTTGAAATAGATGGGCCTCGCCACGGATCTGGTCAGGTTTTGGACTGGACTCCGGTCGGGTCTGGGTCTCTTCACAGTGATCTGGGCCAGCTCTGCTCTCTCTCTGGTTCTGGAAATTTGATAGATTTGAAGTCTCTATCTTTCTGCACAGCTTTCTCTAGAGATTGATGGAGGTAAAGTATGGATTTTCCAGCAGAGCGTCCCGCAGCAAATGGATTTGAAGGTCCCTATCTGTCCTGTCTGTCTGCTTTTATCTGTTTTTAAAATGGGTGTGTGTGCAGCATCACTAGACCCTACCCCTCTCCACTTGCCATTGGCCAAGCTTTCATTTCTCCCCTGATTGGGGGAGCTAAGTTGTGTCAGAGTGATGTCATTTTACAGCCTGCAGAAAGTCCACTCCTCCTGTCAACTTGCACACAAATCTAGATTTGAACCAAATACATATTTGCAGAGGTACATATTGTTTTAAAATTACACGCACCCCTCACATATCACAGGAGGTATCCCCTGTTCAAACTCTGCTCTTCCTGGGGGCTTGCATTCAGAAATGGCACATATTTCACTTTTTAACTGATTTTGCAATATCGGACATTAACCCAAATTTACACACATGTGCGCAAGGAGTATGGACATTAGTTGATGAAGTGTCAGATTTTTCACATGCACACATTTTGAGTAATATCCTGTTTTCCGCGAAAACCCCCCATAACATACCACCGGGTCCTAACACGTCTTAAAATGTGGGCAGAAAAATCACAAGAATTATGGTGTCATTTAAATAATTTTCACATGTCCGCTCTATGAATGATCCATCTTTTTAGAGTTATGTTCTGGCCCCAAAGGGGTGTGGTTTCCCCCCACCACTAGGTTGAATTTCTGTTTTTTTCAGTTCTGCCAAGCCAGCTTGCTCTCACAGGCAGTGCCCCTCCCCTTCCCTTCCAGGAGGAAGCTACATTTACGACATCTGCAATAAACCATCTGCCTGGGTGAAGGGGGATGCATTGTTCAGAGCTCCTGTATTCTGTGGGGGCTCCCCTTAATTCAATTATCAGAGAGATGGCATATCCTTAGTGTGGGTTGCCAGGCAAAATTGGAATCTCTTTAAGCCAGTTTTTAGCTACATGTCATTTCTGTTCCCCAGTCTTCTGCATTCAAATAAAACTGAACATTTTTACATATGCAGCTAGAATGCTGATTCTAAGTTTAAAACTGACATTTAAACAATTGAAACCTATGTGACACACAAAAGTAGGTCACTCAGTCAATTTAAACATTTAGATTTTTAGTGTCTTTCAGTCCAAATTTACTTAAACTGCTGAAATCCACAGCTCAGCCAGTCTTGTTATACACCTTCAAGTCACTTCAGAAATAACCTTACATTGTATCCACCTCTCAGTAAGTCTTTCTTTGGCCTGCTTTGGGTTCATTTATTCAGTTTTATACAAAAAGTAAAATCTGGTGTTGTTTTAAAACGCCGGCTTTTGGATAGTGGTGAGTACTGGTACTACACCCCTTTTTGGGATTTAAGAAAATGAATTCCCAACATTTATGGGTTTGCTTTTGGCAATCAGCATTGCCACTCCCAATGGTTTCAGACTACTGTGTGGGTAGTCCAATGGTGGTTTTAGGCAGTGTCCTTCTGTGCCCATAACATCGGCAAAAATGAGTGGCAGCCTATTCTTCATGCATTTCCCTGTGCATTTTCTGGGAAGCTCTGGCCATCATGATGTTTTCCATGTCAGTACTGCACAGTTTTGAGGTAGGGCTTGGATGCGTGGATAAAAACATCCCACAAGCCCCCCTCTTGCGATGGCCATTCGGTTTCACTGATGGGACTCGCACGACCTGGGATGTTTCCTCATCTTCTTCCAATAGATGGCACAGTTCAGCATCTTTTCCTCCATCCGGTACTGGTCGATTGGTTCTCCTCGCCGGTCCTGATGGGAATATTGGGCGGTACCCCGGGCCCATTGGATCTTCGTTCCCGGTCCCTGGGTCATCCTCCTTGGCCCGTCTCCCGGTTTTCTTTCTCCTAGGACGACAAAGGAAGAGCGGCAATACCTATTCATAGACATTTTTCCACCACTGTTGAGATAGTGGGGCAGCATATGCATTTCATCATAACAAAACATTACATTCTTATTTTGAAAAAAAAACAGTATAACTAAGAGACAGTTTCATGCAAATCACAATATTTTAGAGACTAGATGTGGTATGTTTTATGGTTGGAACTGAATTAATCTGAGACAGTACCCGCTAGGATTCCAGAGGGTTCCTCCAGTTGTTGCAGAGTGTGCCTGGGATGGCAACATTTCAACTGGTTTATGTGGACCCACTTGTCTTCCCCCTCTGCCAAATGACCTTTGGGAATGTGGATTTTGTAGGCCACAGGGGAGATCTTGTCGATGATCTCAAAGGGTCCCTTCCATGTAGGCAAAAATTTGCGCTGCTTGGCCTGGTTCCTTTGGAAGTTGTATAGATAGACCCGGTCCCCCACCTGATATTCCTTCCTGGAAGTTTTCAGGTCATAATGGGTCTTCATGCTATCAGCCGATCTTTCTAGATTCCGCTGAGCGTAAGCAAAAGCATGTTGGAGGTGTTTCCTTAAATTCTCCACATACTCATGAGTAGTGGAGGCATTTATCAGAGTCTGCTCTTGGGTCCTGTAGAGCAAATGCTGAGGAAGCACCATCTTGCGCCCAGTCATCAACTCAAATGGTGACATTTTGGTTGCAGATGAAGGGGTAGATCTGATGGCCATTAGGACCAGAGGTAATCGGATATCCCAACTTGGCCCAGAATCTGCCACAAACTCTTTTAAGATGCTCACAATTGTCCGGTTATATCTCTCTACTGCCCCAGAAGAAGCTGGCCTGTAAGCAATATGCAACTTCCTTTTGACCCCCAGTATCTCCCACATCTTTGTCATTACTTCACTGGTGAAGTGGCTACCTCTGTCTGACTCAATCCGTAGACCAAAACGGGAAAAGATATGGTTAATCATCAGGGCAGCTGCGGTTTCTGCCTTGCAATTTGGGGCTGGGAGACATTCCACCCACTTGGTGAACAAGCATGTGACGGTCAACATGTACTTATTCCCCCTCGTGGAGCGAATCACGGGGCCTACAAAGTCGATTTGTAAATCTGACCATGGCAGTGTCATCCCCCTCTTTTGGAGAGGCGCACGGTGCGTGAGGGATGATGGCTGAAATTGTGCACACACAAGACACCCCTTCAAATATTGGTCGAGGTCCTGCCCCATGTGTGGCCAGTATGCAACCTCTCTTAAGATTTCCAATGTTGTGTGAAACCCCCTATGACCGGCGGTGGCCGCATCATGGGCGTGACTTAACATCAGGCTTCGGAATGAGGTAGGAACCACCCACTGATCGTGGCCAGCTTTGGATTTCCTTACCAGCAAACCGTCTTGGATCCGGAACATTTTTGGACATTTCATCAACACTCTTAGGTCCTCTTTCCCAATGTAATCGGTATCCGTCAGGGGAAAGTTCTCAGGGTCCTCAAGGTGTTGGTAAAACTTACCAATAACTGGATCCCCCTTCTGAGCTGTAATCAAATCAGCATCAGGGGTCTCCTTACTCCATTGTGCAATTGAAAGGTCGTTGTGAGCATTTGTCTGGGACCTAGTGATAGCAGTGACCTGGATTTCCCCCAACAGGGACTCAATCTCAATTAGATCCCCTTGGATGGCCCCGGTTTTGGCCAGCTGATCAGCTAAGTCATTTCCAGTTTTGTCTGGTCCCTCTACTTTGGAATGACCCTTGATCTTTTTCCAATAGATGGTCATCTCATTCGAGGTGACCAGATCATCAATGTTTTGGATCGATTTCCCATGTTTCAAGGGTTTGTTGTTAGCACATAACATGCCTCTGGTTTTCCAATTAACCAGGTGCTCCACGAACCCGTTCCGTACATAATCCGAATCTGTGATTATGACCAGTTTGCGGAGTTGATGCTGGACAGCAGTGAGGATGGCCTGATGCACAGCCATCAATTTTGCCACCTGACTACTTCGGGGACCAATTTTGTATCCAGCGGAGGGTTCTGGGAACTCCTTCACCCATGCATTCCCTACGCCAGCCACCAGTTCTTTCTCCCCGTTGTCAACATGGTAAGAGCATCCATCCACATAGACAGTGGGCATTCCCTCACACTTGTCCTCTTCAAAGACTTTGTGTGGGGAATTAAGGTATGCCTCCATGTTGTCCTTTATTTTTAGACTTTCGTCCTCGAGACAGTTTTCTCTGGCACAATCATGCAAGTCAGCCAGACCTTGCGCGAGGGGACTCTTCTTGTTTTGGCCATATCGGACCTCCACAGGAAAGCCTTGCATTGACAGAATCCAGGAAGTAATTCGGGAATTACTCACATTTCCGGCCCGGATTCTGTCACTTTGGAGATATTGCAGAGGCTGGTGTGGAGTCTCCACTATGATGTGTTCCCCCTGGATAAACGGGCGGTAATTCTTCAATGCCCACACCGTCGCCAGGAGTGCCTTCTCACAATCGTTGAATTTTTCCTCCACTGAGGATAAAGTTTTGCTCGCATAGGAGATTACTTTATTGACCTTGTCATGCTTTTGGTATAATACGGCCGTCAAGCACGTATTAGAGAACCCTGTCTCCAGGAAGAACTCCTTGTTTCTGACAGGGTAAGCTAGGCAAGGCGCTTGTGAGAGGCTTCTTTTGAGTTGTCTTACTGCCTCGGCTTGTTCTGGACCCCATTCCCACTTGACCCCCCCCTTCAGGAGATGAATTAGGGGTCTGGTGATCTCTGCATAGCCCTCAATGAACTTTCTGCTGTAATTAGTCAGTCCAAGGAGGCTCCTTAGTTCCCGCAGAGTTGTGGGGTCTTTCAGTTTCTGAAGTGCTTCCACTTTCTTTTCCTGGGGACAGAGACCCTGAGGAGTAATCTCATGCCCCAAGAAATTAACACGGGTTCTACACCACTGTGCTTTCTGAAAGGAAAGTTTTGCTCCGGCGGCCCTCAACTGTGTCAGAACATAACGGATCTCCGCTATGTGTTCCTCCACAGATGAACTTTTGATGAGGACATCATCTACATAAGCCAGGTTACCCCTCGCACCCAGGTCGCGCATGGCCTTATGTAGGAAAATGTTGAACTCATTACCGGAGTTAAGGTATCCGAAGGGAGTCCGGGTCCATGTGTACTGCTGGCCCCCAAAGGTAAAAGCCAGCTTGTATTGGTCCTCCCTACTGACAGGCACAGTCCAGTATCCATTGGTCAGGTCTATTGCAGTGAATACCTGTGACCCCTGGATCTGGGCCAGCCCTTGGTCAATGTAGGGCAGAGGCCATCGGGAAGTATGGACCCGTTTGTTGAGCTCCCTGAGGTCGGCGCAGAGTCTCCACTGGCCGTTTGGCTTCAATATTCCCAGCACCGGATTATTGAAGGTGCTGTGGACTGGACGGATTATTCCCCGGGACTCAAGGTTCTTAATTATTTCAGTAAGGGACTCCATTGATGCGAGAGGCAAGCGATATTGCTTCACAAACACAGGAGTCATGCCAGGGTCCGTGAGGATTGTTGTTGTGTGGATGTCAGTGCGGCCACAGTCATATGAGTCTACCGCAAAGAGATCTTGGAAATCCAAGAAAACTTGTTTCAACTTTTGCTTTTGTTCCAGAGTCACACAGGCATCAGCTAGGTTGACTCTCTCTTTCACCATCTGCCTGAAGCCTGGAAAGACTTCTGGTTTGGCTATCTCCGCGGCCTCCTCCAGCTGGGTGGAGAAGTCCCTGGTCAGAGTGCTGATTTGGACTGGAGGCTTCAGGTGGGAAAGGCAGCCCTCATGGACCTGGAAAATCACCTCATCCCTCCTGAAGTCACAAGTCACATCTTCCTTACCATAGGGGCAGGAAGTGTACACCAGGAAGTTCCCCCCATGCCGGGTAAAAATCCTGTCTGGTGTTGTATTGTCCTCACTGTCACTGTCAAAGCAGTCCTTGGGGATTGGCCCTAACAGTTCATTACCTAAATCGATGGAAAAATGTCGGTCATCAACCGCCATTCCAATAATGGTGCCTGCGGCTAGAGTAATACTCTTTAAGTCGCTGTTATCCACCTCTATTGGAATGGTGTCATGTTCTAGGTTGACTAATGGTGTTGGGTTTACCCCCAACCCTTGCTGTTGGAGAGAAGCATTTAGATGTATGTAAGCATCAGGGTTTTTCAACTCTTGTCCCCTTTTAACTTTCACTTCCAGGGAGAATTGTCGGGTCCTTTCTGGGATGGTGACTTCCTCTTTAATCTGAATTTCAACTGCATAAGGTAGCAATTGAGCTGACCTAAATGCTTTTTCTGGATCATCAAAGCCCATGGGATTATCCGCTATTCGGGACCAAGCTTTGAAGTTTATTAGGTCCAAACTAATGGCAAAGCGATTGAGAATGTCACTGCCTAAGTAAAAGGCGGCAGGGACGTCTCGCACGACCCAACAATTGTGGACTATGCTCTTGTAGCCAATGGAGATTTTGAGCATACACCTGCTTGGCAGGAGATGTTTGGAATTAGGCGCTTCCAGGTCCATTTCCCATTTGTCTATCAGTTTGAATGTGGGAATGGCTGGATCTTTTGGGAGTTGGCGGAACATGGCTTCGCTGATGAAGCTCTTACCGTTGTTCACACACACTCGAGCGAGAACAGAGTCCTTCCCATCATTTAACTGAACAGGGATGAACAACTGCTCTCCAATTTGCTGAATATCAGCCAGGCTCTGAGCTGATTTCACATCTTTCTGGACTATAGGAGTGGGAGTTTCTGATTGTGGATTAGTATAGAATCTCAGAGTGTTTCCTTCCAGCGTGGAGTACCACTTTAGACTGGAAGGAAGGTTGATTTTCAGAAATATAGAGGACCCCCCATCACCAGTCTGTTGTCCTACTGCTATTACTGTCACGTCTGGAATTTGGCTATTCTGGAAGTGAAATTCTACTTGGTCAGGTTTTTGTTCAACCATGTGGCAGGTGCCGTTTAAACTAACATGGTTGACACTGTGTTTTAATTTTATTGGTCGGCTAGTCTGGGTCCAGAGGACCTTGTTTACACAATCTATTAGGGGTGACAACCTTTTCAGGAGGTCATTCCCCAGTAAACAAGGGGTGCCCTCTGGAGTCACAACTATGACTGGGTGTTTCAACTTGTGTCGCCCAATTTTAATGTCCAAGTCTGCCGTCCCCTCGGCGGGAATTTCCTTCCCGTCAAAGTTCTGGAGTTGTCCAGGAAGTGAGGTGAGAGGAATTTGGTAATTCCCTCCCCTTCCTGCATTCAGTTCATCAAAGGCCCTTCTGGACAGAAGGGTAGCTTGAGATCCCGTGTCCACCAGCGCTGAAATTGTACCCTGCCCCTGTACTTGTACCGGGGCATAATATCTTCCCTCCTTCTCTTCAAGGGGGCACAGATAATGCACATTTTTGGACAACTGGTGGGCTAACTTTCTGGTTTTGGACATCGCTAGCGAAGAGATTTGGGCAGAATTCTGTGCAGAGCCTTGGGAATCTGAAAGAAAAAGTTGGCAACTGGAGATCAGAGCCATTGTGGGTTCCCCTGGCTCCGGTTCTGGGCCGCCCCCCCCTTTTTGGAGGCAGTCACCAGGATGGGTTTGAACCAGGGGATTTTCTTGCTGTTGGTTCTGGGATGAGATGGTGGGCGGCGGTAGCTCAGTCTCCACATCTCCCCAGTCTGGATTTACATCCCTAGGGACCCATTTTTCTTTGGGAGGAGTTCCCCCCTCTCTGAAGGAGAAGATCCTTTTCCCAGGATCCTCTGAGGATCCCTCTCCCTCAAATTGGAAGACCTGTACCTCCTCCTCAAACTGAGTCTGTTTGGGTCTTTTGTTTCTCCTACCCCCCCTCTGCTCCTTAGGAGGCAGACTTTCAGGGGCAAGAGATTTTGTTTCCGGTTCCTGGGTTTCCAGGGGCTGTTTATAAGTAAGGAAGGAAGCTTCCTCCCAGGCTTTACACCCCCCTTCCCTTTGTGCCTCCTCCCTGGGAACCGGTGAGTTATCGGGGTGCTGCCCCCGTCATTGTTCTGGAGCACCAGGTCCAGAGTTGGGTGCGTTCTGCGCCAGCATGCCGATCTGAGGGTTCTGCTGAGCCCTCAGTATGTGACCCAGATCCCGCGCCATGTTTTGAACCTGGCGCTCTAACTGGGAAACCCGCTCAGGCTGATACGGGGCCCTGTTTTCTCCCCTGGGCTGATCCCGGGAAGGGTAGCTATCCCTTCTTTGGTAGTACCCCTGGTTGGGAAGATTTGGGTATCCCTCCACCCTTGGCCTCCCCTCTCCCGGATTAGGTTGTCTGGGCTCAGGGAATTGGGGAAAGAAGGGTGGAGGATTTTGGGGCTGGAAATTGGGTGGATACCTGGGGAAAAAGTTCTGCCCAGGATTCGGAGAATTTCTGCCCTCCGGTGGGAAGTTAGGAGAAAAGTTCCCTGGGTTAGGTTCTTGGCTGGATCTCCCCCCTTGGGCTGGAGGAGTCCACACATAACCCAGGATGGGTCTGTTTCCCTTGTAACGGGGGCTTACATAATCAGGAGAGCGAGGGACCCCATTTGTGGTGCTGCCTCCCTGGCTCCCTGTCTGTGACTGGCCCGAGGACCTTCTGGGCCTAGCATTATTAGGTGCAGGTAGGTTTTTAGGCCCCCCCATCTCCAACTCTAAAACGGGGGTGACCTTTACCTCTGCCACCTTGGCAGCAGCAGGGGTGCTGTTGGCTTTGGGGTTTTTCTGGGCATTACTTTTGCTATCTACCGGTTTCTGCACCTCATAGATCCGGGTAGCCTGTTCAATGACCCAGTCTAAAGATCTTTTCTCGTGAAAATCCCTCACGAGCTGGGTCATTATGTATTTGGGCAAGGCATGAAAAAATGTATTAATGAATTCTCTACTGTCTGTGCGCACCCTTCTGGTGGTCTGCGCAAAAGCACGTTTCAGTTCTTGCACAAATTCTTGTGGGGCCTGATCCTCCCCACATTGCAAATTGTAGGCTGCCTTGCGAGCCTCTTGAGGATTTCTATGAATGGAAAAATGTTTCAAGATGGCCGCCTTATAGGTGGACCATCTTAAATGATTTTGGTCCTCCAGCCCCGCAAAGAAACTGGAGTATTCCGGGGAGAAGGTCCACTTTACATATTGAATACAGCTTTGGCTGTCCTTCAAATGGAAAGTCTCCATCATTTGCTCAAACAACTCTAAGTGCTCCCAAACAGAATACTTAGCGTTCTTATGGTAAGGCGTGATGACGCTCCTGATCGCCTTAATCTGCTTTAAGGGGTCCTTAAGCAAGGCCCTTTTTGCCTTATTGGCCTTTTTGGTTCGGGTAACCCTTGTCCATTCATCCTCTGACTCAGAGGCACTGCTCCCAGAGGTTCCTGTCTGTTCTTCCAGGTTTTCCCGGATTCTGCGAGCCTGGGAATGGCTGGCAGAATGTGGGGACCTGGTCTCCTGTTTCCTGTGGTGCTCAGAGGAGTCCTCAGATCCCTCCTTGCTGCCAGGATTTGCTGGGTACCCCCCCCACTGACCTAACTGAGCAGAGGTTTTCAGGATGCCCTTAAGGGGCCTATTCTCCTGGGGTTCCCCACTGAACTGTACTGTACTTGGGTGCCCATACCCGGATGCCCACCCCTCCATTCCTGAGTGGTACTGGCCTATGAGCCCCATACTTTTAGCTGGATAGTAATCTGCCATCCCTGTGGCCCTGTGCTCATGTGCGCCAGGGGACATGGGGGTGGTAGAGTCCAGGGACTGGGAGAGATGAAGGCCCCTGGTGTTAGGGCTCCTGAGGTTATGGTCAGGAGTCTCTCTTTCCCAGCGGACCTCATCTCTATCCGCCCCTGCTCCCTGTTGCAATGCAAGAGCCTGCATTTGTGCTTTCAGTTCCTCAGTCAAGGCCTTACTAGACTCTATCAGTCTCTCCTGCATCGCTACCTGTTGTTGGAGCCTATCATTGTGTTGACAGAGGGCCTCATTTTCCCTCTGTGCTTCCTGGTTGGGCCTGGAGAACTGGACCAGTCTTTGCTGCAGGAGGTTTACCTCCTGAGTCCCATCCCTACTGGCCTGCTCCTTTCTTGCCAGAGCATCTTCCACCCTTCTGGTGTGCTCTACCAAGTTCTGGTTTTCTTTTTGGAGGTCACCCAGCCCCTGGAGGGCCAGGTGATTTTCTTCAATTTCCTTTTTTAAGTGGCAGACTTCCTGGCCTAAAGTGTCTCTTTCTGGACTGAGAGCCTGCATCTGTGCTGCCAGGTCGTCCCTCTGTCGTTGAAAGGCACCAGCTTTTTGGCGCTCCTCATCAAACTCTGCCTGGGTATCCAGGTCTTTCAGAATCAGTTTATTGCTCTCCTCTTTCTCTCTATCTAGCTGGCTTTGCAGGGTGACTACCTGCTCCGCGCATGCCCTGTTGAAATTGATCCGTTGCTCCAACTTTTTCTGGTTCTGCAGTAAGGAGTCCAAACTGTCTTGGTGCTCCTTCTGCAGGGCCAGAAATCTGGTATCCTGGTCTGTCTTTTCCTGTTGTAGGATGCCCATATCCTCTTTTATTTTAATGATATATTGCCTACTATCATTTTCTGACTCCTGGCTCCTCTGCAGCCTCTGCTCAGAAGAGGCCAGATCAGATCGGGCCTTCTCTACTGCCATCTGTTGCCTATTTGCCAGATCTTGGCTTTCAGTGCATTTATCCTGCATGTCTCCCATATATAGGTACAGGTATGCTGCTATCCTGGCAATCTTATTGTGTTCATCTTTGGCTTTAGGAGCCATATATAGTTCACTCAGGGCCACATGTAATGGACCCTGATCTCTCCATAGGTCTGACCCTGTTTCAGTGACCTGTCGCGTGATGGCCTGCAACCAGGCATCCTGGCCCTGTTCAGTCCATTCACCTCTCACAAACAGTTTATGTAAGAGGTGCTCTCTGGCTATTTTCATGTCTACTAAGGTCGTCATTCTAGAGATTGGTCTCTGTCCTGACTTACAGAAGTTTGTATTTTATTTTTGCAAAACAGACCTTTTCCTAAGAGAGTTCCTTTGAGGAGTGCTTTACAGCGTAACACAGCGTGGTGATCCGACCGGATATGTGTATCTGGTCAGCTGGCACGCTGTATTAATCTGCACAAATGGTAGATCTAACCCAAACGTCCGGCACGAGCCCCCAATTTGTAAGAGGATTCAATTCAACACTACAGCTAAGTCAATGCCTAGTCTGGGATACTGAATGGAAACCCTTATTGATATATCTTTATGTCCAGTTCATGCGTTCTGGATGACTACCCCTATATAACACCCCTCCCTTGGAATCCCCCTGACCCCACTGAGCCAAGAAGTAGTTCTGTTTTGCAAGTGAAAAGGTTTATTTGAGAATTTAAACAATATAGATATATATATCACACTTTATAATAAATTAATAATTGAATATCACACTTAATCTGATCAGTAATCAATAATGGATAGTCTGGCACTAGCACACTTCTTTATAATCAATGATGAGTGGTTATAGGATGGATAAGATAGCAACAATACTTTTATGGTTTCCAATGGATGCAATGTGGAATGAAATGCAGTACAGAAAATAACTTGATAGGATTTCAGCAAAAGACAATGTAATCACTTTCTTGGACAATTCACCCCCCCCCTTTTATGCAATGCAAGGAAATGGAAGGAAGGCACACAGTTCTCAGAAATGCAATTAAATGTGATTCAGTTCACCCCAGCAAGCTTAGACTACAGAAGTTGGAAACACAGGCCCAAAATGCTTTTATATGTGCTGGCAATGAAGTGAAAAATATGCTAAAATGCTTTTAATTCCCTCTAGGAATTTAGGGTGAGTGGTATATGCTTTGAATAAGTTCAGGATCACTTTAGCAATGCTCTATAATGGTTGTCAGGTTGCAAACGAATTTTTGCAACGGAAGCAAAAACAAACTGCTGTTTTCACACGTGGAGAAATGTGCAAATCGCGGCAAAATTCGCGAGTGCGTTATTCACAATTGCGGCAAAACTATAGGGGGTAGGAATGCGGTTCTAGGTTCGTAGGAAAGCCACGATTCTAAGCTTTCAAACGGTCACGGAGATATAGCGATTAAATAAAGGTCGTTTTTCAGATTTGAAATTTTAAAGTTCAAAAAGACAAGTGCAGCTTGCAACTAGAAAATGACAGGTGACAGCTTTACAAATGACAGGTGACAGTTAGGAGGCAGTTCTACTTAGATTAAATAGATTGAATTATATTATTTTAACTAAGAGATTGGTTCTGCACAGTTTTACTAGGTACTCACACTATATTTTTTTGAAATAGATGGGCCTCGCCACGGATCTGGCCAGGTTTTGGACTGGACTCCTGTCGGGTCTGGGTCTCTTCACAGTGATCTGGGCCAGCTCTGCTCTCTCTCTGGTTCTGGAAATTTGATAGATTTGAAGTCTCTATCTTTCTGCACAGCTTTCTCTAGAGATTGATGGAGGTAAAGTATGGATTTTCCAGCAGAGCGTCCCGCAGCAAATGGATTTGAAGGTCCCTATCTGTCCTGTCTGTCTGCTTTTATCTGTTTTTAAAATGGGTGTGTGTGCAGCATCACTAGACCCTACCCCTCTCCACTTGCCATTGGCCAAGCTTTCATTTCTCCCCTGATTGGGGGAGCTAAGTTGTGTCAGAGTGATGTCATTTTACAGCCTGCAGAAAGTCCACTCCTCCTGTCAACTTGCACACAAATCTAGATTTCAACCAAATACATATTTGCAGAGGTACATATTGTTTTAAAATTACACGCACCCCTCACATATCACAGGAGGTATCCCCTGTTCAAACTCTGCTCTTCCTGGGGGCTTGCATTCAGAAATGGCACATATTTCACTTTTTAACTGATTTTGCAATATCGGACATTAACCCAAATTTACACACATGTGCGCAAGGAGTATGGACATTAGTTGATGAAGTGTCAGATTTTTCACATGCACACATTTTGAGTAATATCCTCTTTTCTGCGAAAACCCCCCTGAACATACCACCGGGTCCTAACACGTCTTAAAATGTGGGCAGAAAAATCACAAGAATTATGGTGTCATTTAAATAATTTTCACATGTCCGCTCTATAAATGATCCATCTTTTTAGAGTTATGTTCTGGCCCCAAAGGGGTGTGGTTTCCCCCCAGCACTAGGTTGAATTTCTGGTTTTTCCAGTTCTGCCAAGCCAGCTTGCTCTCACAGGCAGTGCCCCTCCCCTTCCCTTCCGGGAGGAAGCTACATTTACGACATCTGCAATAAACCATCTGCCTGGGTGAAGGGGGTTGCATTGTTCAGAGCTCCTGTATTCTGTGGGGGCTCCCATTAATTCAATTATCAGAGAGATGGCATATCCTTAGTGTGGCCAGCAAAAGGCAGATAGGCCTGGGAACACAGCTGTGACTCAAGTTTCACTCCTGATGGGGGGTAGTTGCCAGGCAAAATTGGAATCTCTTTAAGCCAGTTTTTAGCTACATGTCATTTCTGTTGCCCAGTCTTCTGCATTCAAATAAAACTGAACATTTTTACATATGCAGCTAGAATGCTGATTCTAAGTTTAAAACTATGACATTTAAACAATTGAAACCTATGTGACACACAAAAGTAGGTCACTCAGTCAATTTAAACATTTAGATTTTTAGTGTCTTTCAGTCCAAATTTACTTAAACTGCTGAAATCCACAGCTCAGCCAGTCTTGTTATACACCTTCAAGTCACTTCAGAAATAACCTTACATTGTATCCACCTCTCAGTAAGTCTTTCTTTGGCCTGCTTTGGGTTCATTTATTCAGTTTTATACAAAAAGTAAAATCTGGTGTTGTTTTAAAACGCCGGCTTTTGGATAGTGGTGAGTAATGGTACTGCACCCCTTTTTGGGATTTAAGAAAATGAATTCCCAACAGTTATGGGTTTTCTTTTGGCAATCAGCATTGCCACTCCAAATGGTTTCAGACTACTGTGTGGGTAGTCCAATGGTGGTTTTAGGCAGTGTCCTTCTGTGCCCATAACATCGGCAAAAATGAGTGGCAGCCTATTCTTCATGCATTTCCCTGTGCATTTTCTGGGAAGCTCTGGCCATCATGATGTTTTCCATGTCAGTACTGCACAGTTTTGAGGTAGGGCTTGGATGCGTGGATAAAAACATCCCACAGTGTGCGGACATTCCTTTGTAGGGGATTAACTGTACTTAACCTGCCTGCATCACCTCCTGAAAGCTTAAGCCTGGCAGCTCGTCCATTGCTACCTAA
Source organism: Ambystoma mexicanum (assembly GCF_040938575.1). Taxonomy (NCBI): domain Eukaryota; kingdom Metazoa; phylum Chordata; class Amphibia; order Caudata; family Ambystomatidae; genus Ambystoma; species Ambystoma mexicanum. The sequence goes on from NC_090927.1 coordinate 525,402,688, forward strand.
TTGAGAGCCTTCCTGGGGTTATTTTGTGCCTTTACCCTACCAGATAGGGGGTAGAAGTACATATACCCCCTCCAGTATTTTGCAGAAATCACCAGTGGAGATACTGTGAGCGTAATATACGTAATTGACATTCCTATTAATTTTTCAGTTTCCTATCATCAGTGCTTGAACATTCAACCAGATGATATTTATGCTATATTCTCTTCCGCTCACATATCTAAAGAAAACCCATGTATCACCACTGTACCCAAGTATATATACAATAAACATGGGTACAACATACTGTAACTCTAAATTATAGTTACAGAATTAATTACATGATGGTTAATGTCCTGTGTCACTTCAACTTTGTATTCATATTTGTTCCATTAGCAGCCCTATCAGTTTGGTTACCTTCTCTGCTATTGTGAGTGGGCCATAGGAGTCCGGTATAGAATCAATTAGTTCTTTTAAATCCCCTTCCCATCCCTGACCATCTGCATCCTGCTTACTCCTCTTCTTGGAGTATAGCTAGCAGAGCCTCTGCATTAGCAGAGGGCACACTCAGGCATATTCTCTCCGGAGTGCAAGAGATGGTACATCTAAGCTTGCACAACAGATCTCTCCCTAACAGGTTCACAGGAGCAGTCAGATTTAACAAAAATACATATTATTCAGTAATTGGTCCTACAGGGATGGTGAGGGTTTGGGTAACAGGATGTGCTATTGAGGTATTCGATATGACAATGGCTTTAACTGTTTCTGCCGAAATAGGAGTATCAATAAAAGTATCCATTTAGGTGCAGATCTATTGGCCTTGTGTCTTCTAAGCAGGCTACAGACTTCCATCCTATTTGACACTCAATTTATGGACTGTCCTGACCCACTGGGATCAAAGGGGATTCCAGAGTCTCTTGTTCCCCTGGTTGTCAGAATACATCCTGACCCATTGCGGTAACATTGGGTTCTCTGGGGGTAATAAAATGTAAATTAAGGTTGGGGAACAGTGGCAGGCTCCATACTGGGCTTCATGGGACTGAAGCAGTCCTCCCTCTTGCAGTACTTGAGCATTTCCTGGCCAGCATTCCCCTGATAGTATGGTCTTTGTTGTCTTTATGGGCAGTTATTTGTCCAATGTCCCTCTTGCCTGCAATAGTTACCAGTCAAGAGACCAGGCCTTGGTGCACTCAGGCCTTACTTATTCTGCCACCTCTGCTGTCTTTGCTGATCGACTGGGCCCACAGTCATCTGTTGATCTGGTGGTCCCCAGAGTTTCTGATGGGTCTGCTGTCCCAGGTAACTGCCTGCGCAGTTTGCATTGCTAACTCCATCGGGAGTCTTCCCCGGCCCCTACTCCTAGGCCTGCTCACACTTTGAGGGTTTGTCTGGGCATTCCACATCTGTCCCTGCAAACTCTGCATCTGTAACGTCATCAATTTGTTCCCAAAAGTCTCCCTTTTCTGTTGTTGGGAAGCCACACAGTGATTCTCAACCACCACAAACTCTACTAAAGGCCTTGTGTGCCACCTCATACACATGTTCTTAATTTGTGCTTTTATCGTGAGTAGAAGACCAGCAACAAAGGAATTTGCCATCGCTTCTTGAGTGTTTTCATCTGGCGTGGTGATGCCAGAGTGTTCAGTGATCACCACATTCAGTCTGTGTAAATAGTCTGTGGGCAATTCACCTTTATTTTGCTTGCAATCTGATATCTTAGCCCAATCAGTCTTCCTCAGGCATTTGTCATGAATGGTGGTTACTATGCACTCCCTAGCCTGGACTAACGCGTCTCCTATTCTCTGCATTAAGGGTTGGCCACATGGCTTTTTCTACCAGCCTCTGTCATACCTCAGGGCGCATGATTATTCTCATTAACTGATTTGTTCAGCCCAAGAGGAGCTATAACGCAGTAGACCTATCTACAATTCTTCAATAAACCACTGTGGTTCCTCCGTAACATTTGGAAAATCCTTTGCTAAGTTTCATAAATACCCATGTGTCTGTGGTAAATATACATTGTCAAGGTTTATTTGCTGATATCCTTCCGTCTCATGGCTGGCTGACACTTACCTAATTAGTGCCTGATTAGCTCGAAAATCTCTTTCATAGGCATGCCTCCCCTCATCACTGACAGAGTATTTTGAGGGAGGCACACCTATCAACAGTTGAGCACCCATGGCACCCTGACCTTTGGTCCTGGGGCTAAGAATTCAAGTATATCCTCTGCTGGCTCACTATCCTGCTCTTCCGGCTCATCTTTCCCTTTGTCATTCCCTTTCTCCTTCTATGTTCCGTAGATTTCTGGGGGCACCAATGTATACTCCTATCCCCAGTCCCTGTGTTCTCAAATGCCTTATTTGCCTGGTAGCAGGTTATTGACCTCCTGGAATTCCCTGGCCCATACTATAATTTCTTCCTGCTCTTGCTTCCTCTAATCAGGCTTTAAACACTCCCTATTGCTTAGGCGTTATTTCCTCTTTTTTGGTTCTCCAGCACCGGATTAAGGGCTCCTAACCTACCCAGATTAAAAGTTCCCTCAACAGGAAATTGGATATTTTTATTGTGGTGTGTAAGAAATGAATAGGTATCTCGGAAATCACAAGAAGTGCTATTAAACTGTGTGAACATGTAATGGGCTAGGACCCCTTTGGGGGCTCCCCCGTCTGTTTTGACTGTTCATTGCCCATCGCTCTTCATACCTTCAGCACTCATAATCCAAAATCAAAATCCTCATGTGCCCCATTGACTATACATCCCTTTTCCAATCCCACTTTCACACCACTCCTTTGTGGTCCTGAAAGGGAAGGGGTGTTCAAATAACCCAAGACAACACAAAGTGGACCTGGCAGAGATAGGGACTCTAAACCTGAAGTCATTTGTCTCTCCCAGTTTAATCGGAAACCAGTTTTCTCTTTCCCCTTTGTATTGTCCCCCTTTTTTTTACCAGTTTCATTCACCAGCTCTGGCGTCCTCCTCCCACTACCCCAAGTGGGTATTCTAACAAGGCCTCCTACCTTCTTTTGCGGTGCACCCAGGGGTCGTTAGGAGGAGGTGACCCAGTATCCAGTGGTATTTAACATTGCGCGGCAGATCTGAATTGTGAGCACCATCTGTTAACAAACAGAGAAAGCATCACCCAATTAGTCAACAGCGGGATGAACAAGCAAAACTTTATTCAAAGACTTGCACGTTTTGTTCAGTATAACATTCAACCCTGCTATTCAAGCTAACCCAGCCGCTCCTTCCTCCTCACCTCAACTTTAAACACCCTGAAGGCTCGACCGCTGTCTACTTTGCCTAACTTCTGCTTGGCTTTCTCCCACCTCCCTCAGAACAATAAGTCGTTTCTTATTCAATTGTTGTCCTTCATCAGTTCTTACTATCATGTGTCCATTCACTTCTGGTTCAAAATGTTCCAACTGCCAGCATCTGGTCGAATCCTCCTCCATGGAGGGGCGTTGGTCTGCCTACCCTTTGAGTGCTTCCACTAGTCATCAAGGCTTCTTTGTTTGCTCTGGTTATAACGGGTAGAATCCAAAGATGCAGGCCGGTGTCTAGTGCCCCTAAACGCCTGAAAAGTGCTTAGCTCTGTATTCTATACTGCAATACTGTACAATATGAGAGTGAAGCAAATGATCAGAATTTTTGCACGACGAATGAAATAAAAATACAATGAAAAGGGGGACAGGAGTATAGATGAAGCAATACAGAAGGAGACATAATAATGCAGGACAAATTCAGAGTAAGATATACATTGTACGAAGTCTTCAAGTGCCAGAAAATGTCACTAACACCCATCTGTAATAAAATCCAAATCCCAGCATTTGACAATTGTAGCAGACATAGCAACAATGTGAGGATGTGGTGAGGCATGACTAACACAAAACAATGAAGATGAGCCAAATACAGATATGTACAGCATTCCCCATAAAGCAGATCTCAAAAGATAGACTGCACCACCTAATGTCCTAAAAAAAGATGAATGGTGTAAAACAGACCCTTCAGTAAATAGGATACCAATACTTAGGCATTGTCCTCTCCCACACTGCTTCACCCCCTCTCTGCTATTTTGATGTTCAATCTACAGAGCCATGCCTCCTAACTCCACTCCACTCACCTGGCTCTGCTCCCCCAAATGGGAAAGTGGCAGAGCACAGCTACCCCACTGCCACCTCACAACTCAGTCTTCGGGGCAAGACATCCTCAATGCATTTGCCTGGCTCTGCTCCCCTACATGGCAAAGCTCCAGAGCACAGTTCCCTGTGCCAGGAGAGACACTTTGTACCACCATCAAAGGCAGTCCCTTACTCCACACTGAACGCCGAGCCTGCAGACACAAACTCCAAGCTACCAGTCCTGAAATTCCAGGCACAACGCCCCATGCTCCACACCTATCCAGCTCACAGCGCCTCATTATGCTGCCAGCATCACCACGACAGCCACTATTGCAGTCCTCCAATAAACTCCTCCACCCTCTCCTCCTTCTCCTCCTTGCTGACCTTAGTATGCTCTGATTTCCTCGCTTTCTGATGGCCTTGTGGCTAGTTGTTCTTCCCCCCTCCTGTCCCAACCCTGCAATAGGAACCCATCCAATTCTCCATCCCTCAACTACTCCCCTGATCTGCTTTCTTCTGCTGTGCACACACACTTGCTTCTACTCTCTGTTTTCTCGATATTCCCTGAAAAGTACGAACACAAATATGCTGAATGTGCGTTTAGTGCGGATTCGACATGGATGAAAATCCCGAATCCCATAATGCTCAACAAGGGGAGCTGTGGTTGTGGGGGTGTCCTCCGCTCCCCTTGTTCGGCATTATGAGTTCAGGGTCGCAGGCGTGTCCCCCGCTTCCATTACATGGAAAGCGGGGGACAGTTGTAAGTTGAATGCCCTTGCTGTGAGGAAATCTGTTTTTAATATAAATTGCGATGCCCATCAGAAAGACTTCCTGGTTTTTCTGCTGTTGCGAGAGTTCGCCCTGGAATTCGTTGTTTCCATGAACCACATTGAATGGCTTCCCCGCACGGAAACGGTAAATACATATGCTATTACCAACGTTTTTATTAATTTCTGCGATTTGGGGCGTTAAAAGCATCCCCACAGCAGCCTTCCGTTGTTACCAATTGTGAATTCAACATGTTTGTAGTATGAGGCTTTCAGCTTGGGCATATAGTGCCATGTTATTCTCGGTGACGTAGAACCGTTTTCTATCTGGTTTTCTGCCCTCTACTCCTTGCTGCTGTTTCCTGTAACTCCTCCCTGTACCACTTGTCTCCTCCAACTCTTCCCTTTTTTGTTGCCCTGACCATCACTCTTTCTTATCACTCCATTCCACTTGCCATGCTTCATGTCATCCACCTTTTAGGCCACTATCCTGCCATTTTCCCTCATACTGAACTCTCAATTCTTCCTCCTTTCTAGATGAAGCCTTTACTGTTGGCTGTGCTACTTGAGTTGCGGATTGTGCATCTGTAATCTGCAGTGGTTCTTTTTTTGTGCAATCTCATCTCATTCCTTGTTTCCTCCTTTTAGCCCTTGGTTGCACCGGCTTTCCCTTGTGTCCACTCCTTACTCAACCTTCATACACACATTCTCTGGATAACTTGGTGACTTATTCCTCTAACATGGGATACACATCATGCTGCAAGCCCTTGCAGACGCTACCAGGATAATATCTGAGCATCATTAGCAAACTTGCTAAAGCTGTTCCACTTTTTAATGTTGTGTGGACTCCAAAGTGTGCTTACTGTATGCTGATACTAGTTGTACGATTACTTTAGTTAAGGTCTGAGCCCATTCCGCAACTAACTATATTCCTCCTTACAATTACTGTGTCAAATGTTTTATTACCGTTCTCTCCTCTAAATGTCCTCCTCTGATGCTGCACCAGGGTACTATGTTTAACATGTGCTTTCTAATTTTACACTGTTTTACTGTGCCCACTGCTCTCTGTTTTTTTTTCAAGCAGTCTCCATATTCTAGACTTTTAGTATCTCTAATTTGCAGCTACCCATTCTTAAGGCGCTTAGTACTGGGTCTTATGTTCTAGTTAGCCACTGAACATGCCAGATGTTGTACATTTTTCTCCATGCCCCCATCCACCCCCGTACACAACTCCTTCATGGACTACTTGAACTCTAAAATACAAACAAGTCTTTCCACCTGCAGTCCAACTTCCATCCCCTACTCCCAAACCTTCCAACACATGAAACAAATTCCATCCCATCATCAAAACACCCTCATTACCCTCACTGCCCAAGCCAAATCAGCTTACTTCCTGGATGAAGTCTTCCCACCTGAGACCGCATCAAACTGCACCACCATCCTGGCTCCTCACTGGGTCAACATCACCAACTCCTTCCCATCACTCTGTACAATCCACTCCACACACCTCCCGCTCCTCATGAAACCATACCCATGACACTAGACTCAGAGAAAACAACTTTCTCACCACTATCCTGCCATACCTCACCAGAATCATGCAACGCTTTTTCACAAGCTGCCTCTAACAATGCATCATAACAAATGACCTCCTCCCCCTTTCTAGTCAGGCTTTCAATCCAGCCACAGCACCGAGACTGATACACAACACAGGCTGTTCTATCTCTGCCTCGGTGTCAGAATGAGTGGTTGGGTCAGATCTGTGGAGTATCAAAAAGGGCATGTCACTTGACATAATTAAACAGCAGGGGTAGGCAACTGGCAGCTCCATAGGTGCTCGGGCTGACACCTTCCATCATCCACCACTTTCATTTAAGGAAACCATTAATGGCCAAAGCCCCGCGCCAGGTATCATACTTGGTGCATGCACTATCAGTGGGGTAACCTACCTACATGCTCCAGGAAAGAACTCTCATCTGCTCCATCCAGTATAGCCAGGGCCCGATAGCCAGTGGGTGTTAAGTGCCGGAAAGGTTGTAAAAAGCGTTAATGACCTTTTCGGTATTTAAGAGCTATTCTGAAGCTGGCTCATTCTTTCGAAGCCGGTAGGAATGCGCCACTTTTGTAATATATTTGGCGGTTGGTAGGATGGGTGGAAAACCAAACATGCAACCGCCACATTTGGTCCCTGCAATGTTAGACAGGTATTCTTGTGGCACTCCTCCACTTTTAAATGTGCGCTAAATTGGCGCACATATACAGTACCATTTTGGTGCCGGTATTGTGGAGGAGTGGCACAGGAAGGTGGGTGTCTCAGTGTAGGTGGGTGGCCAAACATTAGTGTTTGGGGTGGTGGGATGTGTGGGATAGTACCTTTCAAATGGAATGGAAAAATTCAATGGAATTGAATGCAACAATGGAATGGTATGGAACGCAATGGAACAATCTCGGCAGCACTTTCAGTAAATATCGACTATGTCGTTATTTAAGGAAAGTGCTCATGTACACCCGTGTTCTCGGCAGCACTTTCGTAAAAATAACCGTTATGTCATTATTTTCAAAAAGTGCTGCCGAGATTGTTCCATTGCACCCGTTCTATCAAAAAACAGGGGACATGAACGCGGTGCACTGTCGTGCACTACCAGGATGCCCAGGCCCACTTGAGAATAATGGTGGAGCCTGTGTGTCCTGATTTGGCGCAGTGATTCATGCTCTTTAGCACGCTCACTGCGCCAACTTCAGAATCGGGCCACTTAGTATAGTTAATGGAGTGGGACGATGGGAGTTGTAGGCTTAAATTTCTGGTCACCAGGTTGCGGAACTCTTTTGTCGAGGCAAACCTCTTTTTAAAGTGTCCGACGACTACACGTGAATAGATACAGTACCATGCTCCTCCAAAAACTACTATAAAGAGAACATCTGTGCGCCTTCAGTCTACCATAAGCACAGCCTAGCAATAGTGGGAGAATAAAAGGGTTGCCTATGATAATGATGGACGTTTGTGGGAAAATTAGGACTAATGTGTGTCCCAATGGAAGCTGATCAACTAACTTTGATCAGTAGATACCAAATGCAAGCATGACAATGCCCTGAAGTTGCCAAACAACAATGCATATCTAGAAAAGGACACAACCTGCTAGACTAGTCCATAAAAGGATACTGTATAACTATTGCATAGATGGGAAGTTTGTAATGTTTTACACAGTTTACTGTGGTAGTATTGCTGGGACGCACATGCCGTTTCCAACTAGTGCATTATCGGTAATAAACTGTGAAAATAGGAAAAATAGAGGACATTTGGGCCACGGGATCTGTGCACCATACATGATCCCGGGTGATAGGGTAACATGATCCAGAGTAGTCCGAGTATGTACCCCAACAGAAACACACTGGGAATAGACCAGCACTTTCCACGAGAGACCATTGCATGTAAATGAGGGTCACAGAGCGTGACACAGTTTTGAAAGTTGATATCAGGGTTCCCTTGTTCTTTGCAGGTAGCTGAAGTATTTAATGTCTCTCCTCAGAGTCAAAATGCTGTTTTTATTTAATTGCGAGAAAATGTGACATGGATGACATTTTCATAGCTGGGATACATTAATGGAGATACATGTTGGTTTCAGCCTTGTTCCATTAAATGAACACTGGATTAACATTTTTCACATGGCCAATTGTCCTGCAGTAAATGCCCTAGCATGGTACCACTGATCAAAACGTTGTGATGCCACCCAACATCACCACTTGTTCATGGGTTTATAAATATGCTTCAAAAAGCTCTTACGCGGTGCCCTCACCATTTTTGATGAATTAAGGTCCACAGATGCAGTCCTGACCCAGAAAAGGCCCTAGTTTTCCGTGAATACCACAACAGAGGACAGTTTTGGATCACTATCTTTAACAAAGAAGATTACACCTGCGCAGGGAGTCTTGATTCTATTAACGACAAGGTTCCAAGCGTTATGCTTCATCTTCAATTTATTCCTGTCTTCAGCAGTTTCAACAACAAACACATTTTTGTAACTTCCCATTTTGGAAGAAACATTTTTTTTTCACCAATAAACTACATTTTCCTTTGTTTCAGGCCAACTGTAGTCCCAATGTTCTGACCACGTGATCCTAGTCCTTCCACTTCCTGTTCTCTCCCTCTTCTTGAATGCTCTTAACTGCATTCCAACTTGAACTGAACTCTGAACTAGTCCAAACATGGTTTCTGTTCTCTCCACAGCACTGCTCTGTGAATCTTCTGCATTAAAGCTGGAGTCCTTGCTTTGTAACAGCTTGTGTTTCTCAATAACCCGGGTCAGCTATTCTTCTGGTCATCTCCAAATGAAAGGAGATAAATGAGCACATTAGGGAGGTGGATACACACCCTATTCTGGGAGAAATGCATCGTAAGTACATTGTTATACTTGAACATTATCTCTCCTATGTATCTAGGGCGGGAAAGTAATGCTCGCCTCCTTGTCTTTAATAGAATCAAGACTCCCTGCGCTATTAGCAGGGGTAATCTTCATTCTATGTCAACACTGAGGCGAGCATTATGCTTGTTCAAGGCGTGTCATCACTCTCATTGCCACTGAATGTACAGGCTTAAAATAGAATGTTCCAAAGGTAGTATCACTGGCCCAGTCGTAGACTATCTTGCAACATCGTGTCCTGAGCTAGCACTTTTGAAGCCATCACACCCCTAACCGAATGCGCTCCAAACTTCACCATATCGATTCCTGCTAACTGCATCACTTCCCTCACCCATCTTGCTATGGTAGCCATCACCACTGCCTTGTGAGGTTTTCTAAACGCTATATGCAATTTTGTCAGACCCATCGGCCTCATCTCCTCGGTCCTATGCTCATATATTTTTATGCAGACTGCTACGCACCACTTGGGGTGTTTGTGCAGGTACGGGTAGACTATTGTTGCTGAATATGTCTTTGTTCTTCTGGCTAGGATGAAGGTTACTCCTTCTGGTCCGTATACCTTCCTATTCACATCTAGGGCTCTGACGTCTGCTACTCTCCTACATGACACTAAGTACAACAGCATCGGCAGTTGCCCTGACAGTTGCTTCAGGGAAAGGTATCTGTTCCCTTGCCAACTGGCTAATCAGGACTACTGAAACGTCCCATAAGGTGTCATACTTTGGCTTTGGCGGCTTCCTTAATCTTATTCACTTGAGTAGTCCGACTACTGCTGTTTTTTCCCCTATGGTCAATCCCTCTATGTCCCGCTGATATTGCTGATCTGTATTCTTCAATCGTTCTGTACGCTTTCCCGTCAAAGAAATGTTATATCTCTACTAAAGGGGCTAAAATGGGATGAAGACTTCTCCCATTGCACCACCGTGACATCTACTCCAAGCTGCACCATAGCTCCTTCTAGTCGATGGTGCCCACGACTCCGCGATGAGGTGAGCAGCCAGTGCTGAAATTCCTTGGAGATCTCTGAATCTTCTGCTATCATGCACGCCATCAGCTGAAGAGTCCCTCTCACTCTCAGAGGATGATATGACCCAACTGGGTCCGTGAGAAGGCTGTCTCCTGGGGGCAGTACTCTCGGGTGATCGGTCACTAGTTCCATCAACATCGGGAACCATAGTTGCGACTTCCAGATCGGGGCCACTACTATCATTGTTGCTCTCTCTCTGCGAACTTTCATTAGTACCCTGTTCATCATAATAAATGGCGGGAAGGCGTAGTGCGTCTCTCCCCTCCAATCTTGGAGGAAAGTGTCTACTCCTGCTGCCGTCGGATCTAGTCTCCAGCTGAAGTATCTGCTCTTTTTCGTGTTCAATCTGGATGGAAAACAAATCTATGTGTACTGGTCCCCAAAGATCCTCTATCTGCCGGAAGATAGCCTTGTCCAACGTCCAGTTGCTGGATCCTGCCAGTGCGCTACTACCTTGAGCGAGCCCAAGAGTTATTCTGCTACTATTGAGGTCCCTGACTCTAGTAAAAAGTGCCAGAAGTCTTTGGCCAGTTCCGCTAATAATTTGGATTTCGTCGCTCCTAAATGATTGATATCTCTGACTGCTGATATGTCGTCCATCTTCAGCAGGATATAATAATTCACTCTGTCTGTCAGGACCACAGGCAGACAGAAACATGGACAGGCTGGGCACAGGAGAGTTGTGGGCGCTGTTGTGGGCACTGTTGTGGAGAAATCAGCTTTTCAGGAAAGCTTGCAACCATACAGAAGGCTGCTTTGCCCCATGTGCAGGAAACAGAAGCTAAAGACTACATTACCCAGCAGCCGGCGCCAATGGACTACAATCCCCAGCATGCCAAGGGCCAATTCCGGCCAATCAGGGACCAGGATGGGTGCGGCGGCCCATCGCGCATGCGCAGAGCCCCAAGCACGGCGCTTGCGCTTGAGACTCCATGCCGAAAGGACGTGCGGACCGGAGCTCCAGGAGAATCATACGCGAGGGGCTCAGCCCCACCCGAGCAGCAGCCCGGCCCCTCGCCCACACGAGATAAGTACCTCTTCATGCTAAGCACCCAAGGGGATCGAGGGGGAAGTGCAGGGGGCGACCACTAGCCCATCCAGAGCCCCTGCACCGATGCAAAAAGCTAAGTGGGCATAACTTTGGTGCCCTATGCGCCGGCGGTACATTCTTTGGGGAATATTAACCCGTACGGGGGTGCATTGTCAAAGGGGTGTTTCCGCCTCCTGGACACCACTGGAGGCCCGCGAGGCGAAAACACCGCGCCGAAGAAATCTCGCTACATTTCAAAAGTGCGATCGATCACGAGGGTCTGCAGGAAGACCGCTCGTGAAAAGTTGGCTACGGCAAAAACCACGTTCGCAGGAGTCTGCAGGAAGACCGCTTGTGTAGCATCTTGCATAGAACAATCCAGGCCCTAAGGGGGGCACTTTAATGTGTGTGTGTGTGCGGAAGTCGCATGAGGTGAATGCTGACAAATTCAGAGGGCACGTTTTTAATGCTTGTCATTTTCTTTTAGCCTGAATCTTGAAGACAACACTTCAGACGTGCTCAAGGACGCGACCGCCCTTCACGGACAGGATTCAGAAGACCAGAGCTAAGTTTGCATGCTAATTCTTTGTACTGGTCTGTTGACTTAGGGTTAGTAAGGGCGTTCTTATGTGCAAATTGGTGCTTATGTAAGACTAGCAAGTAAGGGCTGAGGACACCTGAAAAAAAGTGCGCAGCAATCAATCTACCCTAAGTATTTCCCCATTCCTACCCATAACCTCTACCTTACCCTCAATCCGGTTTACCTAACTTCCCCCTACCTATCCAACCATCGAGACCCTAACCCTCCTTCCCTGCTCTGGTCCAGGAAACCTGTGTAAGCTCTGACTTGCGGGCTCCGCGACCAAAGTGGGGGTGGTTGTTCCCTGCTAGTCTCCCCCTGCTCCCCAAACACCTCATTGCCTCACCCACTCCCAGGCGCAACCTATTAGCTTCTCGAATAAGCAAATGGAAGTATGTCCCGAAAATCTACCTCAAGAGTACGCAGATTTCGTGGACGTGTTTAATAAACAAGCTGCAGAATCTTTACCCCCACATCGGCCCTTTGACTGCCAAATAGATCTGGAGCCAGGGGCTACTTTACCTTGTAGCCGTATATATGCCCCGACGGAGGCTGAGAATAATCACCTCCAAGAGTACATAGCCGCGAATTTAAAGAATGGTTTTATCCGACACTCAAATTCACCCGTGTCGTCACCTTTGTTCTTCGTACCGAAGAAGTCTTGAGAGCTCCGGACTTGCATTGATTACCGCGGAGTGAACCGGATAACCATTAAGAACCGTTATCCGCTTCCTCTTATCCCAGTTCTTCTCGATCAAGTCAGGGATGCGGCCATCTATACCAAGTTGGACCTTCGAGGCGCATACCATCTTGTGCGGGTGCGCGAGGGAGATGAATGGAAAACCGCCTTCCGAACCAAGTTCGGATTGTACGAATATCAGGTTATGCCATTCGGTCTCTGTAACGCCCCCGCAGCCTTCCAACACTTCCTGGATGAGGTCCTTAAGGAATATTTAGATGTGTGTGCCGTAGTATACATAGATGACATCCTCATATATTCTTGTAACCTCCAGGAACATGTCCAACATGTACGTGCGGTTTTGCAAAAGCTGCGAGAACACCACCTTTATGCAAAGCTGGAGAAGTGCGAATTCCATTGTACCACCGTGGAGTTTTTAGGCTACTTCCTGACCCCGACTGGCGTACAAATGGACAAAAAAAAGGTGCAGGCAATCTTGGATTGGGCTCCCCCTACCAGTGTGAAAGAGATACAGTCTTTCCTGGGGTTTGCAAATTTCTACAGACGCTTCGTAAAGAACTTTTCAGAATTGGTTACTCCAATCACGAAGCTTCTACGTAAGGGCTGCCCATTTGTGTGGGACACATCAGCCAGCCAGGGGTTTCAACAACTCAAAAAGGCCTTCACCGATGCGCCGGTACTGAAACATCCAGATTTGTCCAGACCATTCGTGGTAGAGATGGACGCGTCTAGTTACGCTCTGGGTGCCATCCTGTCCTAGCGGGACCCTCACACAGGCCTACTACATCCTGTGGCTTACTTCTCAAGGAAATTACTCCCTGCTGAACAGAACTATATCATTGCCGATCGGGAATTGTTGGCGATAAAGGCGGCTCTTGGTGAGTGGCGACACTACCTGATGGGGGCACGTCATACCATCACGTTAATAACGGATCATCGTAACCTCCAGTTCATAAGAACCGCCAAGACGCTAAGCCCGCGCCAGTTGCGATGGGCTCAATACTTTGCTGAGTTTGATTTTATCATAACATATAGACCCGGAGCCAACAACCGAAAGGCGGATATATTGTCACGATATCCTGAGTCAGCAGAGCGAGAGGCTGGTATCACACCTCAGCCTATTATTCCTTCGACCCGTATCGTTGGGGCCACTTCATATTTCTTTGAGGCCGTGTTAAAGGATCTCACCATGCAAGAAATTCATCAGTGGTGCAAGCAAGATCCTCAGAATACCCTTATTGAGGGGCTCCCCCATCATGGGTCAGCCTTATACTTGCCCACCAAGCAAGTACAGGAGAAGGCCATATCATGGTGCCACGATTCGACATTAGCGGGACACCCGGGAAAGTCAAAAACCCAGGAGTTGGTGGCCAGACATTTTTGGTGGCCCAAGTGGCGTCAAGACATTCTTCAATATGTCTCGAATTGCAAGGTGTATGCTCGAAACAAAGCTAGTCACCAAAAACCTGCTGGGCTCCTCCGTCCCTTACCAACTCCTACGATACCATGGCATACGATCACCATGGACCTTATTGTGGATCTTCCCGAGGTTCAGGAGTTCACTTCAGTATTAGTGATAGTAGACACCTTTTCGAAAATGGCCCACTTCATCCCTTGTAAGGGAGTCCCGACGGCTGGTGCAATCGCCGAACTAGTTCTGCAAAATGTAATTCGCCTCCATGGCCTCCCCAATTGTGTGGTTACAGATAGAGGCCCGCAGTTCACCTCTCGCTTTTGGCGTGAGTTCTGTAGGATCCTAGGAATGGAAGTCCGCTTATCGTCTGGATACCATTCCGAAACAGACGCCCAGAGAGAATGTGTAAATCAATGCCTAGAGCAGTACTTACGTTGTTTTGCCATGAGTAGGGAGACAACCTGGGTTCAGCATACATGGTTGGCAGAGTTGGCATATAACAACGCCACACATGCCTCTACCAAAAAGACTCCGTTCTACTGTCTTTATGGACGGCACCCACGGATACTCCCAATGGCTATTCCGGCTTCAGAATTAGAATTGCCTATGTTGGCCGGACAACGGATTGGCATAGAGCAGGTTTGGAAGGAGGTGCAAGGAAATCTCAGAAAAGCCAAGGCCACATATAAGCGCTATGTGGACTAGCGTCGTCGACCTAGCCCACCGTATCCTGTGGGAGATAAAGTGTGGTTATCCACCCGCAACCTCCGCATGGATGGGCCCAGAAAATTACAACCCCGATATTTGGGTCCATTCCCAATAGCGAAAATTGTGAATCCAGTTGCAGTGCAATTGACCTTACCTCCCCAAATGAAAATTCATCCCACTTTCCACACTTCCCTCCTAAAACCTGCCCCAAATGGGACGATTACTAAGAAACCACCTCCCGTCCTAGTGCAAGGAGAACCCGAGTATGAAATTCAAGCAATATTGTATTCCAAGCGGGATAAAAAGGGGCAAGTGTATTATCTCATTGACTGGGTGGGGTACGGCCCTGAAGAACGCACTTGGGAACCCTCTCAGCATATACATGCCCCCAGATTGCTGCGCCCTTTTCATAAGAATTACCCTAGCAAACCTGGGACAGCTACCTTCTGTGGGAGGGGGAGTACTGTCAGGACCACAGGCAGACAGAAACATGGATAGGCTGGGCACAGGAGAGTTGTGAGCGCTGTTGTGGGCACTGTTGTGGAGAAATCAGCTTTTCAGGAAAGCTTGCAACCATACAGAAGGCTGCTTTGCCCCATGTGCAGGAAACAGAAGCTAAAGACTGCATTACCCAGCAGCCGGCGCCAATGGACTACAATCCCCAGCATGCCAAGGGCCAATTCGGGCCAATCAGGGACCAGGAAGGGCGCGGCGGCCCCATCGCGCATGCACAGAGCCCCAAGCACGGGGCTTGCGCTTGAGACTCCATGCCGAAAGGACGTGCGGACCGGTGCTCCAGGAGAATAATACGCGAGGGGCCCAGCCCCACTCGAGCAGCAGCCCGGCCCCTCGCCTACACGAGATAAGTACCCTCTTCATGCTAAGCGCCCAAGGGGATCGAGGGGGAAGTGCAGGGGGCGACCACTAGCCCATCCAGAGCCCCTGCATCGATGCAAAAAGCTAAGTGGGCATAACTTTGGCGCCCTACGCGCCGGCGGTACATTCTTTGGGGAATATTAACCGGAACGGGGGTGCATTGTCAAAGGGGTGTTTCCGCCTCTTGGACACCACTGGAGGCCCGCGAGGCGAAAACACAGCGCCGAAGAAATCTCGCTACGTTTTAAAAAAGCGATCGATCACGAGGGTCTGCAGGAAGACCGCTCATGAAAAGTTGGCTACGGCAAAAACCACGTTCGCAGGCGTCTGCAGGAAGACCGCTTGTGTAGCATCTTGCATAGAACAATTTAGGCCCTAAGGGGGGCACTTTAACGTGTGTGTGTGTGCGGAAGTCGCATAAGGTGAATGCTGACAAATTCAGAGGGCACGTTTTTAATGCTTGTCATTTTCTTTTAGCCTGAATCTTGAAGACAACACTTCAGACGTGCTCAAGGACACGACCGCCCTTCACGGACAGGACTCAGAAGACCAGAGCTAAGTTTGCATGCTAATTCTTTGTACTGGTCTGTTGACTTAGGGTTAGTAAGGGCGTTCTTATGTGCAAATTGGTGCTTATGTAAGACTAGCAAGTAAGGGCTGAGGACACCTGAACAAAAGTGCGCAGCAATCAATCTACCCTAAGTATTTCCCCATTCCTACCCATAACCTCTACCTTACCCTCAATCCGGTTTACCTAACTTCCCCCTACCTATCCAACCATCGAGACCCTAACCCTCCTTCCCTGCTCTGGTCCAGGAAACCCGTGTAAGCTCTGACTTGCGGGCTCCGCGACCAAAGTGGGGGTGGTTGGTACTGCGTCGTTCCTTCGCCTTGGAATTTGGCCTTCGTGACACTGTCTTTCGTAAATGCCTTGATCGCTAACGACCCGGCTAGTAGTTCTAGACAGTTGATGTGCAATGTGAGCTCTTCCATTCTCCACTTGCCCCTGTCTCTAACTCTCTGCAGTGAGCTCCCCAGTCTGCTCTGCTGGCATCTGATTCTATCACCAGATCGGGCCAACCCCCAAATATGGCTTTCCCCTTCCAGGCATCCATATTCTGTAGCCACCATTCTAGTTCCGTCTTCAAATCTCTATCTAGGAGTACCAGATGATTGTACCGCTGGCCCTGTTGGAAGTGTTTTATCTTCAGTTGTTGGAGGGCTCGATAAAGTAGAGCCCTGGGAATATCACCTGGATCGATGCTGCTAGCAGACCCACTACTCTTGCTATCATCTGCAGGGAAATTACGCTTTTGTTGAGGCAACTCCTTATTTCTCTCTTTATATATATTATCTTTCTGGCTGGAAATTCCAGTGTAGCCATCCTGGTGTATATGACAAACTCCAGGAATTCTATCCTCCTCGCTGGTATCACTTCTGGTTTCTCTCAGTTTACTAGCAACCTTAGAGACGTTAGGAGGTCTGTTACCCAGCCTGTCTGGTATCGGAGGGTATCTCTGCTGCTCAATATAAGCAGAATGCTGTCCGTCGTCCAGATATATTATTATTGTATCCCTTTCTCTCTGATTGCCGCAGCTATCGGCCTCATGAGTTTTGTGAATGCCCATGGCACTGAGTCTAGCCCAAACGGCATTGTCGCAAATTGCTCTGGTTTAGGGCATTCCATCCACATTCGTTGTTTTGCCTCTTTCTCTAGAGCTTTCTGTAATCTGTGGGTCATGTATTTTGTAACCGTTGGTGATGGTAACCAATCCGAGGACTTAGGGTTTCAGATGTCTTCTGGTTCGAACATCTCCGATATTTCCTCTTTGTCCTCCGTATTGTTGAGTTTCCTCAACCTTTTCTTAGGGTGGGGGCTGCACCTCTTCTTCGTCCCCTGTATTGTCCTCATCTTGTGAGGATCGCAGGATCTCCGTGGGCTCCTCTTCGGAGGCTTGCCCTTCATAGCCCATATTTTCTTCCCCTGGGTAGGGGGTCGTGAGGCTATGTATGAGTGTGTCTGGCATTCTTATAAATGCATCAGTAGCCTCAGGGTCCTTTAGTTCTGCCCAGTCTAGGTGACCTGGCGGGTCAGAAGAGATCTTTCTCTTCCGGGTCTTCTTACACCCCTGTGGGTCCTCTGACGTGACCCTTGTGGATGTACTTTCTTTGGATATGGTGCTTGTCTCCTTCTGGCTCAGATATGTCTCAATGATTTCTAGTGTTTCTTGTAGGGGTCTCACCCCTTGAGCATCTGCCTATAAAAGTGAGTTCCGCAGGACTTCCTTGAAGCTATAGGCTAGATCCTCAGAATAGTCTGCCTCTTGCTCCTCGTTGCTCCACTCGAATTCTGTCATGTGCTGTATTGTGCCTTAAAATACCTGTCCCGGTGTAGTGGCACATCTACAAACTCACTGTATACCTTAGTTAGAGGCTGCATCTCCTATCCTGCAAAGCAGACTTCAGGACAATGATCTCTATGTTTAATGTTGTACAGCTTATATCTGCTGTGTGCTCTATGATTGTTATATTTCTCTAGCTGCTGCTGTTAAAGATTCTGCTGCTGTCTTCCTGCTTCGCGAGTGAAAACAAATCTCTCTGAGGTACCGTTTAGTTCTTCCGGAGCTAAGCGCGTACTTCAATTGATGTGTGAACGTCGTCGCTGGACAGAGGCCCCTCCTTTCCAAGGGTGACGGTGTCTCTCTACCAATGAGCCTTTCGCTCAGTCTTGCGCTGCCATAGCGCGTCACCAGGCACTGTAGGCTTGGCT
This sequence comes from Ambystoma mexicanum, assembly GCF_040938575.1. Classification (NCBI taxonomy): domain Eukaryota; kingdom Metazoa; phylum Chordata; class Amphibia; order Caudata; family Ambystomatidae; genus Ambystoma; species Ambystoma mexicanum. The sequence continues at coordinate 525,421,069 of NC_090927.1, forward strand.
CCACCTCTCCGCAGGTGGGGGCTGCAATGAAAGTCTTGCGCTGGCCGCACAAGCTTGACTCCTCCTTCCAAAGGGAGGGGGCCGCTTCAGGAGTGTTTGCTGGGGGACTACGAACCCCATGTGTGCCATGAATGTGTCACGGGGCCACCGTTTCCGAACTAAACAAAACTAATGTAATAACTGTCTCAAAAGACGTTGCATGCTCACAATCATTGCTAATTGTCTAACGCCAATGCTTTCTGCTCGTTATGTGCGCTTCTACTGTACAGTAATCACTAGTTATATGCATACTCTATGCAGCTTAAAATAATGCTACTTATCTGCATGAAGAGCTGTAAAGAAGAGGGAGAGAACAGGAAGTAGAAGTACTAGGATCACGTGGTCAGGACATTGGGACTGCAGTTGGCCTGGAACAAAGGGAAATGTAGTTTTTGTTGAAAAAAAATGTTTTTTCCCAAATGGGAAGTTACAAAAATGTATTTTTTGTTGAACCTGCTGAAGATAGGAATACATTGAAGATGAGGCATAATGCTCGCCTCCGTCTTGACATAGAATCCTGACTTTTCGGGTGCCCTGGGCATTAAACATTTTGATATCTGAGACCAGCGCCCCAAAGAAAATGTTCCCCTTGAAGAAGTAGGTGTCCATTATGTTGTCAGAAATTATTATTATTCTTGGCCCATGCTTCGAAATGCACCCGCATACATGGACTTTCATTGGATTCTTCAGCTGTTCCCTCTCATCTGAAACACCATCCTTTCCAAATGTTATAGTGTGGTAGATTTCGTCAAAGAACAGCATGTCTGCATGTCTGTATGTGAATTACTTGCATGTGCAGAGAAAATGCTTTACGTGCAACACCTGCTTCCTCTTATTTACATCATAGGTGACACCATATTATGTAGGAAAACCCCACTATTACTGTACTGTACATGAGCAATGCACATAAATGCTTCACCCATGTGATGGATTAAGACCATACGACTTTCCAATAATACAACACTACGGTAACATAACACAAGAGTAGACATGACAATTTCAGACAGCAAGCCACGGATGCCACACTAACAGTATAACATTGATTGTTTTTGTAACATAACACTTCACAAAACAACAGCACGGAACCAAGGTAATCACTGAAAATGTCCTCAAGCTTGGCTCATCATAACTCCTGAGCTAAAGTTGTGAGGGTTAATATGCAGTTTTAACACTATATCAATTATCGAACAACTATTTTACTTTGTTCATTAACTTATTTGTTGGTTGAGTGACCTGTTGTAGTTTTCATTTAAAGCGTCTAATCTTGAACACAGTGCAAATAGTATGGGACTAGTGTTGGTACTTCAATTTAACCTAATTTAACAGTTTAACACTGTTAACCAGTTGTTTGTTCTACTGTTTAATTCAAATTTATCTTGCGCTGATAGCAGAAAGGACTCCTGACATTGTGTTCAGAATATTCAAATGCACAACTTTCTCCCCACATCTATGGGGGTTACAATATGCATTAATTTCTCTGACACCAAGAGTTTTGGCATTTCCTGGAGCATTATAATGGATGGGCATGAGTCAACTTCTTTAATGCAGATCATAGGGCCGAGAGGAAGTGATCCTACGAAGGAGTTTGAGACAGCTATCAGAACTCTACTGTTGGAGAATTGCAGTGATGGTACAACATATCACACATTTATAATTCGGGTGAGTTTAAATTCAGAGACTGCCCACATATAGGCTTTTTGATATCCATTAAGATATGACATATATCACCCAACAATAAATCATAATAGACACAAGAATAAATAATACATGGAGCTTGCTTCTGCATATTTTTGCCTGAATTTGGATTACAATCTATCAATATGGCTTGCACCCTCGCTGTGGGGGTAAACATGGCCTTACGGGTGTGAATTGAAGAACTACCTCCCCTTTTGTTCTACCAGATTCTATAGTAATATTCTCTCATCTGTTTTGAAGACACACATGAGGGAAAAGTACTAGAAGACATGGAGATTCTGGAGAGAAAGGGAGGGACCATTACCCGCTGGATTTGGACTTGCATTTTGGTTCTATAAATACAATAACATTGGCCCCTATGAATGAAGACATGGGAGGAGGAACACACAATAGAAATAGGTCGAAATGGTCAAATGTTGTAGAGGTGGAAATCCAGAGTAAGATCCAAAGTATGAGCACTATGGATGTAGATGTGTGAATGTATAGTCAAGAACGTCCTCAGAATAGAGTTGTGGCCTTCGAACATCTACTGAAACAAAGCCCTTACTTTGCTAGCAACTTCAAGAAGCAAGGCACCCTTAGTGCGATGCCTCCTGCAAAAGTATACTTCTAGCAGCATTCAAAGAAGATCTCTTGGGAAAGTTAGTAGCCAGAAATACTGGGCCAATAAGAAAAAGGAAAACTGTATCCGTGAGAGGCATAGGTAGCTGTGAAAACTGCACATCATCACCACATTTCCTGGCAGCTGGTAGCTAAGCGTACAAGAGACAAGAGGATACCAGAGTGTTGGAATGCACATATTCATACAAGTACATCTGTAGTAAATGTCTTCTCAATCTACAGGGGGAGCTTGACTGAAACATTGTACACGTGGGTAGTTCAGGAATATCTGAGCATTAAATCTCATTCTGCATAGTCAAGTCACATGCCATAGGTTCTTCCTTTACAAGCAGCCAATAAAAGATCTGCGATGGAAGTCTGCTCAGCAGATCTTTTGAAATGGAACCCTCATCTTGGGACCAAATTTCACTGAATATTTGCAATACTGTTATCTCCGTGGGTAGGACACCAACAAGTTAGAAGAGAGCAGTAATGGTGCAGATCTTCAAAAATCTTCATCCAAGTTGTTGCTGCCCATCCCCCTTTCTAATGCCACACTATTTGGCAGGCTAATAAATGGTTGGTTCATGGGATGGGTCAGCATCTACTTCCATTCCTCAAATGTTCAACTTCATTTCAGGCAGGGACGTAGATGACGCAATCATGCATTGAACCTCTGCCTTCTAATCAATAGGCAGACCAGTGGACTTGGTGGTTCCCTTCAATTGACAGTCATGCTCTTCACTAGATCCTTTGATTGGGTAAATATACACAAGCTATGGTCACTCCAGACATGAAATCCTTCATCTTTCGAACATTATTCTGGAAATGAATAGTCATCTTTTATTATTATTATTATTATTATTATTATTATTATTATTATTATTATTATTATTATTATTATTATTATTATTATTATTATTATTATTATATTTATTGAACACAGACCTAGCTTCCAGAAGCAATGGAGGGCTTTACAGAGGTATACACCAATACAGATACATAACGTACCGCTTTACAGAGGTGTACTGCATTACAGATGCATAACAGACCGCTTTTCAGTGGTAAAAACAGAACGGATATACAACGGGGGGTAGGATACAGGGGGGGCAGAGGAGGGGTACAGCTGTAACGGGGGGCTGGGAGGAAGGGGGCAGGTGGTGTCTAACGAGTCAGATGGCACAAGAGGCGACATGATCTGGAGGCCACAGTTAGATGTTGAGCAAAGTGAATTTACCCCATTTTGTCCCTCCACGGGGTGATCGAGGGATCAGCCAAGGGTGTGTATGTACCCCTGCTTTTCTGATTAATTAATAATACTGAGTCTGAAACATTAATGACAGTAAAGGGGGATTCTAGGCATGGGCATGCGGATGGTTTCTTTATTGTTATATGCAGAATATGCTGTACTGATTATGACAGCGCCTGATGGGCTTGAGAAAATCTGTTCAAAGGTTTTATACATTTTATGCAGAATCATGACTCTGAAATTATGGTCACTAAATATAATACTATGCATTTTGGCCAACCCTTAAACAATACAAATTGATGACTATGAAAAGAGAACTATTTGCTTGGGTAGAAGACTACTATTATCTAGGGATAAGATTTGAAAGTTCTGGTAAATGGAACATGCACATAAATAAACAGGCAGCAAAGGTATCACAGATTTACAAGCAATCCTTAGAGGCAGACACAATTGCAAGGAGCTTAAGACTGATCCAAAGTTAGACGTATATAGAGGCAAAGCAGGGGCGATCTCCTGCTGTGGTAGGGGCACATGTGCCTTTACTCATGCAGTAGCTCTGCAAGCAATGGAAAATAATGTTTGGAGATCCTTATTGGCCCTGCCTTCATCTTCCCTCTTTTCCTACCTACTTATAGAGCTGGGAATGTGCTACATTGCAGATCCGATAAAAATCAAGCTGCTAAGTTTGTGAATATCAGTGTGGACAAAACCCTTTGCTGCATTTACTCATGAACAACTAAGAACCTACTGGTAAGTGATGTATGTGGAAGAAATTGATGGTTATCTTTGTGATAACAGAATTCAATGAACTAGGGCTGGCTTCTTGGTACAGTAGCCTAGATTTGCTTCCTACAAGACACAAACAAGACTTAAAAAGTCTTCCTCACAAATCAGTATTTTAATAGGGAATTAAGCAAACTGGCTAAATCATTCATTTGCACGGGCGTAATTTTAGTGGGGGGGCAAGGGTGTTTGTCCCCCCAACTTTTGTGGCACACCATTTTGTCCCCCTAATTTGGCAGAGTGCCCTTACTTTTCGTTTGGGAGTTTTTGGGCCACAAACCACTGAAGTTAGGGAGAGCTGGAGTGAGATGAAGACCACACAGAGTGAGCATTTTTGGTAGGTGACCATTTTGACCTACTACCACATAAACCTAAAGTAGGAAAGTTGGAAGGTAAAAACCGGAGACATGACCATTTATTTGTGAGTCTAGATTGGGGGATAAATTGCCCACTTTGTACTTTTTTTGCCACCACTGCCAAACCCAAGAATATCCTGCCAAAAGCACAAGGCTTAAATATTTCCATTGAAGCCCTGATGCTTTTACAGATGCTAAATGTGCCATTGGTTTGCTATGTGTTGCATTCTTATTGCACGGCCATTGTGACAAATTGACTTCTGCAACAGAGGTGTACAAGGATGAGCAGAGGCTAAACTACCTACTTAGCCCTCACACTCTACAAAACAAGGGTGGACCCATTCATAAAGGTGAAACAGGATAGTTAAGGGATATACTGCATTTGCCGTTTGTGGTAACGTGGTCCTAGGGAAGGCTATACTCTCAAGAGGGGTCTGAATGTCAAACAGTAGCAACCCAAAGATCAACATACAACAGTCCCAAATAAAGTGATGTCAAATCAAGGTTCTTTAAAAATACTTATATTTTAATTAAACACACCACAGGCAATCATAACCAAAGTAGAAAATGCTACAAAATCCCACCCCTGTATAAAGAACAGAATATGCAAAGACAGCAAGATGCAGCACTCTGGGCAATGAGACAGGGAGGGAAAGGAAATGCAAACCACAATGTTCTTTAAAATGAATATGTTCTTTAATGCAAAAAGGGATTAAAGTGACCTAGCCAGCATCTAGGGTCCAAAGCTGGTCTGGGGCAGTTACTAGCCAATAATGCTATGGCTGTACTTGTGGTTCGACAACAGCAAACAGGCTTCTTGGCACGGTGTAGAGAGTTTGATTTGGTCTAAAGCATGGCAGATGAGGGAGTCCAAATGGCAAGTAGATGTCGAGTCAGGTTCCAACAGCAGTTCATTGTAGTTCAAAGCAATGCTCAAGTGATGCGGATCATGGAGGTCACCAGGTTCAGTTCGACAGTCGAGGTTCAACAGCGAATGGTCTCAAGACGGGTTGTGCAAGGCAAGTCAGTTGGATGCTGTGCCCAAAGGACACCATTTGCAGAGAAGACCAGGGTCGATCCGACTGTTGACTGGATTGGCAACAAAGAGGCTTGAGGTTTGAACAGCTGTTTGAGGGTTGCAGGTGAAGCGATATTGCTTTGTTCAGGCTGAGGCAACAATGAGTTTAGCTGGCACAGTGTGGCAGTAAACTGGTTTGAACGTGGATATCAGAGTTTTGAAGGTCAGCAATTGAAAAAGGCACCTCTGAAAGGTCCTGGTGGTTTGATCAGAGTTGAATGATGTAGAATCACGTTTTGCAGTGATTCAACGACTAAACTGCAGGGATCCTGGCTGTTTTGGCTTTCAGGGCTGTGAGTCCCATTCCAGGGTCTCAGAACCAAGAGTAGTCCCTGTTCTTGTCCTCCCAAACCCATGGGAGACTGGCACATAGCTAGAGGTGTCCTTCAGTGCGTAGAGGACCTGAGTGCCACAGTGACTGGTAGTGAGGCAGGTCTTGCTCCAGCAGCAGGTCACCCCCCATTATGTCCTGGGGATGGCTAGGAAGCAGACCTTGCCTCTACTTCGGACTACCTGAGTGTTGGAAAGGACTGCTCACCCAACAGAGTCCAAAATAATTCTTCTTAAATGGCTGGTATCTAGAGATGAATAAAAGAAGTAGTGGGATACTGCCAGGTCCCAGTTCTCATGCAGAGGCAGCACGCACTCTTGCCTCCCCTCAGAGGTTTCTGGTGCCTGCACTCGTACAAGACAGGGAAGCCACAACCCCTGTGGGGAAAGAGGGTTAGGGGCCACGGATTGGATGGGTAGAGGGAAGTAGGAAAACCGGATGAAGGGATAGGGAGAGGTTATGGATAGGTAAAGGGGAAATCAGGAAAGGTATGCTCCTTGGCTCTTATTGTGCTCTTGCTGTGCTTTTCTGCATTCATGCAATTAGACACACTCACATATTGGTCACACACAAAGCTCACACCAGTTTCTTCACTGGTAATGCATTCACCCTGTAGTTCCCAGCTTGTTTAATGCAAGTGCTTAGCTAAATCCCAGTTACTTCACTGGGTACTATGAATAGCAACTGATTGCAGAACTGCAGGAATGTCCTGCTACATTGGCAGAAACAAAATAGGCAGAAACGGAACATGTGCTAGCAACAAACTTGTACAGAAGCTTTAGACATATAAAATAAATGCAATTAGCTTAATTTTCCTTCCGTGCGGGGCGCTGTGCTGTGTGTGCTGTTTTCCGGTGAACTGAGGGATGCATGAGCAGAGCCACTGTATTGGTTTCTGCAGTCTATGAGAAAACACACAATTAGGTGGGGTACAACAGATGATAGGCATACACTAGTACACACTTGCACACTTCGGTAATGCAGAGAAACCGGACGAGTCAGGTAAGAAGTTAGTCTGGGTATGGGTTCATGCGGAAATGCCATTGTTCTGTTCCCAACACATGCAGGTGCTAAATACCCCATGCGATTAGTATCGGTTTTGTTAGCTCATGTGAAGCGGCACCGCTGCAGTACTTAGCTTGCCGGCAGCAGGGCCTGAGAATGGATCAGGCAGAGCGTGACTCGAATTTCATTGGCCGTGGACCGGGAGAGCTGATGGAGTGCGTCCGCTCAGCAGGAATCTCAAGCGCAAGCAAGGTTTTGCTACTCACGCAACTGCGTTGGAGCGGGTGGGGCTCGGGAAGGCGCTGGTTTGCACGTGTCTCTCATGAGGGCTGCTGGGGGATGTCGTCTGTGTCCCAGCTTCCTAACACCACGCCCTGGTTGGGCTGAGTTCATGTTTACCTTGACTGTTTCCCAGTCTAGTTGGTTGGCTTCTGCATGTTCTGCCTGTTTTGAGTGGTACACACCTGCACAAAGGGCAAATGTGACATCTGCTATGACTCACAGTTTTAGTCCTGTGCCACATTTTGCCTGATTTTTTAGTGGGACCCACACTGCCCCCCCACCACAATGCTGCCTGCTAATTTCTGCTTCCTGACAGAGACTTCTTCCATTAAAGTACAAAGCCTTCAGGTAATTGTACTAAAGCAAGCCTATTTTAGGGATCCAATCCCTGCCCTTGAAGCCAGAGGACTTTGCCTTCTTATATCATAAGTGATTTGTTTTAAAGGAAGTGAAAGGTACAGAAAGGAAGAGAGAAATAAAAAGAAAACAAGAGGGTGGAATCCTCTTCCAGATGGTATGAACTCCCCATCTACACTAACTCTGTCCCTTCACTAGTCAATAGTATCAAAGGCCAATTTGGTATGCAGGACCATGGCCTTAGACTAGTTCTTTTGGGATGGGTGTGCCCTTTGATTCCTGTTTCACAGGCCAGCTCCTGCTGGGATGCTGGTTCACTGGAGACAGGTGATAGCTGACCTCACAAAGGATCAAATGGCGAGGCATAGCCTTCTATTCTCCTGCCCTGTCACTTGGCTAGGCCAGGCTGTCTGACCTAAATACACATATCCCTTCCACAGCTGAGCTGAGCTCACACTGACATGTGTATAGTATCAAAATGATGTTGCTTGGGTGTTTATGAGGGATACTAACCACCATACCTTAAACTCAGACATGGCTGACATTTAAAATATACAACGGCCTTCAGGGTGGTAACGCTCATAGTTATGTGAATTTGAGAACAGGGGTGCATTTCTTAAATGCAGTCCCAGTGCAGCCGGGATGTGGCTGTCACTGCTGCTATCAAGAGGGCACCTGTGACATCAGAACCTGCTCTCTGCCACCGGAGAGCAGGCGCCGCAGATCAGGGTTCTGATCCAGCAGGTCACAGATGTACATTATGCTTTTGGCATGGACCCTTGGAAAAGGGGGCCTTTACTTTCTCTGCATCCATGTGTTTGTTTGACTTATCGTTATGCATTTAAAAGAACTAAGTACATGTAGCATTGCTGAAATATTGCATGATATTAATGAATGTATACTTTCTGGCAGTATTCCTTATGCATGTCATATTTCATTACGAAGACAATATTTGATGTTCTATTATTTCATTACGCAGACAGAGGATTTTAAGATACTAGCGCACTTTTTTTAGTGTGTTGCTTGACAGAATTAAAACATGAAATAGACGTGGAAATTGTGCTTACTGTCATTTATATGCTATAATCTTAGCTCCCACTATATAAGGACTGATGTGATTTTGTTTAGGTATATGTATGTTTTATGGATTTGTGCATTCCAAATAAACACGTATGTTTTTTTGTTTGTTTGTTTATTGATTTGATAATGCGCACCAAGCCCTTGGGCAGCTGGGCGCAGCAGTACAGGAATTCTCAAAGCTTAGTTGCAGTGTCTGTCACCGTTTAGTACATACATGTAGATGCAATGTGAAGTACAATAAATGAAACAGTACAGTCATTTGATACAATGTGGATACAGTGAGTGAAGTGGAATGGACGTTAGCTATTCATGGAACATCGAAGGGAGTTATGCCGGATAAAGTCAGACGAGCATGACGTAAGTTAGACGTAAGACATGAGGCGTGAGCGTGACGTGAGAGCCTATTAGAGCCTATGGTTGCAGCTATGAGTGAGCAGGTGAGTAAGTCACAGTGGTGCTGTCAAACGCTTTGACAATGGTTGTCAAAGAGTGAGGAGGTTACATGTCGTTGGAGCGGAGCCATTTGAGAGCATTGATTCTGAATCTAGCGTAAGGTAAGGGGCGTCTGAGGTCAATAGGGAATGTGTTCCATGCTTGAGCAGCTTTAACTGGGAAGCTAGTTCCTCCAGCCGTGGTGACTTTAAATCTAGGGACGTCAAGCAGGAAGGAATTGGCAGATCTCAAAGGTCTGGAGGTAGATTTCCTAGTGATTTTTTCCAATAGGTAAGGAGGTGCCAAAGTGTTGAGACATTTGGAAGTGAGAGATATCATTTTGAGGAGGATTCTGTCCTTTATATTTAGCCAGTGGGCCTCTTTCCTGAATTTCGAAATGTGCTCTCTATGAGGGATGTTCAAGGCTGCTCTTAGAGCGTTATTTTGCAATCTTTTGAGTTTGTCAGTAACATACTTGTTAGCTCTTGATTACAGGGCGTTGCAGTAGTCTAGTCTATACATGATAAGAGCATTGGCCAAGGTGATGTAACTGGTAGTGGAAAGGAATGGTCTGGCAGCTCAAATTAATTTGCATGTGTAGGCGGTAGTGGAGGAGAAAGAGTTAACTTGCTTTTTTAGGGTAAGAGAGGTGTCCAGGTTGAATCCTAGAGTTTTTACCTCAGGCATAACCTTAATGATATTGTTGTCAATGTTGAGAGATGTGTAGTTTGGGGTTAGTCAGATCCGAGGAGTAGAATCTCAGTTTTATCGTCGTCAGGCAGAGGCCGTGGGTCACCATCGATGCCTGAATGAGGATGTATATTTTATTTACTAAGGCCAGGTCCTCTTCATAGTTGCCCGAAAGGGGTATGAGGATCTGGGTGTCATCTGCATAATTAGTGTAGGTGACACCCAGTCTGTCCAACCTGTCAAATAGTGGCTTGGTGAAGATGTTATACATTGTGGGTGATACGCAGGCTCCCTGTGGGACTCCACATGTTATTTTTATAGGATCAGCGCATGAGGAGGTGGAAAAAACTCTCATAGTCCGGTTGGCTAAAAAGGATTGAACCCAAGCTATGGCTTCTCCTGTGAAGTTGGCAGCGAGCCTTAGGTGGCTACATAAAACTGCTTGGTCCACCAGGTCGAAGGCTGCTGACAGGTCCAACAGTAGTAGCAAGGCAGTTTTGCCATTGTCCTTTAATTCCTCAATTTATGTCTTAAGGTCTAACAGGGCTGTTTCGGCGCCATGGAGAGGGAGGAATCCTGATTGCCGTGAGCATAACAGATGATTTGTTTCGAGGTAGTTTTGGATTTGTAAGTAGGCTACTCTGTCAATACTTTTAAGTAGGAAAGGTACAGTGGTGATAGGTCTATAATTCGTGGGGATGGAAGGGTCAAGAGTTTGATTTTTCAGTAAGGGGAGGACCCAAGATTCTTTCAAGTTGGTAGGTACAGTGTTTGATTTGAAGGACGAGTTGATAAGCTTTGAGATGAAAGGGGCTAAGTCTCTGGCCGCATCCTTTATTATTTGCGCTGGGTAACTGTCACCCTTGCAGTTGGAGGGTTTCAGGGAGAGAATTACCTTTTCAGTATCGATGATTGAGATAGTTTTGAAGCTAAATGGTGGGATAGTATTGTGCTCAATGGGCGGTGATAATGGTTGATCAGCAATGGGTAGAGAGTCTTTTTTTGTTATTTTGAGTTGGAGGGAGGAGATTTTATTTGATAAGGCATTTTGTATGTTAGTACACCATATCTTGTCCTTTGGGACAGTGTCAGCTGGTTGTATGGGGGATTCCATTCCGCGTAGGATGGAGAAGAGTTCCTTCGTGTTAGATTTGGCCTTTGTGATTCTATCATCAAATAGGTTATTTTTGTGTTGATAATTTCTTTTTTATAGTGTTTAGATAGTTGGACTAATGTGGTTTTATTGTTGTCTGTGGGCGAGTTGCGCCAGATAGCTTGTAGCTTTCTTTTCTGTTTTCTTAAGTCGTTAGGTTGGGGGGTGAACCAGGCATTCAAATGCACTTCCTGTTTGCTTTTGCGCAGTTTAGTTGGGGCAATGGTGTCTAGTGCTATGGTCATGGTGTTGTTAAAGGTGTCCACTAGGGTGTCTGGATCAGTATTGTTCTCCAGGCCATTAATAGCTGGGAGGAGGAGCGGGATATGTTTTTCTGCAGTAATATCTTTTTTACTTCTGGTAGGTAGGGGGGGTATCATGCTGATAGTTTTGGGAGTGAGGAGATCAAGTGAGGCGGTGAAGTTGATTAAATAGTGGTCTGTCCAAGGTTGTGGGGCAATGTCGGTGATGGCCATGTTACAATTAAGTTTGGATACCCAGTCAAGGGTTCTACCCTTGATGTGGGTGGGTGAGAGGACTTTTTGGGTAAGCCTGTGGTCGTTAAGTAAGGCTGTTATTGAGAGGGCATGCTTTTTGTCAGGGTCTAAAGTCACCCATCAGCAAGGTTTGGGAGTGATTTTGCGAGTTGTTCGCTATGAGACTGGAGAGGTCCTCTTTGAAGGTTCCTAATGGTCCTGGGGGCCTGTAAATCAGGTAAATGGTCAGCGTGCGGTTATTGGATAGCGGCAGTTTAGCTGTGAGTATTTCACAGGATGAGCAGGGAGGCGAGTTGGCAAGTCTAATAGGTAAGGTATTTTTTGAGATGATAGCTAATCCACCACCTTTAGCGTTTGGTCTATCTACTCTGAGTATATGGTAGTTGTCAGGTACAGCTAGCATCAGAGTAGGTCCTGCCACCTCGTGGAGCCAAGTCTCTGTGATGGCGAGTAGGTCCAGGCTGCCATTGCTTAGAATGTCAGAAATTTCGGTGGCATGGGCTACCATGGATCTTGCATTAATAAGAGACCCAGTTAATGTCAGGGTGCTCTTGGGGATGGGATTATGGAGGGGTTTCATTAAATATTTACTTTGGTTTGGGTGCTTCTGTGTGTAAGATTGGGTAAGCACCGGGTTTGGGATCTCTTTTTTAGTTGCCTGTGCGCGCTTGGCTAAGTAGTGTGGGGTAGGGGGGAATCCAGTAGTATTATTATTTATTTTGGGTTCGTAGATGCAAGGTAATCTTGCCCTAAGTCTCTTGTTTCTGTCCAAGGGTGGGCTTGTATTAAAAGTGGCTGAGGCCATGATGGTAAGGAGCCCAATCATAAGTAGGAAGGTCTGGGTGTTTAGGTTTTTGCTCATAGTGTTAGGTTCACCTAAGTCCAGGACTCTCAGTAGTGGCAGAGAATGACCTGTGCGAATAGATTCAATGGAGCAAAGGGGGTTCACCTAAATTCAAGTGCGCAGTAAATGCTAAAATGGCATGTGCAGGTTGAGCAGTCGGGTTCACCTAAGTCCGGGTTCAACTAAAATTCAAAATTCACAAAAATGGAATGTGCAAACAGATGCAATTGAACACTAGGGGTTAATCTAACTGCAGGGTACACAATGAAAGCAAAACATGACACGTGCAAACAAATGCAATTGAGCAATATAGGTTCACCTAAATTCAAATTCACAAAAAAGGCTAAAAAATGACTTGTGCAAGTTGAGCAGTAGGGGTTCACCTAGATTCAAGATTCACACTAAGGCTAAAAATGACTTGTGCAAGTTGAGCAGTAGGGCTTCACCTAGGTTCGGGTTCAACTAAAAATCTAAATTCACACTAAGGCTGAAAATGGCATGTGCAAACAGATGCAATTGAGCACTAGGGGTTCATCTAAATGCAAAATACACAATAAAGGTAGAAATGGCATGCACAAACAAATGCAATTGAGCAATAGAGGTTCATCTAAATTCAAATTCACAAAAAAGGCTAAATAATGACTTGTGCAAATTGAGCCGTAGGGGTTCATCTAAATTCAAGATTCACACTAAGGCTAAAAATGGCACGTGCAAACAGATGCAGTTGAGCGCTAGGGGTTCATCTAAATGCAAAATACACAGTAAAGGCAAAAATGGCATGTGCAAACAGATGCAATTGAGCACTCGGGGTTCATCTAAATGCAAGATACACAATAAAGGCAAAAATGGCATGTGCAGACAGATGCAGTTGAGCAATAGGGTTCACCTAAATTCGCGATTTGCAGAAAGACTCTAATGCAATGTGCAGACCGTATGTACCAATGCAGCACAAAGGGCTCACCTAGATTCAGGTTCAAAGTGGGGGCAAAGGTGCGGCATGTGCAGGCAAGCTGGTTCCAGGTGCCATTTTGCTTAGTGCAGTAAGTATCCTTCAAAAAGTATGGATTGTCATTTATAATAATCTAGGTTGAATTTCCTGCAGAAGGCAGTAAGCAAGCATTAGTCAATGCAACAGTGGACCTGCTGTCAGGCTGGATTGCAATACATTATCACAGGCGATAAGGTAGGTGGCTTGGAAGGGTCTGGTATAGACTTGGCAGGCAGTGTAAATTGTCAGTGCGGTAGCCCCTTAAGCAGGCATAATGTTACATAGCACATGCGGTTTTTGCTCTCCTTGTAGACTCTCAGAGAAAGGTGGTATTGGCGGCATGTGAGTAGTGTAGAGGTTACTTTGGGTGGTTTGGTGTTAAGTAGCCAAAGGTAGTTACAGTGTTTAGCAGCAGTAGGTATTTCCAAAAAGGCGGCGCTTCAGTCCTTTAAATAGCCAAATTAATGTGTTGGGCATGGGATAACTGGACATCACTGGTGTTGAGGCACGTATTTGTGGCGCTTACCGTGTCAGTGACGAATTATTTCACAGCTCCCTAGGCAGGCAATGACGGAAGGATTGAGGAGCAGGGGTTCCGGCCTTGGCCTCTGACCTTTCTCTGGACAGGCTCGGGACAGGGCTGCCTTGTTAGGGAGCCTTAGTAGGCGGGCCGGCGTTCACTTGCCGGCGTAGGTGATTGGGCAAAAGTAGATTCAGGTATCCAATCACGGTGCAGGCAGCCAGCATAGGGCTGTGATTTCAGATGCAAACTTTATCGGCGACCATTTTAGAGTTGCATCCACCTCGTGGGGGTTAATGGAGGTGCAGATGCAAAAGTGCAATTTAAGGCAACATAAGCACAGCTGAAGTTAGCGTTATCTTAACGCAGCATCCAACTAATTATGGATGCTGAGCAGGTTTTCCGATCTGCTCGCTGTGGATAGATTCCAAAGTTGGTGTGGTATGAATGGAATTCAATAAGGCTATTGTAAACTCACATGCTTGTGGGACGTATTAATATTTACACTATAAAGTTCTTCCCTTTCCTTTGTTTGTGTTCCTTTAGATATGCTTCAGATAGTGCACTGCCGAAGAAGAGTCCTTTATTGTCCAGAAGTGTGCAGAGTGTATAAACAACGCAGATTATCTGAGACACTGATGTTGCTTTAAAATAAATTGTTCTTTCGTGTTGTATAAAAAAAACATTAATCCAAGGATCATTTCGAAATGAGTAATCCTCTACGATTTCGTTCAACGCATGCTAAACGGATGTGTTATTATGAGTGTGATAACCCGTCTCGCATAAGTGGGGTCACTTTGTACAGCCTGACAGGTGATCCCTTATCTTGAGCTTCTGAATGGTTGAAAATGGTCACTATCACCTTTGGGGTATAAAGAGCATGTTTGAAGGGACAGAACATTCCAGAGAGCTGGCCTGCATCAGTCCACTCTTCTTTGCTCTCTTCAATAGGGCTGAATATTGTGTAATTCCCTTGTCAACCTAATCTAGCTTCTAGTTTATATTATGCAAATAAACTAGAGGGGATATTGGTTAGGGGCGTACATGAGGTTGTATATTCAGGTCACAGATCTACAAACGCTACAAGAGAGCAAAGCTTGTTATATAGGTTCATTCCTATGTGCGCATCAGCTTCTGGTGAGAACAAGGCTTGCCATTTGCAACTGTGGGACACTTTTTCATTGGTGGACGAGACCATTTTATGCTTCAGTCCGGCCTGGTGCAGAGGAAGAGGTGTGGTATGCTTCCTCATTGAAAGCTGCAGAACTACCGCCCATGGGAGAAATGTGGTGCAGCCTGGTCCAACGCAGCATCAAACAAATGATCTCCCGCTTGGGGTGGGGGGGAGGTGAAGCGCAACCGCTGCCATACCAATAAAGTGGTAGCATGCATTGGAACCTGCCACACTCCTGCCTGCAGGGAAAGAAGGAGCAGCGCGGCCTCTGTCACTGCAGCACTGAAAACAATGAAAGACCTCCTGCCAGGGGGAGAATGGAAGCAGCGTGCTGCTGCGTTAAGTGGAGTAACTCCTGTCTGGGTGAGCGCTTAGGTGGCGTGGCCCAGAGACCTTGCCACCATTGTCTTGCTGCTGCCTGCCCCACCAGCAGGACTGCAGCCAATGTGGCTACCGGTTGCCCCAGGCTCGGCTTTGTTGGATTCGCAAATGTGCTCTCAACTATCCTGGACTAATAAAAGTGTGTGGCCACACTGCCCCAAAGCGAGTGCCAGGAACCGAACATGTCACTGCCCCCAAACAGACGATGGTGGCTGATGGTAAACTGGTTGGCTGCATCTCCACAAGTGCCTAAAGAGGGCTGAGTAAAGATATACATTTGATGCTCTGAGCCTGCATGTCAATGATGTGCTTAAAGTGGTCCAGTAATGGGGGGGGAGGGTGTGTGTGTGTGCGTAGCTGTGTGATCACGCAGATTGTCAACTCCTCAAAATGGTTCCAGAAACTGACCAAGGAGTCGTCCATTGGTTGGAGTTCCCACCTCCCCTGTGTAATAAAGCTTCCCTCGTAATGTGTTTGCCGACCCTATGATCAACTGCCCAACGACAATGTGTATATAATTGTATGTAAGTAATGCAATAATGTGAAATGCACGTGCTTGAAACTGTACTTAATGTCGCATCATGTCATTGCTTTAATGTTTTACCCTTGGCATGGGATGTTGTGACTTCCAGCCCCTACTAAGGCTTGTGCGGTTGTTGACATGGAGGAGGACACCATGTGACAGTCCCAATTAAAGGGGCACCAGTTATCACCTGAACTCACTTGCTCCTGTATTTGTGTCATATGCTAATGCAGGAGGGCTGCCGGCCCTAACTGGTCCTATTACGCCCACTTGACCTATCATCATCATGAACAGACCACTCGCAGAAGCAAATAGAAACAAGTTGGCCGTGTGCTGCTCGGCAGGTTTCATTGGAAAATTCAGCCTCTGACTTAGCTAACAAACCCACTCATAAGCACGGTTCAGAAGAAAGGAGGGTCGAGTTCAGAGGTCATGATTCCATTTACAAACAGCACCCAGCCTGTATTGCAAATGTCACTGCCTTCTCGTTTCCAAATTACTCGCTGTTAGCAAGTGACTGTCTCTTTAAGCTCTGCTGCATTAAAACATTTCAGATGTTTGGGTGTTGTTTTCATGATCGATGGAGGTTAAGAGGTTAAGTGGCCGGATGCCCATGACCGCTTGTCTTTTGTCCTTAGTGCCGCACCTAATAAGCTCATGGAGACAGCTGTATTTAAGAAAATATATGGGATCTCATTTAATTGTTCATAACAGTAGAGAAAACATATTTTACAATAATTATAGAGAAAAGGACACCAATGTCCAGTAATTGATTCCAGGAATAAGTAGGCTTGTCAAAAGCAAAACAGTAATGCCTTACTGTGTGAATAACAAAAAGTTAAAAGACAATATTGATACTGATTTCGCTGTGATCCCCTTTGGGAGAAACACAATCATGAGCTTGATTTGAGTAGAAGGCTCTATTAGGCGAGAATGTAGTCAAGCATGCATGCCTGGGACTCTAGAGGGACTGCAGTAATGCCCGAATTATGCTGCCTCAACGGGGAAGTTTAACTATGTCAACATGTTTCATAGCAGACCAGGGAGATTTTTTTAAACAACTTGTTTTACTTACTTATGTGCAAGATAAAAAGGACAATTTGTCTGGCTTAAATTGGGCGCAGCAACAGTGGAATTCTGAGCCAGCATCGGGGAACCTCCCAGATGGTTCACCTTCCTTTTTCATTGAGCATTTATAAGCTAAGATATATGATGATAAGCTGTTACTCTACTCACCAATGACACATAGTTCTGTGTTGTAAGAAAGGGCACTCAAGCAAAACAAAACGGGGACTCAGACATCTGCAGCGGTTTGTAGGAACACTTAAACGGCTTTTCTGGTTACTTCTAGTGCATAATAATGAGGTGTGCTTGAGTTAATACAGTTCTTGGCTTGGTGAGGTAACCAGATGTATTCACAGAGGTTTTCCTTGGGTTAGAGCCTCTGCATCTGCGCTTGCCTCTGACACTTCCTAGATGTGTTGCCAGTTGCTATAGTTTGTGAAAGCATTTGGTGACAGGAGACATTTTAAAGTAGCAGTGCATGAATAAATACTTGTCCATTTTTGCAAAAAAAGTACTCTGAGTGAGCCGGACTTCCCGTCAATCCCAGAGGGATTTTGTAGATATGCCCGCCCAGAAAATCTTGAAAAGTGAGGTTACATGACCTGAATGGTATCACAATATTCCAAAGAGGTTGGAATTAAACAACGCAGGTTTTGGTTATTTCTGAAGGGGAACTTGTGATATGTTGTGCACCAGAAGGAATCGCTAGATTGGTCTCAAATATGCCAGGCTCCAGCACAACTCAATGTGTGGGAGGGCTACCAGGGCTGATGAAAAAGCCATATTTGCAGTTCAAATACACAATTGTGTTTATATTCATTGAATTTATATAGCCTTTTCACCAAAGCGCTGAACATGAAAACCATGGTACAATAAATGTGAACATAAAACGATGTACACAAATAATTTATGAGGACACTAGGTGAGTTTTCATAGAAGAGCGGAAAAGGGATAGAGAAAAACTAACAGCAAGAGGCAAGGAATTCCATATATTGGGGCCAATATTGGAGCCAATAGAGAGAAGGAACACGGCACACAAGGAGGGTTAGAAACTGTGAGAAGAAAATAGAGATTGGAAACACAAAGAATGGGTCGGGACATAGGAAGAACAGAAAGAAACAAGTGAAGAAAGCTAACGAGGGGCAAGAGCATGTGAGCACTCTTATGAATCTGGACAATCCATCCCTTCTCCCCAGAGGTGAGGCACCCCCTTTGGGGCTAGGGATTTGAGCCCGCTCTGCAAGACCCTCACTGGGGGTCTGGGCAAGTGTGATTTCACTGGAAGGGACTCCAACCTTATGAAAACGGACTCCCTTTCCGATAAGGAACTCCCTGCCCAGAACACGCCATCTACCTACAATGGAATAATAAAGACTGTTGCTACTTCTCTTTTGAATACCTGTCTATGGAATGCACCAAATAGTGAAATTTCTCCTATCTATTTGGCTTCAGGTAATGCTAGATTTCGCCTGAACTACACAGTCAAAGAAGAAAGACACACCCTTTTTGTTTGTGACAACCTTTATATAAGTATGAGGAATTTTGAAAAGAAGAGACTTGTACCGAGGAAGGAGAATCGCTAGGCCGAGCGAGCATCTGCAGAAGCTTCGCCTGTGAGGGTCAGAGCCATGCCAGGCCTCATAGCATGTGGCAGCAAGGAGGGCGAGCAAAGTGCTAGCCAAAATCCTAAGGATTGTCGTTTGACCCGACCTGAAAGCCGAGGTCAGAGGAGAGGCAGATATGGAGACACAATCGTCTCTACTGGAGGCGTGATCATGAAGAAGATTTGGTGGGCCAGCAGGCCTGTAGCTGATGCTGAGACCAGACCACCTGAGGGAGGCTGGGTCCATGTGCTCTTCACACTTTGGACCGCAGCTACCGAGCCAAGTAGCAACAGGGAGAGCCGGTGAGGTTATAGGAGCCTGAAAAACGCAACAAACACATTGAGTGAAGGCTACGAGAGCTGATGAGTTTACGGTACTCTGAGTAACCCAACAGAGACATTGGGCTTCATTGCGAGCATGGCGTAGCCGTGCCTGTATGGCATGCACGGCTACCGCCATGCTCGCTATCTGCACTGGTTCCCGCGATTGGGCAATAACCGGCCCATCATGAGTTGAATGGGACGGTACTTGTCCATTCACATGTGGCGGTATTGCCGGGCTCCCGATCCCCATTCTGCCCCATAGGTAACGGTGCCAGCGCAATTACGAGTTCTGCTTGCTGGTGCCGCAGAGCCCGGCAGGTAAGACCTGGCAGGATGTCTGGCACCCGCGAGCAGAACTCGTAATCCGGTGGGACAATATGAACGGTGCTTGTGCCTTACCGGCACTGTTCCTACCGTGCCTGCCACTCTTATAAAGAGGCCCATTGAGTGAAGACTACAGAAGCCAACAAGGTTACAGGTGCCTGATAAACCCGACAGAGACATTGAGCGAAGGCTACGAAAGCCGACAAAGTTACAACAGCCTGAGAAACCAGACAGAGGGCCTCATTACGACCCTGGCACTAATGGGTTTATGGCACCGTAAAAGGCTGCGGCGCCGTTAACCCATTAGCGCCTAATTACGAGGTCCCTTTGCGGGACCCGACCTTAACGGCTGGTCTAGACCAGCCGTTAAAGTAGGGACCTGCAAAGGGACCTTCGCGGTAAGTATGGTACTGCAATTTGTGGTACCGTACTTAGCGCCTTCGCCATTCCCATTATGCCCTATGGGGCAAAAATGGGAATGGGGAAGGGCCATGGGGAAATGGGGAAATACTGCCCCGCCAACCTTGTTATCGGGCGGTATTTCCCCATTTCACCATGGCGGACACGTTACGATACCAGCACCAACCATGGTGCTAATAGCGCAACGAAGGCAACGAAAGCCGACAAGGTTAAGGGAGCCTGAGAAGCCCGAAAGGGACATTGAGTGAAGGCTACAAAAGTCGACGAGGTTAGGTGAGCCTGAGAAACCTAACATAGAATATACTGTTACACGGTACGAACATTGTTCAACAGTTGGAAAAGCTATCAAGGTTACAGGAGTCTGAGAAACCTGAGTGTGAAAACACCCTATGAGAGGGGGACTGAGAAAAGCTATTAAGGTTATCGGAGACTGAAAACTCAGGGGGATTGAAAGAGATATGAACAGTGTGAACAACGGCTCGAGAAAACTATCAAGGTCACAGGAGCCTGAGAAATCCGAATGTGGAAATACCTTATGAAAGGGGGAAAGAAAAATATATTAACACTTTGAATCAGAGCTATGAATGCCACAGAAGTTATTTTGAACTTTGACAAACCAGGCCGGACAGCCGCCTATGTATCACTGCAGTGAAAGAAAAGTAACCTCTCTGAGGATTACAAAACTTTGGGGAGTGCCAACATCTCAAAGGTGGAACAGAAAGAAGTCATTTATTTTTTTATTTTCAAGAAATCCTGTAGGAATGGAAATGTTCACACCAAGAGGCTATTTTCTTTGTTAAAAGGGGGAGAGTGAAACCCACAATTAGATACAAAGACTGGGAAGGATATCCTACTATGTTACAAGAACTTTGAATAACAGTCCTGTTAAACAATCCATAACATCCCAGTGTTGGACCAGGCAGAAGTCTCCCTGAGAGTCTGTGTCTTCATCTCTTTTATTGTTTGATTTATCTAAAGTAGTAGGGCCAGTTTGTTGAATTACTTTTAATTTTTGGACTCTAAAGTACACCCTTAGCTTTAGTTTTGTTAGCTATGTATTGAATTTGATGGAGTAATCCTTGATTTTCCAGTGGTGACCTCCTCCCATGTGGCCAGGCGACGGTAGCCGCTACCTTGTCCTGACCCTGGGGGTGGCTATACGAGGGAGGATCACATAGGGGGAGACATCCTCCAGGGAGATGACATGGTTTAATCAGGTGAGAAATGGTATCCACTATTTTCTCTTGAAAATAACCCTCCCATACCTAATATCCTCATGGCCTATTGTTATACATCCACTTATCCCATGAAAAATAGGGAAAACACCCTCTCCAGTTCCATCTATCAATCATCCAGGACTCCTAAATCATGTAAGACTACTGCAAATGTTATTCCAGTTTTCCGAATCAATTTTTTAAACCGGACTAACTTTCCCAGAATGACCAAAATACTGAGACGAGGAAGAGGAATCGAGCAATAGAGAGCAAAGGAGGCCAAAGCCCACCGAGCGCTCTTGTGGTTGCTCATATACACCTGCGCATAGGAAGTTTAAAAGGCAAGTGAAGGAGGGAATCAATGTCTGCTGCTCATGGGATAGAGATGTGTCTCTCTGTGAGGTTGAAGAAACCGAAAGGCAATTACAGACATCGTGGAGCCAGGCGGCTCATCAACCAAGCAGGAAGAGGCTGCTGCATGAGAAGGACATACTGCAGAAACACCAGGAGCAGAGACTGTAACAAAGCAGACTTGTCAAGTGGAGGCAGATGGAAACGCTTCTCCGGTTGACCACGAGAACATCTAGGAATGCCAAGAGCCAATGAGTTCACCCATAAGCAGTGGGAGACTCTGGGGCGTATAGGTGGCCACGCCGAATGCAAGTAATTAAACCACAAGCAACAGAGAGAGAAAGAACAAATGAACTTAATGTTGAAAAGGGACTTAAGATACAAACAAAACACTTACAAGCAGATGATCCATGATTATCAGTCTGACTTCAGAGATGCCAGAAGCTCGCAAACTGTTCTCCTGAATATCCGTGAAGACCTGCTCTCCAACTTTGATTCCAACAACCCCTGTGTCCTCGTTTTACTTGATCTCTCTTCTGCCTTTGACACGGTCAACCATGCCATCCTGCTCAATTATCTACCTGATAACCTGGGTATCACCAGTCAGGCCCTGGCGTGGCTGACTTCATTCCTCTCTGATTGACCCTCGCAGGTTCAACTTGGGTCCTTCCTCTCCTCTATCTCTATCTCTACCTGTTTTGTTCCACAGGGATCTAACCTCTCTCCCTAGCTGTTCAACCACTCCCTGGCACTTCTTGCCCACCGCATTACTGCACTCTGCCCCAACTTCCAGTGCTATGCGGATGACACGCAGCCCATTTTCAGGCTACCAGGAGTGGTGTGCCGCCAATGATCTCTGCCTTAATGCCAGTAAGTCTGAGATTCTCCTTATCGGCACACCCGCTCCCTCCTTTTCTGTCACTCTCTGGCCGGCCTCTCTTGGCCCTCTTCCTGCTCCCACCTTTGAGGCTAAAAACCTCGGGGTCATCTTTGACTCCACACTCTCCTTCTGTCCTCACATCTCTGATGTCTCTAAGAAGTCAAAATACCAGCTGCACCTCCTCAGAAGTATTCTTTCTTTCCTCTCCTTCCCCAGAAGCTCACTGTCTCCAGATTCTCTCTAGGCTGGACTACTGCAACAGCCTCTTTCTAAATCTGCCCGCTTCTACTCTCCGCCCTCTGCAACTCACCCAGAAGAGGACTGCAAGACTTGTCCTTGGCCTCAAGCCCAGGGATCTTATCTCTCCAGGATTGAAATCTCTGCACTGGCTCCCAGTGGCTGTGAAGATTAAGTTCAAAACCCTCTGCATTGTCCACAAGGCCTACTGGCGCCTGTGGCCTCAATACCTTCAACTCTCTCTTCCTAAATATCTTCCTTCCCGAGCTCTATGCTCATCCTGTAACGCTCACCTGGCTCCCACGGAGGCGCGGGCGTGGCTGGGACTGCTGTGACCTCTTCTGCAGAGATGCGTAAGACCCAGAAGATGGACTGGACTGGATTCCCCAACCTGGCTTTTCTGGCTCGGAGGAATATCCCACTGTGTGTGAAAAGGAAGGGTTAATAGTCTGCGGGTGATGTTCCGACCTCCCACTTCCTTTCACTCCCTCCGTGAAACCCTTTTGGGATTCCCTGTGAAGACTCACCTTAGGGACTAAAATGACAAGCTCTCCATCCTGCTTCTGATGCAGGGGCGCGTGGTGATTCCAGTTACTTCACTGGACTGATGAGTTTAAACTAGTTTGTCCATTCCCGTCGTACCGCAAATGTTTATGGCAAGTTTGGGTTTATATTCACTCATCTGTTCTTTTCGTTCGCAGGTGCTGGAGAAGATTCCGGGCTGAAGGCGATTTGGATGAAGCCAAATTCTGGTAAGAATTCCGATGAGAGATTCCTTTGCAGTTTTAAGTATCTCCTTTAATGTCCAATGTCTTTTTCCCCATAGGGGCTGGGGTACGGCAATGCCGGAGGTAAGGCGCCAACCCGAAAATAGCTGCTGTGTCTCTCTTGCAAATGGGTAAGTCTTGAGTGAGCGTATTGCTAATGTTCTCACATGCTCTCACTAATACAATGTTTGTTTCTTTTCCCCTTAAGGGCCGGGATGCTGAGATGCCGAAGGTATGGCACAAACCCGAAGGCGGAGAGGGAATTGAACCACAGGTAAGTTCTACTTAGATTCGTGTTTCCCTTCTCACCTCTCTTTCTCCTTCCTTCCAATAGGTGCTGGATGGCGGTGGAAGCTCCGGATGGACGTCGCAGGACTCGAAAACGCCACGTGCAGGTGAGTGAAATGCAGCGTGCTGCGCGCGACGCGATGCGCGTTTAAAATGTTTGCCTTCTTTGCAGGATCGTCGGCGTGCAGAATCCAGAGTGCAGATGTATCAGGTAAGGTTCTTGTTTTCGTTTTACAAAGGTAGCGGGCGCCCCTCTCTCGCAAGAACAGACATGATAACCTGTTCGGTGGTTATTAACCACTTGAGAGTTCGCAGCCACTGCTTTTACTCACTGTGCCTTTCACAGATGGGAAATATCCATTTGCATATCAGTCTTTGTCCCGCCCAGGGGCAGTCCAGCACCGAAATACAATGGCAATTCCAATCTGAACGAGAGTACCACCAGCAACCCCATACACGTGTTTCACCCTTGTTGGGGATCATCAGTGAGGTGAAGCTGATGCCTCTCTAAGCACAGTGAGAGGGAGACCACGTCTGGTTGCCCCCAGGAGACCTAGGGTTACCAATCCCAGGTTCCTTAACAAATAGTTTTACAAAGGTAGCGGGCGCCCCTCTCTCGCAAGAACAGACATGATAACCTGTTCGGTGGTTATTAACCACTTGAGAGTTCGCAGCCACTGCTTTTACTCACTGTGCCTTTCACAGATGGGAAATATCCATTTGCATATCAGTCTTTGTCCCGCCCAGGGGCAGTCCAGCACCGAAATACAATGGCAATTCCAATCTGAACGAGAGTACCACCAGCAACCCCATACACGTGTTTCACCCTTGTTGGGGATCATCAGTGAGGTGAAGCTGATGCCTCTCTAAGCACAGTGAGAGGAGAACACGTCTGGTTGCCCCCAGGAGACCTAGGGTTACCAATCCCAGGTTCCTTAACAAATAGTTTTACAAAGGTAGCGGGTGCCCCTCTCTCGCAAGAACAGACATGATAACCTGTTCGGTGGTTATTAACCACTTGAGAGTTCGCAGCCACTGCTTTTACTCACTGTGCCTTTCACAGATGGGAAATATCCATTTGCATATCAGTCTTTGTCCCGCCCAGGGGCAGTCCAGCACCGAAATACAATGGCAATTCCAATCTGAACGAGAGTACCACCAGCAACCCCATACACGTGTTTCACCCTTGTTGGGGATCATCAGTGAGGTGAAGCTGATGCCTCTCTAAGCACAGTGAGAGGGAGACCACGTCTGGTTGCCCCCAGGAGACCTAGGGTTACCAATCCCAGGTTCCTTAACAAATAGTTTTACAAAGGTAGCGGGCGCCCCTCTCTCGCAAGAACAGACATGATAACCTGTTCGGTGGTTATTAACCACTTGAGAGTTCGCAGCCACTGCTTTTACTCACTGTGCCTTTCACAGATGGGAAATATCCATTTGCATATCAGTCTTTGTCCCGCCCAGGGGCAGTCCAGCACCGAAATACAATGGCAATTCCAATCTGAACGAGAGTACCACCAGCAACCCCATACACGTGTTTCACCCTTGTTGGGGATCATCAGTGAGGTGAAGCTGATGCCTCTCTAAGCACAGTGAGAGGGAGACCACGTCTGGTTGCCCCCAGGAGACCTAGGGTTACCAATCCCAGGTTCCTTAACAAATAGTTTTACAAAGGTAGCGGGCGCCCCTCTCTCGCAAGAACAGACATGATAACCTGTTCGGTGGTTATTAACCACTTGAGAGTTCGCAGCCACTGCTTTTACTCACTGTGCCTTTCACAGATGGGAAATATCCATTTGCATATCAGTCTTTGTCCCGCCCAGGGGCAGTCCAGCACCGAAATACAATGGCAATTCCAATCTGAACGAGAGTACCACCAGCAACCCCATACACGTGTTTCACCCTTGTTGGGGATCATCAGTGAGGTGAAGCTGATGCCTCTCTAAGCACAGTGAGAGGGAGACCACGTCTGGTTGCCCCCAGGAGACCTAGGGTTACCAATCCCAGGTTCCTTAACAAATAGTTTTACAAAGGTAGCGGGCGCCCCTCTCTCGCAAGAACAGACATGATAACCTGTTCGGTGGTTCTCTTCCCTTTTCTTCTTTAGGTGTTTCCAGGATGCTGGCAGGCGTGATGGAGGACCAAGGCAGGAGCAGGCACGGTGAGCGTCCAGCTGCTAAGTGCAGAACAACGCGAAGCGTGGTCTGCTGCTTGGGTGTGGCTTAAATAGCCTTTCAAGTAGTTCCAGGTATGTATTCTTCCCCCAGAAATATGTATTCCTCCACCGGTCACACCCTAGAGATCAAGTAGTCCCTAGAAAAATAGTTCCTTCCAGTCTTGGAAGTTGCAGCATGGTCTGCACAGGTAAGTTTACACCAAGCACTACTCCCAACCTACTTCTGTATGAGCCTGGCGCCGATGGTGCCAGGACTGATGTCCCCTATGAGCCTGATGCCAACGGTGCCAGGACTGAGTCCAAAGGGCCCCCATCTGGGGCTGCTGGGACTTCCCTTGAATGCATGGTGTCTGTCTCTGAGGGTGCCGGGCCTGGTTTGGCTCCTTGGAGGCAGGCATCATGACACATCCACCTCCAACTCCCTCAGCAATGAGTTGGTGGTAGATATGTTTCTTCGGCTGGGGCCTCCCTCTGGAACAGCCTCCCTGCCTCACTGAAACTTGAGGAGAATCATCTCCGGTTCTGGAAGCATTTCAAAACCTTTCTCTGTGCTTCTGCTTTTTCTCCTCCTCTCCCCTGCTGAATTCCTGACTGAAACTACAGTGGTTACCTGGACACCCTCAGATCTCGGGCCCTGGTCCCCTCCCCCTCCCCCGCCTTTCACACATGTGCACTGCCTTCCTGGCAACTCCCACACTTGGGGACTGTTTCTGTATCGCTACAGTCCCACTACCAGCACTTGACACTGTATGTCTGCACATACCTTTGCACTTGCCACCAGCTGGCCATACTTTTGCTTATTGTTATTTATTCTAGTATCCCATGTACTGCACCTGCCAACAGCTGCCCATACTTTTACTTACTGTTATTTATTCTATCATCCCGTGAACTGCACTATCCCCTCCCCCTTCTCCCCTGCACTTTCACCTTCCCATGCACTTGCACAATCTGATTGGCACCTGGCCTAGTAGGATCGTTGTCTCTGTTCCCCATCCCTTGCCTCGCCGCACCTTGAAACACTTATGTATAGGCACGTTATAAATGCCATATCATATCCTGGTTATATATTGTCAAGTATAGGAGAAACCCAGACAGGAAAATATATCTGGACATATTGACAAGCAAAGTATATGTGCAATACAAGAAGTCCTGGCAGGATAGTATACCAGGAAATTACAAGTGTGTGAATACAAGAAGTCCTGGCAGGAGAGTATACCAGGCAATCACAAGTGTTTGAATACAAGAAGCCCTAGCAGAAGTGTATGCCAGGCACCTATAACTGTGTGAAATAAAGTGGCCCTCAGAGGAATCATCAGTACTAGAAAAGGGAATGTGTGAATCAGGAAAGAAGAAGCAAAACCCAGGCAGAAAAGCATACCAGGTGTTCTGCAAGAGATACATTTGCAAAGTCAGACAAGTGAGTACGTCAATATTGTTGTAAGCCAAGAAAGGCTAAGGAACTGTTCTTTCTGAAACTTCAGAGAGTACAGAGGAATCCAGCAGAAGGGAACAACTGTCTGGAGCAAGGACTTTTATCCTTGAAGAACAATTGTGTTGGAGCCATGTATTCTTTTTTTAACACTTTTCTAAACCACCCAAGGTTAAAGACATTGGGGTCATTCCGAGTCGGGCGGTAGGGGATACCGGGCACCGGTAAGGAGACCGGTGCCAGTAATCCCCTACCGCCCGATTCCGAGGTCCCCTAACGGGAACCGCAAGGGACGTTTGGTCGGACCAAACATACCTTACGGGTCCCGTTAGGGGACCAGGGAGCAAATAACGGGCTTGCCATTAGCGAGCCCGTTATTTGTGCCCTCCCCATTGAGCCCTCTGGGGGCTCAAATGTGAATGGGGAATGGTTTGGTCAATGGGGACTTACCAGTCCCTCCAGGGTCGGAATGGACCGGTAAGTCCCCATTGTACCAAACCGGAGTCGGTACAGGTATGGGAGGCAGCCATGGAGCTAATTGCTCCATGGCTACCACCATACTCGGACTGACCCCTATTGTCTGTGAGGGTAAGAATAGAATTTGGGCATGGGACATTGGACGGTTTTGTTTTGGACATTCTGACACAGACAGATCGTTAGCTTTGGTTTAGGTAGGGAAATTCCTCTTTGAGCAGGGTCAGAGAGGCATTTTCCCAACCTCATTTATTTTCAATAAAAGTCTTTAATCAAAATCATGGCTAACTTGTGTCCGAGTTTCATTCCTGACTCCTCACAGTAGGGGACTTCCCTCATAGAAATAGCACAGGTAAGGTATTTTGACTCTGATTTAGAATAAAAACCTTGAAAATGTCACTAATTGGTCTGGCTCCTTCTTCTGGTTAACCACATATGGTGTCAGAAATGGGATGTGGACAACCCGTCACAGAGTTGGCTCATCTGCCTTAACAACTAAAAAGGAGTCAGCCCACTCCCCAGTTGAGTTAGGGCTTCAACACAATGATTAGCCAGAGTGCCTTCATCACCCAAAAAATAGGGAAGTATATTGGGCCTCATCTTCCACCCCTTAACTTCCAAGGCCATCCCACCCTTCAGGAAAAATGTAGAGGGAATAATCATCAACTGGTTAGTCCCTGTGACTACTGGATTCCCGGGAAAGATAAGGCAATCATTTATTTTGAAATTATGGTAGCCTTCCCCACCAGTTGAGTAATATATATGACCTCACCTGCAAAACTGTGGCAGAAGGACAGTCTAATGGTGTTACCCATTTTTGCTAATATTCATATACAAACATAGATAAAAAGCGAAGAAATCACCTAAAGTCACCACTCATTAACAGTAATAAAATCATCATATTCATTAGTCACCCCTTCCCAAATGGGAAAGACTACAAAAAATGTAAAATGAAATCAACGTATTCCTGAATATATTTTGCACAGTGGAACAAGTCAACCCTAACAAATTTAAGTCATGAATGAAATCAGCATCATTACAGTTTATAATATAACTCACTGCCACCCCACAGTGCCTAATGTTATTCCTAATAAAATAAGGTTGTAACATTTTGTTGCACAGATCAAAAATTTATAAACCAATACAAAATTACATAAAGCCTCCTGAGCAGACATTTCGCAAAAGCAGAGAATAGTCGATTTTCCATTTCCCCGTTTAGTATGAGCATTTATGGTGAGCACATTTAAATGGATCATAAAAACAAATCTCTGACAATTAGGTGATATAAAGTTACACACCTTCCCACCTACCACCATATCGCATCTCGATGCAGAAAATCAGCTTAGTGAATCCAAAGTAGATTCCACTTTCTGATCCTGCTTCCGTTTGTCACGTAAAGCTCTTTATGTAAACTCAGACTTTTATGAAATATAACTGGATGGCTGCAGTGTACTCACAACAGCTAACCCCCACTTTCTAAGCAGTTTGCATCCTTCAGTATACCACTTATTTCTGTGACAGCAACGGGACCTTGCAAATTCTCTTGATGCATTATGAATGTTCGGGTTTGCAGCTTCCCCCATAAACGTTTTCATACAAAAAGAACCAAACTTAATCCTTGCTAGAGTTTCAAATTTTAGCACCCCTAGTTCCAGGTGGAGAGCATTATTTGGTGTACCCGGTGGGAGGCCTGTTCACTTTTTAAAGATTTTTTTTCTGTAGGACCTCAAGCATGGCCCATTTAGAATGCCCACAAATTTCGCTATCATATAACAGCACAGCCCACCTTAAATTCTTATATCTCTAATCACTTATGCAAGCTACAACCCCCAAATTTATGATACAATTTTAAAAGTCCCCCATGGGCTTTCTTACATAACATATATAGGTGTTTTGGCAAGTTCCCGTTCTTTGCAAACAAAACACCTAGATAACAAATAGAATCCACAACCCCAATTTCCGTGCTGTTTAAAAACCAAGAATGATTCATTTTCTTTCTCCCTCTCCCAAAACCCATAATTCTGGTTTAATTCATATATAGCTTGAAGTTATTGCTTCTAAAATAATATTCTCCATAATTTAAACTGTGCTGCAAACCTCCCGGTGTTACATCAATTAAAACTGTGTCATCCGCGTATAGTAAAGATGCAAAATTCATCTTTCCTAATCCAGGTGGGCAAATTGTTGACCCCATACTTATCAGGTTAAAATCAGATAAACATAGACTAAATAAAAGGGGCGTTAGAGAACAGCCCTGCTTACCACCTCTATTTGTTATAAAATCCTTTTAAAAACTCCCTCATTACTACCTGGTCTATTGCATCGGTATTCACATAACATGTTATTATCATTTGCTGTAGTCCCGTGGGGCCCTTCACTTCCTTCATCTTTTGCGACATTCCCCCCTGTCAACGAAGTCAAACGCTTTCTTGAGGTCTCGAAAGGCAACATATAACCTGCCCCCGCTAATAGTACAATATTTTCCAATTAAAACATTTAAAATAAAACAATGATCCATCATCGAAACACCTTCCATGAACCCTTCTTGAGAAGATTGTAAAATATTATTAAAACATCCCTAGTCCATCAGTCAAGTTTTCAGACACTTATTAAAAATGTTACTCATCATATCCCATATGGAGATGGGGCGGTAACACTGTGGATCATTAATAAATCCCTTTTTAACAATTGGGACTACTGCAGCATTTTTCCAGGAGTTTGGGATAACATCAGACCAAGAAATCACATTAAAAAGTGTAGCCAACATATCTGGCCACAGTTCTGGGCCCCATTTCAAATAGTCAGACCTCAGTCGTCCACGCCGGCAGCTTTTCCAGCTGCTAGAGCCTTGGGACAGAAGACTATTATTTGGAAAACACAATAACCCTAGTACTACAATCTGCCAAGGATGCCTTACCACCCCTTTCAGGGTCATAAAAAATATTCGAAAAATGCAATGCCCATTTTTCTGGAGAAATTAGCCCTATATCATATTCCCGCAGGGGTTCAAATCACCTGGCTACTAACCTCCAAAGGATCTTGCAGTCATTTGAGGAAGCAGACTTCTCTATCTGCTCCCATTGTTTCACGACAAATTCTCCCTGTTTCCTCCTCAACAATGTTTTATAAACATTCTTGAGCGCATATAGCTGGCATGCATTCATTCCACCTGCCTTAGCTGCCTTAAATTATCATCCCTTTAATGTTCCTGCACTCATAACCAAACCGTAATGCGCTCTTTACCCCATTCCTAGCAATTCTACAATAACCAGACGCAAATTCAAACATTCCTCATGTATTCCCTTAACTAACTCCTCATATGCAACCAATCACATTAATACCCCCATCAGGAAAATAATTGAATTCTTTAATAATTTCCCTGATTTTAATTGAGGACATAAATATGCCCAGCTGTTCCTGGCTCACCTGGCAAAGGGTTACCTGAACAGAACCTTGGCAATCGACACCCTGTATTAAGTGGTGGCTAGGAAACAGAACATCTGAATAAAGCAGGAAATGATCGCTATCCAGACACTTACCTACCAAGAAATGGGAATACCATGGAAACATATGACTGTCCACCAGACGGTAATCAATTATTGACATGCTCTTGCCACTTTGGAATGTGTTTCTTGGTGGGCAGTTGCTGGCACATCTCCAGTTTAATTACACAAGTTGGAACTAATCATCAACCGATCCAGCTTCCTTCCCCTTAAATCATAATTATTATTCAGATAATTCCTGGCTGGTATGCCACATTGTTCCTCCAGCAGAACTGTGTCTTCCCCAGCACTAACCATTAGGCCCAATTCTGTGTTAAAGACCCATGTTAATACGATGTTAGAATGCACATTCTGCTCCAGAAGTTCCACCATACCTTTCTTCCAGTGGTCGTGACCCTGCATGCAATTTCTAGGGGACAAATAAACATTCACTAGCAATAAACCTCCTGTATCGTTAGCTGATTTTAGAGCCACTGCAACAAAATGTTCCTTTCCACCCTCAACTCTTTCAATTACAAACGGAAGAGACGTCCTAACCAGGATTACAACACCATTCCACAAACGCCCCTTCCCCAATCTTTTTGTATTTGTTGCAAAGCTAACAAAATCCTTGAGGAGATCTACCTTCTCAGCCCAAGTCCCTTGCAGGCATACAATATCAAAGCCAAAAATACAATTGACCCATTCTGCATCTATAGTTGTATCACGCAGACCCTCCACATTCCAGGAAATCAGTTAAAGTGTACTTAACCCGCTTCCTACTGGCTCAGCAAAAGGTGGTTCGGAATATATTCAGAGGGAAGCCTTGGTGGGGTTTTTAATCTACGAGGTCCTCATGGAACACATATCCACACGAGAGACTGGGGAGAGAGAGATGTAGAGACCCTCGGCATACAACATATCAGGGCAAAACCCTCAGAACATTTTTCAGGACATACTGGGTTGTTGAGCAAGTTAGACCCTAACCTTATTAGAATTAAGACCGGACTTACTACCTTTCTGGAGAACATAGGGTCCTCTGATGTCCAAATATTCTGTGAATTCTTCTCCCCAGTAGACCATGGTGGCTGCTCTGTAAGTATATTCAGTGTGAAATCCTTGTATTTTGCAGAAAAAGTTAAAATTTGTCGGCCCCCACGCCCCTTAACTCCTTGCCGCGCTCCTCGCTCCCTCCCCGTGCACGCTTCCTGGTTCCCCGCCCTCCCGCCTCCCGGATCGCCCCCCCCGCTCTGATTGGTCTGCGTCCTTGTGTTTGCGATGTCTAACGACCTGCGTGTATCTCTCGAGCCCCACTTCCATCATGGCTGCTCTGTAAGTATATTCTGTGTGTAATCCTTGCATTTTGCAGAAAAAGTTAAAATTTGTCGGCCCTCAGGCCCCTTAACTCCTTGCTGTGCTCCTCGCTCCCTCCCCGCACCTGCTTCCTGGTTCCCCGCCCTCCTGCTTCCCGGACCGCCCCCCCACTCCGATTGGTCTGTGTCCTTTTGATCGCGAGGTATAACGACCTGTGTGTGCCTTTCGAGCCCCACTTCCATCGTGGCTGCTCTGTAAGTATATTCCATGTGAAATCCTTGCATTTTGCAGAGAAAGTTAAAATTTGTCAGCCCCCAGCCCCCTTAACTCCTTGCCGCGCTCCTCGCTCCCACCCCGCTCCCGCTTCCTGGTGCCCCGCCCTCCTGCCACCCAGACCGCACCAACTCGCTCTGATTGGTCCTGACAGGAGGATCCCGATTCATTGCCAGTCCTCCCAGGGCAGCCCTCGGCCCGGCAGCCCATCGGCTAAGGACCCCAAGGCAAAGGACGGCTCAAATGTGACAGCTCCTGATCGTATCTGCAGGTATCCGCAGAAGAAGCAAGAAGCCAACAATAAGTAAGTGAGACAAGGGCAGGGACTGAAGCAATTACTTCATGCCTTGCTACCCTACCTCCCAACTGGTGTAACCGAATGTAGAAAGTCCGCCTGATAGCATATCTTGGTGTAACTGCATTTAGAAAGTCTGCCTGATAGCATATCTTGTTGTAATTGCATTTAGAAAGTCCGCCTGATAGCATATCTTGGTGTAATTGTGTTTATAAAGTCTGCCAGATAGCATATCTTGGTGTAATTGCATTTAGAAAGTTCACCTGATAGCATATCTTGGTGTAATTGCATTTTGAAAGTCCACCTGATAGCATCTTGGTGTAACTGCATTTAGAAAGTCTGCCTGATAGCATATCATGGTGTAACTGCATCTAGAAAATCCACCTAATAGCATATCTTGGTGTAACTGCATTTAGAAAGTCCACCTGATAGCAAATATTGCTGTAATTGCATTTAGAAAGTCCGCCTGATAGCATATCTTGGTGTAATTGCATTTAGAAAGTCCGCCTGATAGCATATCTTGGTGTAATTGCATTTAGAAAGTCCGCCTGATAGCATATCCTGGTGTAATTGCATTTAGAAAGTCCGCCTGATAGCATATCTTGGTGTAACTGCATTTAGAAAGTCCGCCTGATAGCATATCTTGGTGTAACTGCATTTAGAAAGATCTCCTGATAGCATATCTTGGTGTAACTGCATTTAGAAAGTCCACCTGATAGCATATATTGCTGTAATTGCATTTAGAACGACTGCCTGATAGCATATCTTGGTGTAACTGCATTTAGAAAGTCTGCCTGATAGCATATATTGGTGTAATTGCATTTAGAAAGTCCGCCTGATAGCATATCCCGGTGTAATTGCATTTAGAAAGTCCACTTGATAGCATATCTTGGTGTAACTGCATTTAGAAAGTCCGCCTGATCGCATATCTTGGTGTAACTGCATTTAGAAAGTCCGCCTCATAGCATATCTTGGTGAAATTGCATTTAGAAAGTCTGCCTGATAGCATATCTTGGTGTAATTGCATTTTGAAAGTCCGCCTGATAGCATATCTTGGTGTAAGTGCATTTAGAAAATCCACCTAATAGCATATCTTGGTGTAACTGCATTTAGAAAATCCGCCTAATAGCATATCTTGGTGTAACTGCATTTAGAAAGTCTGCCTGATAGCATATCTTGGTGTAATTGCATTTAGAAAATCCGCCTGATAGCATATCTTGGTGTAATTGCATTTCGAAAGACTGCCTAATAGCATATTTTGGTGTAACTGCATTTAGAAAGTCCGCCTGATAGCATATCATGGTGTAACTGCATCTAGAAAATCCGCCTGATAGCATATATTGCTATAATTGAATATAGAAAATCCGACTGATAGCATATCTTGGTGTAATTGCATTTAGAAAGCCTGCCTAATAGCATATATTGCTGTAATTGCAATTAGAAAATCCGCCTGATAGCATATCTTGGTGTAACTGCATTTAGAAAATCCGCCTGACAGCATATCTTGGTGTAACTGCATTTAGAAAGTCCGCCTGATAGCATATATTGGTGTAATTGCATTTAGAAAGTCCGCCTGATAGCATATCTTGGTGTAATTGCATTTAGAAAGCCTGCCTAATAGCATATATTGCTATAATTGCAATTAGAAAATCCGCCTGATAACATATCTTGGTGTAACTGCATTTAGAAAATCCGCCTGACAGCATATCTTGGTGTAACTGCATTTAGAAAGTCTGCCTGATAGCATATCTTGGTGTAATTGCATTTTGAAAGTCCACCTGATAGCATATCTTGGTGTAATTGCATTTTGAAAGTCCACCTGATAGCATATGTTGGTGTAACTGCATTTAGAAAGTCCGCCTAATAGCATATCTTGGTGTAACTGCATTTAGAAAATCCGCCTAATAGCATATCTTGGTGTAACTGAATTTAGAAAGTCTGCCTGATAGCATATCTTGGTGTAACTGCATTTAGAAAATCCGCCTGATAGCATATCTTGGTGTAGTTGCATTTAGAAAGACTGCCTAATAGCATATTTTGGTGTAACTGCATTTAGAAAGTCCGCCTGATAACATATCTTGGTGTAACTGCATCTAGAAAATCCGCTTGATAGCATATATTCCTGTAATTGAGTATAGAAAATCCGCCTGATAGCATATCTTGGTGTAATTGCATTTAGAAAGCCTGCCTAATAGCATATATTGCTGTAATTGCATTTAGAAAATCCGCCTGATAGCATATCTTGGTGTAATTGCATTTAGAAAGCCTGCCTAATAGCATATATTGCTGTAATTGCGTTTATAAAATCCGCCTGATAGCATATCTTGGTGTAAGTGCATTTAAAAAATCCGCCTGATAGCATATATTGCTGTAATTGCATTTAGAAAGTCCGCCTGACAGCATATCTTGGTATAACTGCATTTAGATATTCCACCTGATAGCATATATTGCTGTAATTGCAATTAGAAAATCCGCCTGATAGCATATCTTGGTGTAACTGCATTTAGAAAGTCTGCCTGATAGCACATCTTTGTGTAATTGCATTTAGAAAGACTGTCTAATAGCATATCTTAGTTTA